>NW_013952405.1:5622335-5647945 GCF_001266775.1 Austrofundulus limnaeus
TGTGTGTGTGTGTGTGTGTGTGTGTGTGTGTGTGTGTGTGTGTGTGTGTGTGTGTGTGGTCGATAGAAGTCAAGGCTATTGATTATTTTAATCCTCCTATTTGTGAGTCTGTGATCCTCGTGGCTCTGCATTCGACAGGGGAATCACTAATGGGCCTCGGCACAGCCCGTCTCAGACCTCTCCCCGTCCAATTAACTTTCAGCTGGAGTCTGCCAGAAGAGCGAGCTGTGGGCTGGGGCCCCAGCACGGTGCAGCTTCATCCCTCCTTTTCTGCTCAGAAGCAACAGATTCACCAAATCCTTTACTTCTGCGATGACATCAGCTCCCTTTTCTAATTAGGTACTGTTTTAGTCAAGAATGCAAGTCATACTCAAGATTCCTTTTATTTTTTACCATGAGGAGTACATGCGACTGGTTCAGAGATAATACTTGATTTGTTTGTGAACTTGAGGTACTAAACTGGCTCATTTTGACAATTTTAATTTAGCTCAATCGTTTTATGAGTGTTAGGATTATGAATCGTAAGTGTTGCAGATATGATTCACTTACARCTCATCAAAAAATCTTATTCAAGCAATTTATAAACAAATTGTTACCAACGAAAGGTGAGGAAAAAACAGTTTCAGTGTATTAATTCTATTTGTGCTCCTTGTAAATGTAAAACAACGTCYGTTAGTTGATGTTTATCTCTGCCTCATAAATATTTAGGGGCATATTTTTTGGTGAGAATATAGTCTGCAAATTATTTCAGTAATTGCTATTTTTAACCCTATTCAAATATGATACAAGCATTTTAATTCAAACATTATTTGAGCTGATTCACACACAAARAAAAAACACACAATGAGGTTAAGTGTGTATGTTCAGAGTGAGGGGACCAACGTGAAGTCTARAATCAATATAAAAACATTAAACAATGCTAATAATATTTAGGAATTTTCATAAAATAGCTTTCATCATGTTAGCCATACTTATCCTGGCATTATCTATAAAATTATTTTATGCCATTTAAAACACACATATTACTTGTTTTTGGTGAATCCAGATTGTTTTGTACCTCAGCTCTGTGTTGCTGTAGTAATTTTTGTATCACACTGTGTCTTAAGATGTATTGAAAATCAATTTTGCAGCAGCCTATGCTGCGGTCACTTCGATCCCTGCTGTAAGTTCATGTAACCGTACCATATATCCAATTCACGAGTCCGTCCGAGTGGTCATTTCAAATAAAACCCAACATGTCGTCTGTTTTAGGACCGCCGAGTGCTTCTATTCCGCTCTGACCTTGAAATGTGGAAACCCTTTGCAAAAAAGCAGACAAAGTGACAAAAGTTGATGTGGATGTTTTAATAGTAATTGGTCACTCAACCTCTTAGATATACCAGRTAGTTGGTGTGAAAGTTAGTAAGTTTACACATAATGATATTTTAACAGGGTTTCTTTAAAAATAAAGTAGACAGGGCATTTTAAAGGAAAGTGTCTGACTTTATATACAACACTGAATGAAAGTAAAACACATAAACCTGACTTTTACTCTATTATCTGACATATTTACATATTCATCATCCACACACTCGCACAGTTTTGTTATCAATTTTGCTTTTGGCAGTTAAAACACAATTACACACAGWTTCACACTGGAAAATATGTTTGGAGTGTTGTCTTTTCATCAGTTTTGTTCAACATGTGAGCATAAAAAACAAATAAAATAAGTGTTTATTTCAGTTTTGTTTCGCTATAGATTGGATCACAACAAAGTATTAATTCATCACAATTAGTCGTATTTATTTAAAATTTCTTTGCACTAATGTTTTTCTGTATTTAGGTGTAAAACAGGCAGAATGTTCAATTAGAGAGATTTAGAATGTGTGGACAAAAAGAATCGACACTTTTATTGCATTACAATGATCAAACTGGGTGTCTTTGTTATATTTTTAATTCTCACAAATGTCAGGTAATACAGAATTCATTATAATGTTCGAGATATTTCAGAGACTCAGTGTGTAATAGTTATTTGCATCTMTAGTGGCTACATATTCTGGGATTCATGTTTGCACACAAAAAGGTGCCATTTGCAGATTYCATTCAGATAATTTGGTATATGTCTTATTTTATCTCAATCCTTTTGAATAATTTTTATCTCTATGCAGATATGTATGTGTGTGTGTGTTTGCTGGAATGCATGCATGTGTGTCCATTACTTTCATGTGCAATAATTTGCATACTGTACACATCTGTTGTGTCACTTTGTATGTTGTTTTTCCTCCTGCCTCTCCCTCTCTCTCTCTCTCTCTCTCTCTCTGTAAATTGATTTCAGTCCGGGTAAATGAGGAAGCCAGAGAAGGTGCTGTACTTGTTCTGGTTTCCTCCGTGGACCTTCCCTCCGTCCAGCTGCACACACACCTCATCGCCTACATCCAAATGCAGGATCACGCTGTTGGAGGCGTAGTCGTAATTCTGATCGGCGTCCTGAGCGATGGCGCTTGCTCTCACCTGTTAGAGGACACGTGCATTCACAATTAGGAYGAAATTACACACTTGGAGCTGTTAAAAARGCAGACAAAAAAACTCACTTTTTATCATTTYTCTTTTATAGTCTGGCTTAAAACCAATTATATCAGGCTTCAGATGAGACACCCTTGACATCACATGCGTAACAGACACTTAAAGTGATGGATATGATGGCCTCTGACCCCATAGATCAGCGCAACCACTCGATCACTCATTGATCAGATGGGGATGGTTAAAGACTTGAGGATGGAGGTCTGAATGGGTAGTAGAGATAAGCTTGCTCACTGGGGACAACAGGTTGTCTATCGGGAAACAGATTCAGCCGATAAACAACATCACTATCCACGTCAACGATTGACCTGTTGCTTATGATGCGTATAGCCACTCGATATGCATGACATCGAGTGGCTACGTCGTGGGGTAGACAGGTTCACATTTGCATTCTTTGTGTGTTTGGTCTTATTGACCCAAAAGCAGTGGATCTTTGCTTGTTTGTTAACAYGTTTAATTGGGTTTACTCGGTGTGGATATCTTCAGATCTGCAAAGTTTCTGTTTTTACAAGAAACAGGATTTGTCACATCTCTGCTTTTTGYGGATGATGTGGTCCTATTGGCTTCATCAGAACGTGATCTCCGGCTCTCACTGGAGCGGTTCGCAGCTGAATGTGAAGCGGCCGGGATGAGGATCAGTGCCTCCAAATCCAAGACCATGGTCTTGAGCCAGAAACCGGTAGCGTGCCGCCTCCCGGTTGATCCCCAAGTGGAGGAGTTTAAGTATCTCGGAGTCTTGTTCACGAATGAGAGAAGAATGGAGCGGGAGATCAACAGGCGGATTGGTGCTGCATCTGCAGTGATGCGGGCGCTGTACCGGTCTGTCGTGGTGAAGTGGGAGCTGAGCCAGAAGGCAAAGCTCTTGGTTTACCGGTCGGTCTACGTTCCTACCCTCATTTATGGTCACGAACTTCAGGTAGTGACGGAAAGAACGAGATCGTGGATACAAGCGGCCGAAATGAGTTTCCTCCGCAGGGTGGCAGGRCTCTCCCTTAGAGATAGGRTGAGAAGCTCGGTCATTCGGGAGGGACTCAGAGTAGAGCCGCTGCTCCTCCACATCGAGAGGAGCCAGTTGAGGTGGCTCGGGTATCTGGTTAGGATGCCTCCTGGACGCCTCCCTGGTGAGGTGTTCTGGGCACGTCCCACTGGGAGGAGGCCCAGAGGAAGWCCCAGGACACGCTGGAGGGACTATGTYTCTCAGATGGCCTGGGAACACCTTGGGATTCCCMCRGAKGAGCTGGCCCAAGTGGCTGAGGAGAGGGAAGTCTGGGTCTCTCTGCTTAGGCTGCTGCCCCTGYGACCTGACCCCAGATAAGCGGCAGAAAACGGATGGACGGACAGAGGATTTGTCCATATATAGTCGTTAAAAAAACATGTCAAACTTTTGACATTGCTGCTAAAAATATGAAAATCTTGTTTTGTTTTTTWWTTWWTTWWTTKTTGTATGGACTAATCTAATRCCTCAAATACTTAAAGAAAAAAACATAAATAGGATGTATCAATAATTGTGGTGTAGCAGCTCCAATCATCAGACGTATGTCAGCAGTCAGTGGCCTTGTGTCTGGCTTTGTGTCCATCCATGCTGGGAGCACTCAATCTATGTCAGCACCCAGACAAGCGACGCACATCTCCATGACAGCCACAGAATATGATCTGCAATTCAACCACCATCATGTCACTCCCATCACTGGGACCCCTTTTCTCCCCAAYGAGCACACATCAATTTGAAAATAGTCAGTCACCGAGCGGCAGAGCCTGAATTACTGTAACTACAAAAAATAAATATATTTGTGTTCCTTTCCCGCTCCRCCAATCCATTTTGTCCTTGTCTAGACGCATGGCTCACCATTTATCAGTCCTGAACTTGTGTTTTTATTGCCCGAGCATAATCTGTGGGTGTCGTGAAATAAAATGCAGCAGGATCCTGTCCATTTTGAACCCGACTGATTAAGGGAGCGGAGAAGTAAATCTGACAGCTCAACAGTAACACAGTAAAAAACCAACTACAGCTGCTGCTACACCAGACGGATGATTTGTGTCCAGMTTTTTAAAAAATTCATTCAACACTTYATTAAAAKGAGTTWATCAAAAATGCAGATTAATSCAGTTCTCMGATTTAAAGGGATWCTTCAGATCTTTTGAAATGACATTGAACAGTTATCATCTTGCCAGTTTGAACAACTCTGATCTAAGCAGAGCCAAGACTGAAGTGTGCTGTCTCAAAACATCACATTATTTTACACACTTGGTATAAAATATCTATGGTTATTTATACAAACGTTTTGGGTAGTTTGCACAACTAGCAACAGCAGAAGCAGGAATAGAGAAACCAAGKAATGSAAAACTGACAGCAATGTAAAGATTGAATGGTTCCCAAACTTTTCGCTGTTTGACCCACAAAGTAATAGCAACACAAACTATTTTTTGGTGATAAACACAGATCAAACAGTTAACAATATTCATTTTGCTAGTTTTGTCCATTTTCAAGTACACTAAGACAAAAAATTGTTAGTAGCCATTTTAAATGTYAATAATTCTGAAAATCTTTTCAAGACCCCACCTTGATGTTTCAGGACCTATGGGGCGTCGACCCCAACTTTGGGAACCACAGTTTTAGAAGAACCACCGTGAAGTTGTTTTAAGATGGCCCCCATGACCCTGAAAGGAATAAGTGGGTATAGATAATGGATGGAAGAAATCCTATTGGATTTTGACCCCACTCAGACTAGCTGTTAGCTCATCGGTGTCCAGCTTTGAGTAGGAAGAGGGATGCTTTCTGTTTCCAGCCCATCATAAGGAAACACCAGAGAACAAACAACCACAAACGCTCTAACTTGACCAAGTTTGTACAGTTTCACATGAAAGGTTTTGGACTTCTGGAGAAAACTGTAATAGAAATGTTATACTAAAAGTCCTCACAGAAAAGTAGTCTATAGCTGACTTAAAACCTTTTGTTTTTCTTTTTAGTCAGCAGCATATTTCACATTTACAAAATGTATGAAATGAGTACTTCACAAAAAATGTTGTTTCGTCATTTTTAACTTTTAGCTCCCAGAAGACCATCTCCCAAAGAAACACCACGGGAGCCATCTGTAAAGGTTATATTGTTCTGCTTGACATGAAGTAGTGACAGTCAGAATCACATTTGCATCTTTGGCTGCTTTTGACATTGATGCTGTTGTTGTGACTTTTTATCGACAGCAGGCGCCTGTCATCCCGCTCATTATTTTGACCAAACTGGAAGGAAATGTGGGAATACCCTCACCCCCTCAACCCTGTCAGACATCAATGACCTTAGCAGCACTTTGCAAAAATAACATCAAATATGAAGCATATTAGTTCGGATTTGATGAATGAAATGTTGGTTTAGCCGATGTTCCCGGGGTTGAAAGATTAATGTTAGCCATTTATTAATGCAGACACYAGACAGGGAGTCACAGGGGAGACGGTGTGGGATTAGGACAGGGAGCCAACAGAGGAGATGGATACGAATAGAGGACAGACTGATCCATGTGAAGCGGGAAGCGTACAACACTGATCCTAAAGCTGGAAGAGCTGTGAGCCATGAGGCGGGGGCCCCCGGGGCTTGCCTGTGGCTATCTCAGTCTTCTGGCTAGTCCCTTTTCCTTTTCTTTATTGGGCCTCCAGTAAACACGCCTAGGAGCAGAGGACCACAGGCAAGGAGAATGAGAGGGAGGAGGTTTTTTTTTTCTACGAGCAGAGTCGCAAAACACTGACAAGGATAGACAAAATAAAGTGAGGGGAAGGGAAAAAGAGGGGTCAGAGAGTTGATGAAGGGGGGCCAGGAGGAACAAACTGATCAAGCGGGGCTATTTTGTGAGACCAAGGGAGATGTGGGGGTGTATGAAGTCTTGTTTTTATCTGTGGTGCTTTGCTCCACTGGTAATAAAACTGACAGGATTCATTCGCTGTGATATACTGACCTCTTAGAGCGGAGACAATAGAAAAGTCGCTGTTAAACTTACCTAAGGGACACCAGTGCATGGCAGGAGGCTTGGGGAAGTGGTGAGGGGTGACGTTGTGGAAATAGAATATTTATTGAATAGGTTTCCCCCCCTCCTCCCCACCCTCTCCGCTGGGAGCCCAGGGATTACACGGCGACAAGCGACTTAGGCACCGAACCGTGTCTGGGATAGCTATTACCTGCCATTCACTATTACAGCATGTGGTCGGTGATACCTGAGGCATATTATCATATTTTATTTACATCCCACATGAACTAAAAATAAATAAATAAATAAAAGACAACATTTGTCCTGTCAGTCCAAAAGTAATTGTGCTAACACTTCTCCTCTCTGAAGCCAATTTTGTTCCCCTTGCAGCCTATCTATGTCTCCTAAGTTAAAACAGGCACAGGTCATTACAGTAGGTGATGACATTTTAACATTGTCGTGTGAATTAACCTGACCTTTAGCTGGGTTATTAAAAGAGACTGTGACAGGTGAAAAAGCAAGTGTGAGAAGAAATGCAAGCCAAGACAGTATCCATTTGTCTCTGTAGCCTTAAAAATATTTGATATAGCTTTATAGGAGTTTAAATGACTGGATGAGCAGTTCATGTGCTTGTTAATGAGGACAACAGGAGTTGTATTACTTCTCTTCATAACTAGAGAAGCATGCCAACTCTATCATACACTGTCTTAATAACATCTGGTGCTAACCTGGAACCTCGAATATTTAATTATTTCAAAGACGTATATCGTTGACAGGACATTAGGAATTGAGTAATTAAACCCGTTTGTTAAAGACAACAAGAAGCATTTATGAATGTTTATTCTCAAGAATATAAATCTGTATTGACTCATTAAGGGTCCTAATGAAGCACGTCCATCTATCACTTTCCAAAGCTGGGCTTAGCTGAGCAGATAACATACATGACGGTTAATAAACTCAACAAGTACAGGATGTTATCATCAGTTAAACCTTCACAAGTCAGTTGCAAATACAAGTCTTGCTCCCTTCAGTCACAAATCCCCTGCAACTCGAGAAATGTTGCACTGCGATGATTTGTGAACATTAGATTAGGGTGTGAGCAATTAGGCTTCACAGRGTGGATGTTTATTAGACATTAGATCCCAACTAACATGACTCTCATCCACGATATGACTAAAAACCCAGGAGTCCAAACAAAACGTCAGTACCACGTTAACAGACAGACATCACTGCACTGATTTATAAGCCGCATCAGTTTAAACTCGTTCGAGTGGCAAAAAGACGAAGTTTTGGAAAAAAAGATTTTTGTCGTCCTCTGTTTCTGCTCGACCTTGATCACACGTCAAGCGTTGATGTGGTGAGTGGGTGTCCATCGGTCATCATGCCTGATCTCTTCCTGGCCTTCAACACCAGCCTCCCAGATGCCTCATCTACCAGCCCACTGTCTCCAGACCTCCATTAAGTCATCTATCGTCCTCGGCCCCACCCATGACCGTCAGCTCGCTTGTCTTGTTCTGCTTTCGCTTTCAGTGTCTTCTGGAGGACATCCCGGCACGTCCCCAATGAGTTTATGTATGTTTCATTCATTCTCACTGACAAATGAGCTGACTCACCAAGGCGGTGTTRAAAATCAACTGCATAAAATTAAAAGGGAGTCAGGCATTTTGTAGCTATTTGTTAAAGAAATTTTTTAAGTTTGAGCACCTACGGCGATGATTAAACAGACGTGGTTGAGTCTATGTTCAGGAATGCAACTTATCAAACACAGCACCTGTTAACTAATCCCCAGCTGCTGACCGGCCTCAGGCGGAGTACCCGTCTGCCTCGGGGCTTTAATAACTCCAAACATGATCAGGCATTCTGCAGGATTTCATTTACACTCCGTTTTCATTCACCAGGAGCTCTGCTTGGGCAGATCTCTGTAAAGTGGGTGCTCTGTTTAACTGAAGCAGTTAAAGGAGCCACCTGACGGGTGTCAGATGGACCTGGGCGAGGTTGGATAATTGAGCTGAGTGAAAAGATAATTAATGGAGAATCAATGAACAAGCTGGGATGAGGGATAGGAGAGGAAGGTATATGGCGGGTGTTCAGGGGGATCTAATCTAAGACGGATGAATTATTTAGCAGGCTAAAATGACTGGAATGACAATACGGCACATTAGGTGGGCAGCCTTAAACACATATTCACCTTTGTGATCTATTAAAAACACAGAAATTAGGAAAGGGGAAMTTATTTCAGATCCCAAAAGATTAGTTCTGATCAAATTTTATGAGTGTGAATCGTCCTTGGTCTGAGCAGAAAATTTTTGCACTCGGAGTCCTTGATGAATGAATGAAGGTAAAAATGAAGTTGAAGATTTTTTTCCCCAAGATTTAGACTCCTCTGATAAAAATCCCTGTGATATATCCCACCTCTCCGCTCCTCTTCCCTCCTAGCAGCCCCCTCTATCATTAATTAGTGTCTGGGGAATGAGGCAGTGGATGAGTGGACTGTCAATATTAAATTCATTATTTCTTTAGCTGAGGTGCAAACTGGCTCGTCCACATTCTGACAGACATTTCTCCCGTGCTCTTTTGCACTTCTGTTTAGGTGATAATCAAGCTCTGTGTGTGATACTTACTAATTAGGCTGTTCTTTTCGGTGCGGCACCACCCGCATTCTGCCACTTGTCATTTAGCCAAAGCATGTGTGGGAATGTAAATATCCGTGGCTGAAATACTGGGCTGTATAGTGTGAATCCGCCTTAATGAGGAGAAGGATTGCCTTTTCATTCTTTGGTTGCCAACCTTCTAAGTGGAATGTGCTCTGAATCTGAAGAGCTCAATGTTGCAGAGGTGAATATGAGTTTATGGCAAGACACATCAACAATCAGGAAAAAATAAATAAATAAATAAAAATCTGTTGCATGGGCATGTGTAGCATTTCCAATCCAGACACACCCTGTGTTCCGCTCACACTCCCTCACACACACACACACACACACACACACTTTACTAACCAGTCCATTCTTCCTCAGGTCTGCCCACATGCTAGTCCCATCACCACCTCTCATTAGAACATGGTAGGTGAAAAAATAGATGCCAGGCAGGGGGCAGGTGAACTTGCCAGTGCTGGGCTCGTAGTAGTTACCTACATTGGTCACCACATCATCAAATTTCAGTATTTCATTGCCCTCGTGCTGCTTGCGGAGCCCTGCATAGAACGCAATTTTGGGAGTGTAGATTGCAGGAGAATAGCCTCCAGGGCCTGGTCCGGGTGGCCCCTGTGGCCCAGCTTTGCCTGGCTCTCCAGGGGGTCCCCGCTCTCCTGGAGGGCCAGGGATCCCCGGAGGCCCCCTTAGTCCGGGCTTCATCCTCTTTCCAGTGTAATCCTGGGGAGGTGGGGACACGCCTGTCAGCTCTTGACCTGGCTGTGAAGTAGAGTAAGGGTCACACACCATCCTGCAGCTTCCAAGCATCTCGTAATGGCTCCCCGCGCTTCCACTGGTGCCCCCTTTGGTCGTGTGGACCAGCAGCGGAATGGCCACCAACAAAATTAGGACCATGGCCACACCTACAGCGGCCACTATAACACGTTTCCTGCGGCTGAGCCGTGAAGCGGCCAGCGCGAGGAAGTCCTCTTCCCCCTTAGCTGGWATAGTGCCGGCCAGGATGGAGCCTTTCTGAGAACCAGCTTGAAATGAAAAGGTGAGAAAGGAGAAGAAAAAAAGTGTGTGTGGGGGGGGATGAGGGGGTCAGAGGAAATCGGTACGTTGTTTGGTCGAGTATAAGTGAAGAATCAAAATGGTAGCAAGGAAACAACAGGAGAAGAAAATCCAAGAACAATTAAAAAAGAAAAATTCTCCAAGACTCGCAACAAGGGTCTGGGTGTTTTAAAGTTGATTCACAAAAACATATTTGTCTTGATGTAAATGTTGGAATCAAACAAAAATTGAAACCAACAAAAGAATAGTTTGTTCCAAATTAAACTTAAAGAATAGAGTGTTGAAATATTCTTTGTTGTGCTGGAAAAAAAGACAATTCATTTGTTTTAATGTCTCTTAAAGCCCAACTTAAAAGCGCAGGAACATTTCACATGGATGTCTAATGCCATGATGACAGGGATAGGAAAAGTTCCTCATAGATTTAGTTTTCTTCTGGTGATCATCTGAGAACACCTCACTGTTTTCTGTCCTCGTTTATCAGGAATTCAACAAATTTCCCCAACTTGTTTCCCAAATGATTCCTCCTCTGTCTCTATTTGGACCTGAGGAAAGATGGGGAAAAAAGAAGGATGATTGTATTGTACTTGCAGATCTTCACAATTTAACTGTAACAAAATGCTTTGAATCACATTTCTTTAAAATAAAATTACAGCACAAAATAAAATTTTATTAGAGATAATTTTAACTGTTTTATAGCTTTCAGTTTTTGTATTTTTTAATTCTATACAAGCAATTTTTATTTTTATTTTTTGTCAAACAAAACAGGCAAGGAAACATTAAAAAACTTACCTTGCGTGTGTCTAATCCAAAAGRAATCCAATCTTTGCACGTTAGTTTCCACTTTGTCTCTCTAAAGTGCTCAGAACCGCCGGAGTGCCAATTTGGAGACGCAGCCGAACGCGCACGAGCTTCCAGGAAAGTAATGCGACTTTCTTAACAGGCGGGTAATTCCTTTCCTTTCTTTTTTAGAGATGGAAACTCTTTGACTTCTGGTCGAGTTAATTCCAGAAACAAAAAAACTCAAAAACTACTTTTTTTTTCTTTCCTTTTTGATGCGGTTCCAGATGAGGAGCGCGCGGCGGTGTGGCGCTGCGCTCTGTGTCTGCGTTCCGAAGCGTTTGGTCCACATCAGTCCCAGTCTGCACCTGTTAGATCTCTCCTCCTCCCCACCCCCTCCCCCTSCCCTTGCCTCTCTCTCTCTCTCTGTAACATCCGCAGCTATGTTTTTTTTCCCTTTTATTCCCCCACGATTATACTTTGGATTTACAAAATAACTCCCATCTACCCCATCAGGTTTGTTTGATGCAGTTTGTATGTGATGCTTGTTATTTAGGTCATCATTTTCATTTCTCTGTAAACCAAAGGCGACAAACTAATTGCGCTGATTCCTCCTGTCTGTGCTGGGAGAAGGCCATTCACCTGTTGTTAGTAGCAAACTCTCTGCATGCAAAATGTTTGATACTGTGCTGCAAAACGAAGGCGGATGTTTTCATCTTCTCCATGTCAGAAAAAGGGAGGACATGGGGGGGATAGGGAGGTGAGGGCTTGGGGGGGGGGGGGGGGGTCTTTGACTGAGTTAAAGCTGCCTTGGTGTGATGTGTGAGGAATGGAGAGGAGAGGCTAAATGGTCCCCAGATCATTGTCTGTGTTTGTGACTCTCGCATCCCACAGCTATACAGCCTCATTAGTGAGACACCCTGCCCCAGACATTGTGCTGCTCTTTTTCTCCTTTACCTAAAAGAAAAACCTTACACACACACACATACACACACATACACACACATCCAGCGTCTGCAAACACGGGGAGAAATAAACATGCATGCGACCAGACGCACACAGGCAAAGAGTTTCCACCCCATTATTTGTTGAAGGCCGTGTTTTAGTGTCACGTGTGTCATTTCTAATTCTTACCATTTCACAGCAACATTTTAAAACTATGTTTTGTTCTTAGGTAAAACCTAACTCACACAAGACGCGGATTTATGTTTTAACTTTTAGGTGTGCCTCAATAACAAAATCTCTTTTCACTGGGATTTTAAGATTTTTTTTTGTATAAGCTGAAACAAAAGTTCAGATCTTAAAGTGAGTGTCTGTTAAAATGTGTTATGAACAATGCTGTCTGCTGTAGATCTTTACACAACATTAGTTGGAAAAATATATATATTTCTGACCAGACTGAGGAGCTAACAGTGAGTCAAAGCAAGGCCACTATCAAGGTGTATTGATCTTAAAACAACTCTAATTTAGTTTATACAAAAGCAATTTTAAATACCTTTATGCCATATTAGTTTCACTTTATGAAAGTATACATATATTCTTATGGTTATTTGTAAAAGCATATGTAGCAACAATAGGCACTAATATGTTTTCTGTCATAACAATAAAATTGATTAAAAAAATTATAGGTTTATAAAGTAATATTTGCATAACTGCTTTAAAGTAGCCAGTAGCTTATTGATTTGGTTAACAAAATGATGACTTGTTTGAAACAAGCTTTTAGGTCATTATTTCTCAAAAGCTGTGTATTTTAAATCCATAAAATACACCAAAAACCACTTTTTAAATTTCTTTTTTAAACGCATGTGTTAGAATCTGTTCTTTTTTCACCCAAAATTCAGACAGGAGGTGCAAACACAGCAGAAAGTTTTCATTTTTAATAACTTTTGGTCTGGTGTCAACTGAGCTTAAAATACAGTATAATAAACGACTTTACAAAAAAAAAACATTTTGGCACACGAGACTTGAATGTATCACAAAAATCAGACAGAGATATCAGTTCACTTACAAAAAGAAATTAAGAGTCTGCATTGACTCTTACAACTAGATTTAGACAATAATCAATAAGGAGGATGAAAAAGGAGACATCTGCAGACGCAATCATGGCTGGAAAAACGCAGCAGCAAAGCTAACTTTCCCAGAGAAATTTCTGACCCTGCTTTAAATTATTGTAGGTCATATTTAGTCGTGAAAGTGCTGAATCCCATAATGACCACCGATTCAATCTCACAGTCAAAGATTTTCTTTGATCATGAGCAACACATAGTTGATGACTTTTAATGTTTTAATTGTAACAGGATGCATCAGCATCCATATATTAACCTAAAGGTTTTGTAAAAGCATTGCTTACGTCGCTTATGTTGGTTTTACCTTATTGTCAAATGTCAGTTCATTCTCAGCATTTTCTGCTCCTTACTGATCATGTCATCATGGTCAAAGTTTACATTATTATGATTATTGTGTTATCTGTCTGCCAGGCACAATCCCATGGTAGCATGATAAGAAACCTCCATACGGTATGAATCCCTTTTCATCAACCACCACCGCAGTCTTTCCTCTGTTTTCACAACCGCTACTCAGATAAYGTAGGGATCACCCACCCTCATCCAACCAGACAGAAGCAAGTAGATAATAYACACTTTTTTGAGATGGTTACTCAAAGATGGGTTGGATTAAGGAGAAAAACAACGAGGTGGAGAAAGTTTTGCAGCAGTGTCAGTCCCTGTTTGCAGGGTAGTCAGTTTCTCCCACTAAGACAGTACACAGAAGTCCTGAGCAGCACAGGGCAGATAATCATTGCCACCACTCAGAGCCAATACACCCAGGATTGGATTTTTAGAGCCTGTTAAAATATTACTGAGGTGATTAATATTGAAATATGCGTATGTCTTTCAGCTGTCTGTCTCCCTTTCTCCTCATCCTCGTCTTGATTCGTTCCCTGCTGTACACTAAAATTTCAATATTCTGCATTACGGTGATGAAATGTGTTTTTCTTTCTATTTCAGTGCAGTTGTTTTATCATGTTATCTGCTCTGACTCCAGTGTGACTCACAGAGATTCAGCTGTTGACGTAGCAAAAAGGACGATCAGAGACTCAGCTCTGGCCGTTAGGAGTTGTTAGTTTATTTAAAAATGACCCTGGTGAGTTATTATACACCAAGTATAAATCTTAGTGTTTTGCACACACGTCCGCAAAATTCAGGCTCGACGTTTTCTTTACTCTCTTTTGTATAAACAGGCAYGAGAGGAGCAGACTCTTATTTATGACCACATAACTCAGGGTTTATTTCTCTCCTGCTTCGGCTGCGTGTTTTTGTGAAGTCAAGCCGAGTATTTAGTTTCACAGCAAGTTTTTTTAAACAGCTTCTAAATCAAATCAAATCAAATCAAATCAAAAGAAGGTATCAATAAATGATTGGAGATGATCAGCTGTGTCAGTAATGTTTTACAATTAACATAATATACTGTATTACATGAAGACTTGATCACATCAGTGTTCAGAGCTCAATCCACAGACAGCACCGGTGCTGAAATGAACGAGGACATTTTTTTTWAAAAGCAAGTTGCTAACAAAGGATCACTGTTACTCCCTTGTTAGACTTCCATTCATGTTTTTTACAGCCACTGCTGACAAGATTCCAACCATCAAGCTTAAATTTGAATTAAACTGTTATAAAAATGTTAAAGGGATGTTTGCAGGTGTCAGGTGTTTTGTACCTTTATTATAGTTGAAGAGACTGTTGCCAAATACAGGCAGTCAGTATAAAAGACTTGCTTCACATCCATCCATCCATCCATCCATCCATCCATCCATCCATCCATCCATCCATCCATCCATTGTCTTCCACTTACCCGGGTTCGGGTCGCGGGGGCAGCAGCCAGAGTGACCCAGACTTCCCTCTCCCCAGCCACTTGGGCCAGGTCAACTGGGGGAATCCCAAGGTGTTTCCAAGCCAGCAGAGAAACATAGTCCCTCCAGAATGTCCTGGGTCTTCCTCTGGGTCTCTTCCCAGTGGTACGACTTAGTGGTCTCTCTYTTAGGTGTGCCTCAAAGCTCTGTTTTAGGACCTACTTACTTTTCAATTTACAATGAAAATGTTGAACAGATTGTTACATCTTTCTGCTTATGACAAAGTTGTTTATTGTTGTCCTATACTCTGCCACCTTGAAATTAATTCTTTGCCCATCACACCCTGTGGCACAGAGGGCTGCCAGGTGCCCAAGGAGCAGTTGGAGGGTTAAGMGGTTTAAGAAGCTCCAGTAGGGCAAATAAGGCCAAGGTTTTCTCACCCATATTTTATTTGCCAGTCTGAGGATTTGAACCATCTTCCCAATCAAAGGCTAATAAGGATGAAATAAAAAAAGATACAGAAACTATAAAATAAAAGATAAATAAGAAGTTCTAGTTTGTATTTCATTGTTTTCACTCTCTAAAAGGAAAAACTGCATTCCCTCTTGCTTACTTGAGTCTGTTCATTGTATGTTGAGTACAGACTTTTAAGCAGAGTATACATGGGTTGTGTCTGTGTCCACATCCTGGTGCCAGGCTGTTCTATTAAACTCTGATTATGGGGCCTGATGCAGAATGACAGCGTGCAGATTGAGTTGCACAGCCACTCTAATTCTCTCTATTAATAATAACCCTCCACACTGCTGTCCTGAACCACATTTATTAATCACAATTTGTCATCTGTCCGATGCTTCACCATCTCCTTCTCCCTTTCTCTCACCCTTCCTAAGTTTTTTTTTCGTTCTCCTCCTCCACAAGCTCCGTTTGCCTTCAGTCCAGAGACATGGTCCAGCATACAGAGAGAAGACGTTCTCACTCTCCTCTCTARCACGCGCTCTCCCACTCACTTCACCTGGAAGGAGTCGGATTAATCAAAAGCTCTCCAGCTTTAATTGGCCAAAATAACCGTTAATGACTCMGATTGTTTGAACTGTTTTTTGGTAACAACCTGATTTTATAATAAATGGCTCTGAAGCAAACCCATATCTGCTATAACAGGATAGCTGGGATGCAAACCTTCTCCAGTGTAATGCATCATTATAGGCATGCTCCAGCATTCACTGAGGGAGCGCTCGGTGGCCTTTTGGAACACATTGATTCCTTCCACTATTAATCCAAGCCATCTGGAATTTCTATGAACACAAACGCTGGCATTTAATCAATGTGCATGCTGGGATATGCACGATGTATCATTGCATTTGTGAGAAAATATCCTCATGGCCAAAGCAGCATTTCTGCTTATGTCCCATCCAAGTGACCTTCGACACCGCTAAAAAAGATGATTTATGAGTCAGCTTGATCTTGCTCTGCAGGTCCAACTTTGCATTCCACGTTACTGCTCATTACATTGTATCCCTCCACCCCACCCCCGACAATAGCAGTGACGTTTTTGGTTTTGTCTGTGTGTATGACCAAACAACTCCTGAACCTAATGGATTTGGATGAAACTTTCTTAAAATAATTATTAGGTGTACATCTACAATTGAATAACTTTTAGACTCAACCCAATTCTAAATGGCTGCCATAGCCTTCTGACCTTAGACTACACAAAAAGGGCTATCTTAGTCAAGATGACTCTTATTGAGTGAAAATTTGGTGTAGCAGAAGCAGAGTATTGTCTTTTAAACTTTTTTAAACCCAACACATTTTTTGCTTAAAACATAACTTTAAATTTTGGATATATATATATATATATATATATATATATATATACAGGGACAATATACAGTATGCATTGGCCATAAAAGGAAAGATGCACTGCATCAGGTTATAGCTCTGGGTTCTAGTTTCCACTTGTAGTCCCTGACCCAGCCCACACACTATTATAAAAGAGAAAAAATAAAAACTAAAAGAAATCAAAAGACATCATAAATATACAATACAAATGCATACAATCATAATCAAGATAAAATCAATTTATTATCATCCATGCTCCCAAAAAGATGTCATCATAAACAACACTTCTGAAAAAATAAAAAATAAAATAAAATAAAATAAAACATGCATTAAAAAGACTAACCACTCAATAAAAATCATTTCAGGCAATTTCATCTCAGGCAATTAAACATACCTACAATATCCAAAAGCAAGAATCACTCTTCAACAAGTCATCACCTACATACTCTTAAAATCAAATACTCCACTCACATCAGTTCACATTATGTATGATATAACCCTGTTTATTTGCAAAATATCTCATGAACCACTGGACAGTTATAATTAATTAATTATTAACTATAAAATAATTATTGACTGTATATATACTGTACAACTGATTAAGCTTTGGAATCAACCCAATTCAAGATGGGTGCCGATGCTAATTGATCTCAGCTTACACCAAAATTATTATATTATATAACTTAGCTTATATTATATTAAAAGCTCATTTACAACACATACTCCAAGCACTGGATCATGTGAGATGTCACAATATTGCACCAGATTTGAAATTTTTTGAAAAGATTCTTGAAAGTTTACCCAAAGTGTGAAAACTTTGTCATTGTTCAACATAACATTATAGTCTGAAATTACCATGGAAAGTGGCCTGTAATATGCATTTCTTCAAGGAATGCTAGACATTTATTAGGATATTTGTTTTCTAGGAATTCCAGTTTTAGAACATCACTGCGTTTCACCCATTTTAATTTTTCATGTGAAATCCATCAGATTTGACAAACAAAAAGAAACACTACAAGTTGCTGTGCAGTCACCCTCCACCAAACCACCTTACACATAACAAGAGTTCCTCCACTGTTTTCCTGGAGCAGAACCAGTGTTTTGGGGGTGGGTGGGTGGGGGGTAACAGAGGCGATTTTCATGTGCAAATGTCAGTCAGTCCGCTTGCAGCAATCACAGGCCCGTCTTCTCCAGAGATTGGGGCTTGAGACACAGCCTGAATAATTTAGCAGCCCTGTGCCATGGTGCTTTGGGGTCGCGACTTCCAAAGTGATGACAGAGAGACGTTTGGCTGACTTCCCCTCCCATTCACTCCCATTACCACTTATTTACCGTTCATGATTCCACACAGACAAAGCGGAAGGCCTCGCCGGGGGGAGAGAAATCACTGGCGCTGTATAAACTGTGTCATAAAGAGGAACGCAACCAAACAATGACATTTCCCAAGCATCCCCAAGTCAGAGGCGATGCCCACCTGCGCTACGCTGTGAAAGAACCACACGCTGCACACATGATCACCTAAGCCAGCAGGCACAAACAAAAGAGATGATGGACACTTGCGCAGAGAAAAGGTCGGGAAGGGAGACGCCGCGGGGACAGATGTCAGACTGAAAACCTTACCGATGTAAAGGTGTGGATTAAGATTCAGATAGTGATAGCAGAAAACCCACCCAAGTCTTCCCTTCCAGAGGAGGAGAGATTACAGTGATTTTCGAGGTATGACAGGGGAAAGAACAGAGACGAAGACGACAGCAGAGAAAGAAATTGATCTGTCCWTCCGTACGTTTCCATCACTCCGTGAGAGTGGGACTGCGCTTGTTCTGACAAGGGTGGTCATCACTCCTCTGCACAGAGGTTCTGACAACAACATGACGAGGATGAATGGACTATCTGCCCATCCCAACCAAAACACATGTTGTTTGAGAAATTAGACATCTATCTGCCTTGTATTTYCTTTCAGTCAGTCCAGTTCCTTCACATTCTTATTTCAATCAAGTCTCATTTGTTTCCACAAATGCATTTTGCTTGCCCTGTGGAGCTTGTGTCCAAATCTGTGTCATTTTTTTTATCTGCAAAATTGAAATCCTCTGACAAACATGACATTTATTTGCAGCTATTGTAATAGAAAAAAAATCATTCACAAAGAGATCAAGTATAAATTTCAGTCATTTATGTTCCACAAAGCTTTTGCCAGCAACTTGGAGAACAGCCAATATTGTAGAAAACCTTGCAAAAAAGCACTGAAAATACTCATTGCTTAGCCTGCTTAAGTTCTGGCTGCTCCGCTTAACAATCAGTAAAACCATTTGTTTTATACACACAACCATCAAAAACCTCTATTTGCGTGTGAGTGATAAGATTAGGGAAGACCTCAAAGAGGAGAGTTTTTAACCATGACATAATTTAACTCTAACAAGAAACTTTGCCCAGATGAACTTTGAGACAAAAAAGAAAATGTATGTCATTCTGAAAGTGATTAGACTTAAAATCATGTCATATTAATAATGATTAAACAGTTAATATGCAACTAAACAGATATGGTTTTGTTCCCTTATATCAGGGGTGTCAAATTCGTTTTCAACAAGGGGCCATGTGAGCATTATGTTGCCCACAAAGGACCAGTTGTAATTAACTCTGAAGTTTCATTTTTAATTTCAACTAAACAGAAAAGGTCACATTCCTTGTCTCATAGCTACAGCTGAGCACTGCTAACAAACAATAACTGTGCTCTACATGGTTGTTCCTGCACAGAAACAGTATTTTAGCATATCCTCTTATGACCACTAAAAAGTACTGCATGTATTGACTAAGTGTGAAATAAAAAATACAGAAATACTATTGAATGTAAAAGTAAGAATGCATAATCTACATGCATTATGGGAGATGCAGCTTTTGGTCAATGCTGGCTTTAAAGCAGCTTATTTTGAGACATTAATACAGTAATATTCACCTTTTAAATGTGTTTATTTTGTTGTATTGAATCATAAATTTAACATAAATTAAGTTTAAAAAGGTTTTTGTTTGGCGGGCCCGATGCAACTCACATGTGCTTTACATGTACAACTCCCCCATCACCACCACCAGCAAAAACGTTGGGATGTTGAGTAAAATGCGAGTAAAAGCATAATGCAATGATTTGCAAATCTCATTAACTCATATTTATTTGTAAAGTAGTAGTAAGCATATGCTTAAACTAAGAAATTGCATCCCTTTTTTAAAAAAGAATTTTTTTTCTTTTTTTATGTTTGCAACACATTTCCACATTTACCACCGAGAAAAATCCCATCTTCTTTTAACAATAATCTGTAAACATTTAGGAACTGAGGAGGGGGAAATTGTGCCCTTCTTATCTGATGTAGGATTCAAACTGTTCAACAGTCTGGGTCTTCCATGCTGGATTTTTGTTTTTGTTTTGCGATGTGCCAAATGTTTTTAATTGATGATWGGTCTGTAGGCAGGCAAGTTCAGCACCTGAATTCCTCCACTACAAAGTCATGATGCTGAATGCAGTATGTGGTTAAACATTGCCTTGCTGAAATATTTYCCAGAAAAATATGTGGTCTGGATGGGAGCATGCAGTTCTAGACCTGAATGAACAAATTTAAGTGTATGAGATTTGCAAATCATTGCATTCTATTTTTATTTACAKTTTACACCATATCCAACAAAAGACAGAAWAAGTGAAACGGCTCTTCCATGCTGTTAAAGTATTAGAAGTTATTACTGTGAAGCAGCAAAAAGGAACTGTAAATTAGTGATGCAGTGGGATGTTCCCATGGAGATGTCAATTGTGAAAGCCTATTAGTCCGGCTGGTGAGATGCAGGAGAAACACTGAGAGGATTCATCCGGATTCTTCCACCACTTTCTACTTTTAACTTGTTGTCWCACACTAGTGCAGTTGAGTTAAATGGAGTTCGGTCAAATTGCATTCATGAAGAGCTGGAGTCTTCGACGGTCATGTGGTTTGCCCTCGTGTCTCAGGAACACTTTCCAAAGGCAGGCAGAGGGTTGGGGAGGACACGAGAGATCCCTCTGAATTATTGTGAGTGATCATTTGGTGAATTATKGTTGGGAGCTGTCGTGTGCCGAATGATCAATCGTGCAGAACAAGAATTAAACTTTCTCGTTCCTCTGCTGTCTATTTATCTGCTTTCCCCTGCCTAACCACCCCTTTTCTACTGAGTGTGGATCCAACATTGTCCTCTGTCCTTGTAAGTTTTCAACCGACTTTTAGTTGCTGTCCTCAAAAATGTTATTATAAAGCAGCTTAATGACTGATGTTCRGTTTAAACCAGGGATAGACCATTTAAATAATAGAAGGGGCTGCTRTTTTTGTTGACACTACCAGAGAGCCAGCGCTGCACATTTACACAAATGTAATAAAACTTWAAAATGTTTGTATGTTTATTAAACCAACATACAGAGTAACTTCATGCTCATGCAATACATGTTTAACAGTTATACTCTTGTTTAATAAATATGAAGACTAAATGTTTGAAGCAAACAAAGAATAAACACTTATTTTAGCGATCTGAAGTTCAGACTCCTGCCTGGTTCTGGTTCTAGTAAAAAGTTGCTGTTTATGTACTTGCGACTTCATTAACCTTCTCATATTTAGCTTTGTGCAACATTTTGTAACAGTGACTTAAATTAAAATTCTTCATGGTAGACAGTGTCTCTAAGCAGATTTGAATGCCTTGAAATTCTGTGAACCGTCCATCTCCCCAAAAAATAATAAAATTAATAAATTACTTTTTTAATTAAAAAAACACTTAAAGTACATCTTCTTTTTGATTCTAAGAGGTTATTTGAGTGTTTTTGTTTATGTAAGAAAATTAATCATTAAACATTTATACATTTATTTAATAGGGGGACCAAACACAAATTGCCCATGAGCAGGGTGTGGCCTGCAGGCCACCATTGCTTATCCCTTTTAATTAAAATGTGTTCATTAGTCTGTAGCATCAKCAAAATATCTCAGATTACTATTTTGAGTCTACCCAATTCAAGATGGCTACCACAGCCAAGCAGCCTCAGGAACACAATCATACACCTGCTTCAACAAACCCACTGTCATCTGGACAAAGCAGGCAGCACTGTGAGGATCATGTTCTTTGATTTCTCCAGTGCTTTTAACACATTTCAGCCTGAGTTGCTTTGTCTGAAACTCCAGAAGACTCCGGTGGAGGCCTCAACAATCGCCTGGATCAAAGACTACCTGACAAACAGACCACAGTTTGTGAGACTGAAGGACTGTGTGTCTAACCATGTGGTCAGCAGCACAGGAGCACCACAGGGAACTGTACTCTCACCATTCCTGTTCACACTGTACACTTCAGACTTCCAGCACAAGTCAGACTGCTGTCATCTACAGAAATACTCAGATGACTCTGCAGTTGTTGGGTGTATCAGAGATGGACAGGAAGCTGAGTACAGAGAGCTGGTGGACCGCTTTGTGACATGGTGTGGGAACAATCATCTCATCTTGAATGTGAACAAAACAAAGGAGATGATTGTAGATTTCAGGAGAAATAGTGTTAGATCAAACCCTTTTTCCATCATGGGAGATGAAGTGGAGGTGGTTGAGGAATATAAATACCTCTGTGTTCATCTGGACAACAGACTGGACTGGAGACTCAACAGTGAAGCAGTCTACAAGAAAGGACAGAGCAGAYTGTACTTCTTAAGGAAGCTGAGATCTTTCAATGTCTGCAGCAAGATGCTGCAGATCTTCTACAAGTCTGTTGTTGAGAGCGTCATCTCTTCTGCCATCATCTGTTGGGGCAGCAGCATCAGAGCCAGGGACCTAAAAAGGCTAAACAACCTGATAAAGAAGGCTGGTTCTGTTCTGGGGACGACTGTGGAATCTCTGGAGATGATGGTGCAAAGAAGGATTTTACATAAAATCAAGAACATTGTGGACAACCCTGACCATCCTCTTCATCAGACTGTCATAGAAAGACAAAGTGTCTTCAGTCGGAGTCTTCTTCAACTTCGCTGTAATACAGACCGCTACAGAAGATCTTTCCTGCCCACAGCCGTCAGCATCTACAATAAGTTTTTAGTTAAATGAGTTACAACAACACCTAATTTCCCTCTGGGATCAATAAAGTATTTTTGAATTGAATTGAATTGAATTGAAAGACAATGGTTGTAACTTTACCAGTTTTGTAGACATTGGACTAAACTTTGTTGTGTTGAGAGTCATCTTCATCACAAAATCCAAGCAATAACATAAAACAAATCATGAAATTGCAATACTGAATGAGACTGTGTATGTTGTTAACTTTATAAAATGGCTATGACCTACTTCCTGCTCAGCATAACCTTGATCTTAATTTAAAACTCTGACATCAGGCGATTTGCATCGGTGCCTTTAATTTAATATTTTATTTGGTTTGTGAACAAAAGTCCGTGCAGGATTTAGTCAAGAGGTAAAATCATCAGCGTTTAGAGGAAGAAAGGAGTGCCACGTCCCTGCACCCACATGATCCACAAAAAGACATCTGTTTTTAAACTCTGGCCACACTGATTCAAATGTGAGTGATGAATTCCACAAGGTTACCTTTCATCAGAGAAACTCAATTAATGCTGARTAAACAAGACTTACCTATGAACCCATCCTTCCACAATGTCAGTGAACCACTTGTTTGAAATCTATTTTCATTTGTACCGAGGACCAACAACACTATTTTTCTGGAAAAATTAGAACAAACTGTGCAGTTGGAAAGAAAAAAATTAACTCCTGCAGAAACGTCTTAGTTTCTGCACTGGATGCTGTGGGGAAAAAATTGTACAGTTCAAATAAAAAGATTTCCATCACATGAATATTTCATAATTTCCCAAGTCTGGAAATGGAGATGTTGTTGAGATTTTTTTCTTTCCCAGTGAAAAAATGATGGGCTGTCACAGACCTGAAATGGAAGGTCAGTCTGTTTCTAGGGGCTCAGGAGGGAGAGGGGACGGTGACCATGAGACGATGACTGGGAAAAGGTTGAGCTAAAAGGGATTGGAGTGACCAGGGAGCACACCTTAACCTTGAGGCATAGATTGAGGGCTTTTACCAAAGCACCCAAGTTTTAATATAACAGCAAATAGCCTRAGGTATCCTGTAAAATAACCACAAAATGAAAAAAACAAGAAAAAAAAAAGCAGCAGCCACACCAGTCCGACCAATTAACAGGTGAGGAACTGAGAGTTTTGATGAAGGAGGTGCAAATGAAAAATATTTAAAGGTAGTACAAAGTCATAAAGAATAGTAACATGAATCCTTATGTCTTTAAATCAAAACATTTGTACCAAATGCTAATTTACATGATCAATTGTTTACCTATGGAAACAACCGGAGAGATGGAAAAACTGAAACGACGATGGTGCCCACAAAAGAGCCTGATCATTTTACAGTATTGGTGCGTAATTACACTCAGATTTGTTGAGATAAATATGCAAAAACAGGCTAAAGCAATAAATTTACCGAGTGAGGAGAACTGTTGCAAAAGCTACGTGACTTTCTTTTAATTTCAAGTCTGTTTTTGAAGTAGACATATCACGCAAAAAAACACTTTTTAAGCTGTTAAGTGTGTTTTGTTGTGTACTTGCAGTTTGTAGAAGTGCAGAAAATTTTAATTTACTTTCTCTTGGTGATGCAAATATGCTTTTAGATTCTGTTTGGGTCATATTTTTCAATGATAAYGTGAAAAATAAGGATTTTAAAGCAATATATCTGTACTTTGAGGTTTTGCACCTCTCTGTTGACCCCCAATATTTATTTTTAATACTTGTGTCACTCAATGCTTGTTTTCTTTTGCATTTTGAAGCAAATTGACTCTAATATTTCACTTTGAATTTCTTCTTGAAAAGTCTACGTTCATCTGATTTTGCTGTATTTGTTTACCTACACAGACTACAGCCAGTATAATGTAGGTCAATCACATGGCTCAAGCTTCTGTGYATTCAGCTGAATGTTATGTTTATATTGAGTGCACACCCACATTTTAGAAATGCATTCAATACATCTGGAAGTTGGATAGTATTAAAGCAACATGTCTATGCTGCACCGTTTAACATAATTCAGTATTTCATTTTTTATATTTGATTTAGTTGCTTTAGGCACTAACATATGGTTCTATGAAAAATAATAGAGCAGTTTTGTGATATTGAACACTATTTGCCCTTTAAGGCGCTTTTGTAATATGTCATCTTGATTCTCCGTGAGTGGCTTTGTTTTCTTTATTTTCTTGCACATATACCAGGAGACCCTTTTCCCCATTTCTAATTGGCATTCCCTGTTGCATAATGTTTCTAACTGACTGATCAGGTATCTGAGATGGAGTTCTTTGTGTAAATGCAGCTTGAATAATTCATACAAGGCTGTCAGAGCGAGAGAGAGACGGGGCATTTTGGAAATCAGCTTGCTGGGCCCCTGACCATGAATAATTGATCTGAACTGATTAAAGTTTGCCATGATTACCCCTCACCTCCTCAAAACAAAAAGCACCACACCTGTGTTTGCTGTCTCTTTAGTAAATCTCTTTTTTCCCCTCTCTTCCCTGGTTAATTTAACCACTTATGGTCACACGGATAAAATGCAACACGCTTCAGTCCATTTTATCTCCTGCCACTGAGGGARAAGGCAAATCAATGACATTTTTGCCTGTGTCTGTACTGTTAGCAAAATATCTCATGAACGATTGAATGGATTCTAATAAAGTTTTCAAAAAGTAATCACTGGATGTACATCTACAACTGATTAACTTTTGAAGTCAAGTCAAGAATGCCGCCACAAGAAAACAATCTTAACTAATACAAAAATGGCTGTAACTCAGTRAATCTTCCATATATTAAAGTAATTTTTTATATTGTTGTAACTGATCATTGTTAACAACACACTTTTTATTCAAAACTTTAGCACTAACCTGTTGGAACTAATT
>NW_013952405.1:5647968-5649622 GCF_001266775.1 Austrofundulus limnaeus
AAAATGCATGTGTATACAGTATAATAATAATGATTATAGCTCTTATTATATCTTCCACTTATTTATTCATTTACCATTATTTAACCAGGCAAGACCCACTGAAATCACAGATCTCTTTTTCAAGGGAGGCCTGGGCCTGAAGATGTTGTACATGTTTTTAGAGGTGGGGGAAACCGGAGTACCTGGAGAAAACCCACACAAGCACAAGGAGAACATGCAAACTCTGCACAGAAAGACCCCAGGTCCGAACCGGGGATCAAACCCAGGACCTTCTTGCTGTGAGGCATCGGTGCTAACCACTGCGCCGYCGTGCTGCCAAACTTGTTCACCTTTGAAAAAACCCAATGCAATACAGCTGCCAAAGCTAACTGCACTTTGCCTACGTAATACTGTCTTTAACTCAATGACCTTYATAGGTATTGAGATAAATCTTGCTGTGGCTGAAGCTAATAGYCATTCACATCTCTCCAATCTCTAACAGTCATTAAAAATACTGGATGAAGTTGCTCTTAGTCTTAAACTCTGGCATGAAAGGCAGTGGGTGATATGCATTTCTTCACAGAATTCCGTGTCTTTCTTTTTTATGGCACTTCAAATGTGTGATTTAACAGAACTTGGCTTCTCTATGTAAAAAAAAATAAAACTTTGTTAATKTTCCACCCGTCCCCAATGCATAGATGTAAGAAATCGACTGTTACTGCAATTCTTAATTTATGGATTACCTCTTGAAGTGCAGAAAAACAYATCCTCCCCCCAGGCTTTGAATAGGCACGTCTCAAAGCAAGTGTAATTGCTATAGGCATACTGTCTGATACGCTATAACAATTAAAGATGCTGCAGTCCGAACAGATCTACCCTAATCAACCTGACTCCGCTTAATGCATTTCAAACAACATAAAGTAGAATCTTTCTACATCTAGACCACTTTTTTCACTTCTTTTACCCTTCAGAACTTCAACCTATGCGCTCCAAAACCCAAAGAAAGAAAAGTGTGCCAGAGAGCGACACGAAGGAGGACAGTGGCGGCGAACTTGGAGGGAGTGACAGCTAATGACAGTGGCTACAAGTTGTGACCTTTATAGAGAAACYACACAAGCATGACGAGACGGGCTCAAGGTGACAGAGATGCGGCTGCCTTTGAAAGGACGTTAAGAATGTTAAGAAAACTACAGCGCTGTATGTTCAGGAATCATGCTGCAGCAGTGGTTCTGAAGATTATAGCTGCAGGTGATCAATGGGATTTTAATCCATGTAATCAACACTAAAATACACAAAGAGTTTACATGTGTTGCTTCTTGTTCCGATGATACGTGCTTCTATAAAKTCCTAGAATGCCACAGTTTTAAACTAAAATGATCTTGTTCTGAAAAGCTACAAAGTTTTAGCTGTGTTATGTGTGATCCCATGCAACGTTGTGAGAGCTTGTGAGAAAAGTGGTCTGTTGTGAATGACTCTCAACTACCACCACACCAAAGAGTTGCTCATTTTATGTAAAACTGCCTGAGTTATAACCGTGTTTGTGTTGGTTATGGTTGATTAGTGTAGTGGTCACCTAGGTGTGGAATAAACACCTGTCTTTGACATTGACCTCTGAAGGCCTCCTTTAAAAAACAGAACTCTGTTTGAATTGTAGTCATAACATGTTTTCTTAAAC
>NW_013952405.1:5651042-5656416 GCF_001266775.1 Austrofundulus limnaeus
GTTCCAATGTTTCTTTATTTGTCTGTGTTTTAATCAACCGTTATTTGAATATAAGGTGATTATATGTTTTCTGTTTTATTTTCAATTCAACCAAACAATAATTATAATCTAGTTTACTATGTTTTGCTATGAAAAATGCACGATTATTGTATTAAGCTTAAACAAAATCTTAAATTTTATGTTGATTTGAAAAGTTCATTAAAGCTTGGTTCATTTTCAAGTCTTAAAACCTGCCAAGGTTTTA
The DNA here is from genome assembly GCF_001266775.1 of Austrofundulus limnaeus. NCBI lineage: Eukaryota > Metazoa > Chordata > Actinopteri > Cyprinodontiformes > Rivulidae > Austrofundulus > Austrofundulus limnaeus. The sequence continues at coordinate 5,651,287 of NW_013952405.1, forward strand.
GCTGTTTTCAACAGGCGTTGGTTTTGCTGACTGAGGCAGTATTCACCAGACTAAACTTCACCTCCATCTTTTACTAACAGCTTCAAGGCCAACTTGAATTAAACTGACTCCAAAAATGTTGAAGTAAAAATGGTTATTTTTGTGAGTTTTGTTAAAATCCAGCCAGCGATTTATAATATATTTTGCTAAAAAAGACAAACAACTCTCTTTAAAAAGTGTTTTACTCATTTTATTTTATTTTATTTTATTGTCAATTATAATGAGGTATGTTGACTCTGTCTTGGGTCGAGGGAGATTTCAAGCCAAATGCTTGAATTAGCATTTTCCCTGGCACACAGACTTGTTAATTGTGAAGGTTGTCTCTCTCCCTCTCTGGTCACCTGTAGACATCATCCTGTGTGGCGCATGCTTCTTTCACAGTAGGCCCKCTTGATTTACAGGTTCTGAAAAAAAGAATCAAGGATGAAAACAAAAATGGGGGTGTACAGGGAGGATATGTTCAGTTGAGCTCTCTGGTGGAGGTTTTCAAGTGGTTGGGTGCTCGGTCCGTCCTGTCAGCCCCGAGCAAACGCCCCATCCTAAAAAGGAAAAGTAAAGGGTGGGGGGGAGAAACCTCCCAAATAGCATCACACACGGCTGGCCAGGGCCTCAGCAGCAGTCCGCTTGTCTGCTCTTCCCTCCGCAGAGCCTTCGCTAGAGATGGGAGGAATACTAAGAGAGCAGAGATAGATTTTCTGCAGAAAGGAGGGGTGGGAGGGGGGATAGAGCAAAGGCTGTTGGAGGGTGGTGGGCTTGACTGCCCACATCAAACTCCCCTTCCTTCCTCTCACTCCTCTCTCTTGCTCTCCTCCTCTTCTTCTCATCTGCTTGGCTCTGGAGGGACCCTCTGTTTGTCAGCCAGGCAGTGGAGCGTCTCCCTCTAACCCCACCTCCTCTTGTTTCTTATTCCCCCTTTTCCCTCCGACTTTCTCYAAACCTCCACTTCTCTCCTGCTCTTGTTTGTCTTTTCGCCAGCCTCGGTTTCTGCTTCCCTCAGGTCGGATGTGCAGCTTCTTTCGTTCTCCTTAAATTGTCGACTTTCTGACGAATTCGGTGAAGATCGGAACAAACGAGAGGAACGGCATCATCGGTGAAAATGCAGTGTGAATGCTGAGAGCTACTGAAGAAGAGTTGCAGTTGAAGCTAAAAAAAAGATGAACACAAGCTAAAACCTAAAAGCAAYAAAACATTAGCTTAAAGTGGCAAAAGGCTARCTAAAGAAGCAAATAYTAGCTAGAAGTAGTGAAACACTTGAAGTCAGTGCAATTCAAGATGGCTGCCAACTGACCTTCAAAAACACACAAAAAAAACTAAAACTCAATGAGCTTGACAGGTTTTGAGTTAAAATCTGGTGTTGTAGCCCCTGAGAGTCATCCTCTCATGGTTTGACTAAAACTGTGTCATTTCTTCACATAAATCTGACACTCGGGCATGAAAAGCATTGAGCAATGCACAATGAAATGCCGTGAAGACGTCACAAGACGTGGTACTTCAGAACAACTTCTGATCAGATTATTTAACATAAATGTGTTCAATTATGTGAAAACATCAGACTATGATCCAGACCCAAACCCTTAAATTCGGTCTACGGGTCAGCTCTAACTATGTTAACCCCAGACACATCCCCCCCACCCCACCTCCATTTCCACTCATCTCCCAGACTTCTTTATTCCTCTCTTCCTTCGCCAGCCTCTGTTCCACCATCATCAGTCAGCTCCACATGTCTGCTGAGATTAGAGGAAGACTGTTGAGGCTCTATTGATTTCTGTCGCCGTGAGATGACAAGTTTGGTCTCATTTTATCCTGTTTACCTCTGATTTGCTGCAAGCAACAACAATAAAAAGGAAATCAGTGGGAAAAGCAAACTAGTGTTTTCCTCATTAAATCAAGCTGCATGTTCATGATTTTTTTTTCAACTTGTTATCTTTTATTTCTTAGGAATGGTTTAGTTTGCGAGAATGCCAGAGGCAGTCCATCGGGGCACACCTTCACATTGCCATGTCGCGTTCCAGCAAACGCCAAAACAAAGGAGACTGAGTTGCAGTGACATTTGGCGAAGGTGGCCCCTGCGGACCAAGTGCGGCGTGCCTGCAGATGTGGCCTGCAGCTGGGGCAGGTGGATCACAAACTGCCACAACAAGGAAGCTGCCTGACAYGGAGAAAAGCGGGGACACTGACTGAGTCAAGACGACTGAAATAACACCCCCACCAGGAGACTGTAGGACCCCCGTTCTTTTACATTATGACAGCAAACTAAACAGGCTCACCGTTTGAAATGATGTCTTCTAATCAAATCTTTGTGACTTTCTGTGYAGCTGATCCCATTTCTGTATAAAAAAGGATGACTCAAAAAATGGTATTTGATTTTCAAATGACAGATTTATRTCTTCTGTTTTGCTTAGATTTGATCTGCCATGTTTTTATTTATCATGTGATGTAGTGGATGTATAAATCAGATTCTTGGCTGGAGTCACTCAGTAGTAATGGCTGTGTGTAAACTGGCCTGCCAAGCCTTGTTAAACCAACTTAAAGCTTTTTATGTTCTTTTACACCAACAACAAACTTCCTTCCTCCCCTGAAGCTGTTTATCTRCCTTTCAATTCAAGTCGCTTTTCATTTGTTGCCGTTGTTTTCAGCTGTCYTCTTCTCAGACACCCAGTTTCCTTTGAAAGACAGACGTAGATTTTAGGCAACTTGTTTTACATCTCCAAAAAGGGTAAAGTAGACCAAATGTTTTTGTCTGTGTGCGTTCATGCGTCTGTTACCAAGATATCTTATGAACCAATGGACAAATTTTGATCAAACTTGCACAAAATTTTCATTGTGTGTACATCTACAAGTGGTTAAATGTTGGAGTCAACCCAGTTCAAAACAACTGCTATTAACTGCCCTTACAAACACAAAAATGTCAGTTTTACAAATATTGACTTAAAATTTGGCCCACACCTGGCTAATACTGAATTGTGCAGGATGTCTATTAGAAATTTTGACATCATAGAGCAGGGGTCTTCGGCAGTTTTCAGTCTGGGACACCCAAAGAGATGAAGAGATGGAGCAAGGACCCCAATTCATAGGCGTGCTCACTGAATGTGTGCATTTTTGACTGAAATACATTATTTTATGCCTCCATTTATCAATTTGCTATATGTTGGATTTATGGTAAAATGTGTTTAAAGACATAACTTTGAAAAAAAAGCATTAAAAATTAAATAAAAGGAAATTTTGTTGGGTTCGCGACCTCATCGTTGAAGTCCTCAGACTTAGAATTAAAATTAGGGTAATTGTTTTCAAAATACCTTATTTGCAGAAAAATCAGTGTACAGATGATTTATTTTTGGAGTAAAGTTAATTCAAGATGGTCACAAAAGCCAACTGACTTTAGAAATCACATAAATGGCCATAATTCAAGCARAYATTGACCTAAAGTTTGGTGTGTTGATAGCTGTGAGTCATTTAGAGCTCACARTCTGCGTGTTACATTWCATAATAATCTAGTGTTGCCCAAAACAGCTACAACTCAGTCATTTCTCAATTTAAGATTCTTTTCGTTCCTTCAAGACATTTTAAGTCTTTAATTTCATTTATGTTTTTCTTGCAGCTCAATGATGAGATCACTCAAATTTTTCCTACATTTCTAAAACGACATCAAACTCCACTCCTCACAAAACGTCAGCGGTGAGACGCATCACTCCAAGCATCATCCTTCTTTCTCCTTTTGTTTTTCATCTTGGGGGTCCGTCTTCTTCTCTTCCTGTGTTTGTGTGCCTTATGTGTCACTGGTTTTCGTGATCTGTCTGTTTGTGTTTCCATTGGTCTCCGTTTCCCTGCTGAAACCCAGCCAGCATCCCTCTGAGGCAGGAGATGCTCTCGCTCTTCAGCGTTTGGAGGTGGGGGGGGGGGGGGCCTCTGCTCTCCCCTTGCTGACACGAGCTTCTCAGCGGACACCTTTTCTCCCCCGCTACCCGGGCTCAGCTGGTTGACAGACAGCTGTCTGTGTGGATAAAACAGAACAGGACACACACTGTACTCTGAGTCACCAGCACTACTGTTCTAACACCTTCACTGTTGTCTCCTGTTAGACTCTCACATAAAACAAACCCAAAACCACCCYGAACGTTTTCCACCTTTACTCTTCGTCTTTCAACATGCAACCATAAACATATGTGGAGTTATTTTAATCCCAAACGGCTTTAATTATTGAGCTCAAACAAGTGAAAAGGAGTCCTTGTTTGATCGCCACAGGAGAGCAGAATTCAGCCACGGGGGCCCAAAACAAGCCAGTGGCTGATGAAGACAAATGTGCAAACACATGTTGGCAGAATTGCTTTTTGGTTGAGCGTGATCGGCTATACGCTCAGGAGGGCAGAAGCTGGAGTTGTGATTTATTGTTTTGTGCTGTCCCTGGACCACCACTGTCTGCTGCCTCCCACCTCTGTAATTACCATGTGTGTCTATTAGAATAGTCCTGCTGCCCACAAACTTATCCACTTCTTCAGCTGGGAGAAGAGGAATCGCTGCTGCTGCTGCTGCTGCTGCTGCTGCTGCTGCTGCTGACAACATCTTGGTATTCAAAATGCGTTCACTCCAAAGGAGAAGAAGAAGAATGGAGAAAGATGACAAAGATCAAGAAACAGATATGGTTGGGCATGTGGAAATGATGCAAACACATATCARGCCAGTAAATATTTACCCTGACCCACGCTAAGGTGCCATTTATAGCTCCATTTAGGGCTTTTACAAACATCTCAGTCTTTTCTCTTCTCTCATTATACCTCAAACATCTGATCTACCCATCACTCTGAAGTCTGTTTCCACAGTGCCCCCGCTGGCAGGAACTCATGGTTTTACCTTGAGCCTTATAGCATCTCCTAGTGGGCAAACTGCTTGACTGCTTTTAGAAGCCTGAAAAAAAAAAACATTTGAATAATGAGATTCAGTCTGAAGTATCTTGACAAATATTTTGATACATTCTCTTGTTGGTTATGAGGAGTTTTTGCTGCTGAATTGAAAGTATGATTTTTATTTAATTATTTAATTTTTTGTTTATATTTAACAACCAGTGTGTGTTCCACGTCTTGAACAGAATAATTC
>NW_013952405.1:5656676-5659520 GCF_001266775.1 Austrofundulus limnaeus
GATCACCTTTATTCTTTTCCCTGGAGAACTCTGAACCGATAATGAGACCCGGCACTGGGTTCTGGTCAGTGTCATTTATGCTGTAATTGGCCTGAGGGTGTAAAGGGCAGTCTCGCATCAAAGAGCACAGAGGACTAAGTGGCTTTTGGTGACAGAGGTGAGAGAAGGAAATTTATGGAAGTGGATTTAAAAATAAATCATTACCTGATGAGATTTTTATGAGACATTTTTTAAAGAATCTACCAAACAATAACTGTGTATTTAACAGTTTATTACAGAAACAATTTATGTTCAATTAAAATCTTATTCTACAAATGAAGCATTCACTTTCAGACGACTTCAGTTGAACCAAAATAAGAACAGGCAAATATCTCCTCACAGTTTAAAGCACATGCCTACAATTTGAAATCAATCATACAGACAAAGGTGATTCTTTTAACAATCTTAACAATCTGAACCACACTCATCAACATAATACGTGCAGGATTAAAGGAGTCTTGTCAGACRTCTTCAGCTTGTTTCGGTTGTTGACTGGAGAGTCACATGGACGATTGCAGTCACACAAAYGACGGTGTGGTGTTGTTCACACTGATATCATAGCTCATTAGAGAAATAACCACAGACTCCATTGATCTGTGTGACCACAGGCTGCAGCRGTTCAGGCTGAATTTCTCAGTTATTGATTTTTACGGCTTATTAAAGTTATGCGTATCTTACTACACACACAGCACACAGAGATGTGAAAGCAGGATTACCAGGAAATAGAGGTATTGATTGGATCAAAATCTGAGGCTTACTTTACAAATTCCTACAGGAGAAGCAGGATTGGAAAAATGAACAATGTTTCTGTATGTTTGAGTTAATATTCTGATAATTTGCCTTTTAAATAGGGCATGATCATTGTTATTGGTACAGGTATTAGTGTTTTTCAATCTACATTAATAAGATTATGTATTGTGATAGAATTATTGTTATTTTAGCCTCAGAAAATTCTCAGGATTGTGATATTTTAGCTTGTGTTTAGCATCTATTTGTGTTACCAGCTCTGAAGTGTGCCCAGTATTTTCACATCATCTTCAGTTGTGTAATTGTCTCTTTTAAATAATAATTACAGAAAAACTTTTAAGATAACCTAATTCAAGTCATAAACTAAAYGTGAAAGGTAGACAAGCATTTGTCTCTAAATCTCCAAGTCACTGTTCAATGATTAGTTTTATTTGAAGATTTAAAGTGAATTTGTTTAAAGTAATCATCCATTTGCCATGTCAAAATATAGGGTCATAAAAATAAAGCTTGCTTTAGGCACATTTGAAGCTGTTTTTTTTTAACTTGGAACACAGCAGTGTCCCTTTTCAGTTAACTAACAAGTTGATAAAAATCATTCTAAATAGAAATTTTGTATTTTTTTTCCCTGTAAAAAAATTACAGATGTGACTTATGGATTATAACATTGGTTAGAAGAAATTATCAGATTATTCGATTTTCTCATAAAACTAGTTTATTTTTCTAACTGTAAACCGGCAAAAAAAACAAGTATTTATTTCAAATGAACTGTTTAATTAAACGATATTTCAGGATTTAGGTTACAGTGATTTTTTTATATTGATAAAATATAACTATAGAAATGGAAAAACGTAAACAACCAACTCAATAACCCTTTTGGTATCTTGTAATTAGGATAATTTTCAGGTTGATTAGATTGAGTTTTCAAACGTGTCTTTTTTGCATTAATCCAGTAGAGGGCGCCGGTGCTCCATGTTTTGTGGAGGATTGGTGACGTCACTCCMAAACCAGGAAGAACAAAATCGACTTCTCCTTCCGCAGCTGAAAAGCGTTTATCTGCTCCTCAAATGCTCAGCAGATATTAGTTCCTCGGATATTTAGCGTAAGTTAAACGGTACATAAAGAGAAGGCTGAATATATTTTTAGCCTTTTGTTAACAAGGGGGAAAAGACAACATCTTTTTCGTTGATTTCTTTACTTGGAAGCTAACTGGTGCTTGCTAACCCGACTCGTCTTGTTTTGTTTTGACAGAAGGTCGATGCTAATTGTGCTCCAGTTGCGCATCGTGCTTCTCTCTTGATAAAATGTCTTACGACAGAGAAAGTTCCTGGATGTTTGTTGGAGCTGCAGTGTTGGTCGTGYTGCTGCTGGATGCTGCAGTTTGTGTTCAGGCCAACAAGGTAAGAAAAACAATCATTTAGATATAGCAGTAACATGGAGCATGTTGATAAATATTACTATGATAATGGAAARTTTTAAAGAGAACTATTTCTTTGTATTAACTAAGGACACTTGTGTCAAGTCATACAATACAGGCCCATGATTTTCACCTTTCATTTGGTGACTGTCCCTCAGTTATATTTCTGCTTTGTGAGCTTATTTATCTCTTAATATACATTTCTACCTGTAACAAGATAATCCAAAGTTTTTGAGTTAATTTCTCAGCCATCTGACCTTATTTTCTTGACCATTACAGAACTTTGAGGATGTTCGCTGCAAGTGCATCTGCCCGCCATACAGAAACAACAGTGGACACATCTACAACAAAAATGTCACCCAGAAAGATTGGTAAGAGCAACCCAATTATACTCAGCCACACTGCAGTCATTAAGTCATTTTCAGGTGTTATTTCTTAATTTGGTTCCTAAATTGAATGACAGCCTAAAGATCTGTTCCTGTTTTCAAAAATAGAGGAGCTTTAGTGTTATTTGTATTTTTCCTTTAACATATGTATCACCTAAACGCTCTTCTAACTTGGACTTATGCTGCGTTCACACCCAGCGTGATTTCAGCGTCAAAATCGCATCCAACGCTTCAAGTTGGACACTTGTGCACTTTGAG
>NW_013952405.1:5660730-5670185 GCF_001266775.1 Austrofundulus limnaeus
CATAATAACAATATAAATTAAAAATATAATAATTTGTTGGAACAGCAAATTTGTCTTTATGTGATGGAAAGGGGCTTCTAAATACATTAGCAAAAACCTGATCTCTCTTCTGTCGATTTCAGCTAAAGAGCTCCTCTCCATCTGTTTCAGGTTAGTGGACATCATTCAGTAAACTGTCCCGTCGGGAAATATGTCGCTACGTCACACAGTGGAGTCTCTCTGATTGGTTGACGCGGCGCGTCGAGCTGTAAACTTTCAGATTTTCTAACTTCAGCGATTTGAGCATCAAGCACGTCAAACGCTCAAATTGTTCAAATCACGCTGCTCTAATCGCACTTGAGGCGCCGCAGCCCTTCCCGACGCTGATTGAAGCGCGTCCACCATAAACTTTGCATGTAAACCTGCTGCTCCTGATGCTSAAATCGTGTTTGGTGTGAACGCACCATTAATTTAATAAGTATAAAACAGGTGGTTGACTTTGAAAATGTTCCCTGTATTGTTTTCTCTTTTTAATTGTTAGCCTTGGTAACTAAGTGTTAGTTTCATTTTATTTACTGATCTGAATATTGGAGAATAATTTGGTAGGCTTGCATTAGACAAAATAGTTAAAGCACTAATTTTGTTTACTTCTGTTTCACTTTAAAAAAACTACATTTCTTTTTAGGTGTTTTGGAATCTTTGTTGCAGGTTTTCTTAGAAAATGTTTTGCTCATTTATCGATTAGTCCTTCATAATGTTTTCCAACAAGATCAAGTTAAATATTAATCTACTGTTTAATCATAAGTATTTTTTGTGAACGATGAAGCAGATGTACTGAATCAGTTGTATCAGTCTGTAGAGTTATCTCACTCTGTTTATGTGTGTGCTCTGTGTGTACAGTTAACATGACTCCCTGATCTGTTTTCAGTACTTGCCTCCATGTAGTGGAGCCCATGCCGGTTCCTGGCCATGATGTGGAAGCTTACTGTTTGCTGTGTGAGTGCAAGTATGAAGAGCGGAGCAGCACCACCATAAAGGTCCAACTAGCTTCCTTTGACTTTTTGGCTATTTGTTTCTTTCAGTCTTGAACCAAACTAACCATCAGCAGCAGGCCTAGTTTGTATTTCACAGGAGTTTTTCAAAACAACAGGATTTTAGTTCAGTTTATTTTCTAATTAAAATAAAATAAAGTTAGTAAAAAAGGCATTYGTTCATAACATTAAATCCCAGAATCCAGCTGGACATTTTTATGTTGAAAGTGAGATGTATAACGTCTTCTAACAGGTAACCATCATTATCTACCTATCCGTCGTGGGGGCACTGATTCTCTACATGCTGTTTCTGCTGCTGGTTGATCCTCTCATTCGCAAACACGACCCCTACACTCAGCCTCTGCACAACGAGGAAGACTCTGAGGTGATCACCCAAACAGACGGCACATTTAAGAGCTCTATCTATTGCTTGTAATAGCAATATAAAGCTCTGGATTGAAAATAAATCCAATTAATTTTATTTTTTATGCGTACAGGAGATGCGTCCGCGTGCCGAGAGCGGAGCAGCCAGAGGAAACACCGTTCTGGAGCGGGTGGAAGGTGCACAGCAGCGCTGGAAGAAGCAGGTGCAGGAACAGCGCAAGACTGTTTTTGACCGCCACAAGTTGTTGAGTTAAGCTTGTCTGAAGCAGGTTTGGTGGGTTTGATCTTTTCTGGGCTTCAGTGCTTTTACACTGTCACCAGCCACACCATTACAGACCTGGCTGTCACTGATGTGCATCAACGCCCCTGCTGCTTCCTCACGTTTAAAACATTTCAACACACTTCTCTCACAAACCAGTATCAAGTTTAAAATATTCAAATATGAGACAATTCTTGTGACATATTCTAAAGTTGCAACTGTGAAAAAAAGTGTGCTCTTTTATGAGTAAACATTTTCAAACAGTTTTAGGGAAGAGCAGTGCTGCAGCCTTAGAATGTCTTTTAAAATCAATGTTGGCTTGTAAATATGTTTTGCATGATTCATAATGTTAGCTCAAAAGAGAGTACACTGATCAGCTTGCTTATGTTGTCAGCCATTCCTTAATTATTGGTTTAGCTGTAATCATTTGTTGCTGTATAAACTCAGGCATATTCAAATTTTGCACTAAATATCATTTATTTTRAAATTATTCATTTAAACTTTTTGTTATCACTACCTTTGTACTTCAAACTGTGCCTTTTTGCGAGAAAATGTATTTCACCAAACTAAAGTTAAAATGCATGAAGCCAAGAAATTAGATTTTTTTTTTTTTTTTTTAATTCGGATGCTTGTATTCATATAAAAAATGTCCATTTAAAATTTACTTAGCAAAGAGGTTTGTTTATTTGTTGACTATTGGGCCACATTTCTGTTTTTTATTTTGCTCTTAAAATTGAAGCACTTTACATATGAAGAGAACCATCTTGATTTGTGTCAAATTTCTGCTGCAGGAAAATGAAATCTGTCACAAACCTGACAGCCTGGTTTCATGTGTCAKAATCAAAGTGCTTCAATGATATCAAATGTTCTTATGAACCAAAGCCATCGGTCTGGGGATCATTTTTCTGTCAGAGAAACAGTGACTCGTTGCTTCATGCAGTGTGATCTGGTTGTGTTGACTGTAATTATTTTATTTAATATTTATGTTTGATTGTTAAGTTGTTTGAAAGAATCACAAAACCGTTGTGATGTTTATTAGATGGTTGCAGGATAAGCTGCAGAAAATTTCATGTACAGTTTGACCTCTAAAGTAAGAAAAATCTGTAGTTTGTTTTTAATGATATCAAATGTTCTTATGAACCAAAGCCATCGGTCTGGGGATCATTTTTCTGTCAGAGAAACAGTGACTCGTTGCTTCATGCAGTGTGATCTGGTTGTGTTGACTGTAATTATTTTATTTAATATTTATGTTTGATTGTTAAGTTGTTTGAAAGAATCACAAAACCGTTGTGGTGTTTATTAGATGGTTGCAGGATAAGCTGCAGAAAATTTCATGTACAGTTTGACCTCTAAAGTAAGAAAAATCTGTAGTTTGTTTTTAATGAGTTTTGTAGAAATTTTTCAGCAGCGTTTGAATCACTTGATCAGTAATCTCGCTTTAGCTTCTTGTCATCAAATKTCACTTTTACACCTACAGAAAATAAGGTAGTGCTATGATAGAAAGCAGTACTCTATCATTATACCACATTAACGACACGTTCTGCAATATTATATGAAACCATGTCACACCCTCCCTCCACCAGAGCTACTTTGAAGCTGTTCTGGTCCAACACTTTGCCCATGTCGTTTTCTTTCCCTTTTATTAGCCTCAATGTTTGGCTGTGTTTAAATGTTTTAGCTTGAAGTGAAATAAATTTGAAAAGTTTAAAATGTTTTGGAATTTCGTTTTATTATTTTTTCACTGTAGGACCGTTTATTGACACTGGGGGGCGACAGAGTACACAATAAAGAAGAATAAATGTTGGGGTTTGAGAAGCTCCATCTCTATTACTGATACTATATTACTGTAGTTTCATATTAAAAATAATGTTCAACTTTTTGGAAAACTTTAAGCAGAGACCTCTAATATGTTTTTAAAAAGAAAACAATTTTATTGCACTTTATATATTTTTAACAATATATAAACGGACTAATTGAGCTGCAGCTTTAAGATATTTTCTTTGCAGTTATTTTTTTACAAAGATAACTTTGTTTTAGTGTATCAAATGTATTGTCATGTATTTCTTTTTTCATTACAAGTTGATACCAGTCTTATTTTCCTACAATTGGACAATAACTGAAAAAACTCAATGGAAACTAAATCATTATGTACATTGAAACAGAAGGTTAAAAACAAAACAATTGGACTTTTATTCTGAAATTGAAGACATTTTTCTGTCTCATTATGACCCGGATGACTGAAAATCTTCACCAGCACATTACACACAGATGTTTTTAGCATGAATAATTCACAGTGGAAAAAGTTTTGTTTAAACTGAAAAATTTAGGATGGATTGTTGGATACTTTATTGATCCTTTGCAGGAAATTACAGATAAGTAAATGTGCAATATAAGTATATGTTTAAATAAGAAATGAGTAAGTGATCACTTAAATCTTTCACTTTGTGCTTCGACAAGAAGTTATTCCACATCCAGATGAATGGGACTCTGTTTTTGTTTACTTTTTGGGGTTCAGCTTTAGCGTCCTGAAGTGTTTTTCTTGCTGTAGGACCCTCTCAAAGAYGACACCGCTCCCCTTCTTTTTCTCTTTGCTGCCCCTCCTTCCACTCTGCCCTCTAAACCAGCCCCAAGCATGGCCTGCCAATGGGTCGCAATCTAAAATTAAACTGCTCTGGGGCCAACTGCTTTTCTCTTCCAGCCACTCTGTTATTTCTCTCTGCTGGGGTGATCTTTCCCCTGTCAGAGGCCCTCAGCTGGGGGGAGAGGTCTGTGGCTCTGAGAGGGGGAGACCAAGAAGAGGGGAGAGAAGAGAAGGGGGCAGCGGGGGAACCCGCACTGATCTGGAGCCCTACAGGCCTTCACGGAGGTGGAGCTATTCTGCAGCAGAGTTTGGGATTTTACATCAAGAGGTCACGGTTTTTTTTTTTCTGGAATTGTAAGATTGTGTGAAGTGAAAGCATCGGGATGGCGGCTAACGCAGAGGGGACTAAGTCATTCATCATGAATGAGGAGGAACTGAAGAGGAAGCAGAGGGAGAAGCTGAAGAAGCTGCAGGCCACAGGGGGCAACCCTCGCCCTGCCAGATCCCTCTTTTTCTTCACCCTGAAAAATCCATTCCGCAAAGCCTGCATCAACATTGTGGAGTGGAAGTATCCTTTATAGCTTGTGCGRACTTCATACACACCACTCATTCTGGTGTAGATAACAATTTCACAAGTTKAAACCGTTATATCATCTAGTGCTCTGGTTAAGAACAAAGGGTCACTCATAAATCATGATGCTTTATTGTGATGAGCATCATGAAATCTTTCAAATCTGAGAAAAGCCACCACTGAAGTGCCAGAAAATTCCAATTGGATGAAATAATACTAATCTGTTAACATCTGGCTGACAGAAACAGTAAATTAATTGCCTCTATGTTCTCCTGAATAGCTCATTTTTCTCTCTGTGGAAACCTAAACACTAAAAATCYATATATTCTGGAAATAAATGAAGAAACCAGTGCTCAAACATTTATTAATTTAAATAGACTTATAGAAAAGCAAACATGTAACAGCTTAACCAGGCATTTTTCCCCCTGATGAGTAGGCCGTGTTTAAATGGTTTGTCATATTCTTGGGCCGTGCAGCTGTCGCACAACATCACACAGAGACATGATGCTGACCTGGCAGGGGAATTTTCTTGGAGAGCCCCCTATGGATGAGAATGAGGCAGCGCAGCAGACAGGATTACACGRTTGGAACTGCTTCAAGGATGATGTTTCAGGCTGGGTTTAAAGCCGGTGGTCAGTGCTGCTGGCACGTATGATGTATTTTTTTAAAAATGAACAGAAATCTTTAGTCATTCATCACTATCCAAATGTATTCTCCACTGTTATAAACTGTCTGCTTCATAAATGCTATGATCCTTAATTTTCCCATCCAGAACATTTGAAATCATCATCTTAYTGACCATCTTTGCCAACTGTATTGCTTTGGCTGTGTTTCTGCCAATGCCTGAAGAAGACAGCAATAACACCAACGCAAGTTTGGTATGTTGATCATAAGCCACCTCACTGACGCTCAACACAGCTAAAAGCAATAAGTCGATGTCKTTCCACTTTGAAGCATTATTCAAATTAATAATGGTCATATCAGTTTCCTAGAGAGTTCAAGCTTTAAGGTTTGATATTTAATGACTGCAGGCTTTCAGCTGCCCCGAGTGCCAAGCTCCATTTAAATCTCTCTAAATACAACTCAGTTCTTTATTTGGCRTCCCATCTGTGTCTGCGGGGGAACAGTCATCAAACAGATGTATGGAAAAATCCACTGCATTAGTATGCAGTTACAGGAAATTATAAATATAGATGTTTCTTTACAATTCTGCTAGAAAATATTAGCACAGCTGTTAGCTGCCAGGGCAGTTGTGATTAACAGTCTCTGATTGTTTAGAGGTGTAAACAAGTGAGTCTGCCGATGTGTGTCCAAAACTGTTGTATTTTCAAGCATTAGTGTGTGTGTTTTTAGTGCAGAGGTTGTGAGTGATGGGTCAGAAAGTACACACTTACAGGGTGATCAAGGGTGTACCATGTCAAATAATCTTTGTTAGTCTTTTTTAACATAATTACCAAGAGAGATTGACTGTAAACAATACCACTTAGATACATGTGTCTACAGTTGTTATTGTTCACATGGCCTGGATTAAATAGTTTTTTTTCTTGGCATAAAAGAGGCTTATTATGGTTTCATTTTTCAAAGTGACTGAGAATAAAGAGTCGTGTCAGCGCACCAGTAMGGCTATTATTGGAGAAAAAAATTAAAGATCCTGAAATCTCTTTTTACCATCATGCAAAATTCACTTTTGTAAGCATTAAATGCGTTTCGCTGGGGTCTAGGGGTGCAGAAAAAATTTATTTAGTCCCTCTCGATTCTGCAAAGATATCTTTATATTCTGTTTGGTTCTGTTTTAATGAATTTGTAGATAAAACCTTTCTGTGCTGTTAAATAGACATTACCCCCTTGATCAAACTAGAGTTAACTGCTCTGGAAGCTGGAGGGGGTGGGGTGTGAAGCGCCTTGTTTGGATTTAAAGGAACAGCATCAAACTGGGTTGATCTGAGACACACCTCAGAAAAGKGSGGAAAGATATCTCAGTTAGTGCTTCTAGATTTAGCCTATAAATTTAGCAAGTGCTAATCCACTAATAAWTTTTAAAATTAGCAAAAGCCCTAAAGCACTAATCAGGAAATTAGTTCCCCTGTTAGTGCTTTAGTGCATTAGGGGAACTGTGCCCACCGCTGCAACTAAGTATCAATGAAGAATATGCATCTGTTGCATTTTGTGTCTGTACATTTGCTTATTCTATTTTATAGATTTTTGTGAAGTTACTTATTCTTGACCAGTTCTGCAAGTTTGAGTTTTGCAGCTTACTTTTCAGCACATTTTGTTCAGTAAAACTATAGAATTAAAGCAAAAGGTACAGATTAAGCATGCTAGCTATCACTTAGCAGCTGTRCTGTTAACCAAGTCAGCATTTATGTATATCATTCTTTTTTCATATACATTAGCTTTACTAGTACTCCCATAGTAAACAGCTTTGTTTTGACTCAGTCTTCACTTCCTTACCAAAACATTCAGACTTCCATTCTTCAGTGGTGAAAAATGTAAGAAGAGAAGCTTCCTCGTGTTTCTTTTAGAAGTAGGTCAGCCAAGATAGAGTTTACAAATCTTTTCTAACGTTACTCMACTCATATGCTTAAAAAATAACAAAGGATGGTTGTGAAATGGACTGAAACAGACATGAAACTGGCCATGATGTCCTTATGGACATTTTGTAACAGATGATGAATATCTTACACTGGTACTTCAATGAATAATTTATAAATTCTTGGATTTGGTTTAAACTCATCTTATTGTATACAGAACTCACAGGACATTCCTGTAGGTGCTTCTCAAATTTAGCAAGTTTTCAGTTTCTTATATTACAAACTTTTAGTATTTATTGAGCTCTAAATATTGGAAGGGTGACCTTTTTAATTTGTTCATATTTCAGGAAAGCCTGGAGTACATTTTCCTGATCATCTTCACATTAGAGTGCTTTTTGAAGATCATAGCGTATGGCTTGGTGTTCCATGAAGGGGCCTATTTACGGAACTGTTGGAACATATTGGACTTTGTCATCGTTTTCATGGGGTAAGATGAGCTCCATGCTGCAGCTGGATACCTCTTCTGCCAAACCACCCAGCTCTCTTTGCCACAGCAGTTTGTACAAGTTAAAAGTGGAATGTGGAAATGTTGGATAGATTTTTTTTTCTGAAAGTCAACTTTATGTTGCTTGAATTGTTTAAAGGTGAAAGTTTGGCTATGTTTAAATGTTAAAGTTTTTTTTTCCTTTGCAGTCTCTTCACCTTTGCTTTGGATACCATAAATATGATAGCAGGAGTGCCGACGGAGAAGGGTGGGGGGTTTGACATGAAGGCCCTGAGAGCCTTCAGAGTACTGCGGCCCCTTCGCCTCGTTTCTGGAGTTCCCAGTAAGAACCTGTGGTTAAACCCACGCAGACTGACCCCAGATCTGTATAAAACCCTTTGATTCATCAGTGTGGTTTGATAAAACTGCTGTCTCTCAGGCCTGCAGGTAGTGATGAACTCCATCCTCAAAGCCATGCTGCCTCTGCTGCATATTGCCCTGTTGGTCTTCTTACTGGTCACGATCTATGCTATTATGGGACTGGAACTCTTTAAGTGCAAAATGCACAAGACCTGCTACTACGCTGGCACAAGTATTTATTAAAAGACACAATTAAACATAATTACACTTCAATTCTCATGTTAAGTTGCTTAATAAATGTGTGTATTTTTCTATCCACAGATATCTATGCAATAGCAGAAGGTGAGCTACCAGCTCCATGTGCTCAGGCTGGGAATGGACGCCGCTGTATGATCAATGGCTCAGAGTGTCGGCCTAACTGGGAAGGCCCCAACAACGGGATCACTCACTTTGATAACATCGGCTTTGCCATGCTGACGGTGTACCAGTGTATCACCATGGAGGGGTGGACTAAAGTGCTCTACTGGGTCAGTGATTTGATGATCTTTGCTGCAACATTCTTGCATCTGTCACATTATTTAGACAGCAGTTTTATTTTTTTGTTTTTGTTTTTTTTTTTTTGTCTGATGAGGTCTTTGGTTATCTCCCAGGTTAACGATGCTATAGGAAATGAGTGGCCGTGGCTCTATTTTGTTCCTCTCATCCTGCTGGGCTCCTTCTTTGTGCTCAATCTGGTTCTGGGTGTGCTCAGTGGGTAAGACGGCAAACATATTCTCTATTGCAAATGTTTGCTTCTTCAGATAAAAAGAAAAATAGGAGAATATTCATAGTTTTTGCCTGGGGGGGTTGGTTCCACACAGGGAGTTTACCAAAGAGCGAGAGAAGGCCAGGTCACGAGGAGAGTTCCAGAAGTTGCGAGAGCGTCAGCAGCTCGATGAAGACCTCCATGGCTACATGGAATGGATCACTCACGCTGAAGTCCTGGATGCTGACAGAGAGGGCAAAGGTCAGCTCTCTACACCACCTCTGTACAGATGTTAAATATAGACTATAAATTATATGTCTCCTTATTTTGACAGGTCTTCTGCCTCTGACCAGTGGAGATTCTGACACAGACAGTCTGTATGATCTGGAAGGCAAAAGTCGTATCATCTACTACTAGTAAGTCTCGTTCTGTAAATGTGATGAAATGAAATGGTTACCTGGAACCGTGAGCAAGAGTTGTTTTTATTCATGTGTGTGTGTGTGTGTGTGTGTGTGTGTGTGTGTGTGTGT
>NW_013952405.1:5670986-5709707 GCF_001266775.1 Austrofundulus limnaeus
GTGTGTGTGTGTGTGTGTGTGTGTGTGTGTGTGTGTGTGTGTGTGTGTTTAGCCGTCTGGCTCGACGCTGGAACCGTTTCTTTAGAATGAAGTGTCTGGTTTATGTGAAAACCAAAAGTTTTTACTGGGTGGTGATGTTCCTCGTCTTCCTCAACACTCTGACCATAGCCACAGAGTTCCACCACCAACCCGTCCGGCTGACCAGCCTGCAGGGTCAGTTATTCGTGTCAATCTTGTCTCTTAGATTTGTTGTGCGTTCTCTTGCTCAAACTTCTTTCTTTTCTTTTGCCCCAACAGATGCGGCCAGCCGAGTGCTGCTGGTGCTGTTTGTCATTGAAATGTTTGTGAAGATGTACGCCCTGGGACCTAGAGCCTATTTCATGTCGCTTTTCAACCGTTTCGACTTCTTCGTGGTTCTCTGTGGGATCCTGGAGATGATCATGTTGTCAGCCGGGGCCGTGGCTCCTCTGGGTTTCTCTGTGCTCAGGTGTATCCGGCTGCTGAGGATCCTCAAAGTCACAAAGTAAGTCTTGTCCCTTCATGTTTGATGTTGCACCAGTCTGAACAGTTCTAGTAAAACTTTTCTTTTTTTTCTTCCCGCAGGTACTGGACCTCCCTGAGTAACCTAGTGGCCTCTCTCCTCAACTCAGTTCGCTCCATTGCCTCGCTGCTCCTCCTCCTCTTCCTCTTCATTGTCATCTTCTCTCTCCTGGGAATGCAGGTGTTTGGGGGCAAATTTAACTTCAACGACCACCGACCCCGTCGCAGTAACTTTGACAACTTCCCTCAGGCCCTGATTAGTGTCTTTCAGGTGATACCTGCTTTCCCTTTGCCCTTAACACTGACTGCTGCTTTATTTCAAACCAAATTCACACCATTAAAATCTGTTTGAAGCACTTTCCACATGTTGTACCCATCAAAATGTATCAATATCTAAATTGTTCTTTTTTCTATTTTTACTTCTGTCAGATCCTCACAGGAGAGGAGTGGACCAGCATCATGTACAATGGCATTATGGCCTACGGAGGGCCTGTCATCCCCGGCATCCTGGTTTCTATCTACTTCATCATCCTGTTTGTCTGTGGAAACTGTATCCTTCACATCGGTCACAAATGGCATATTACTTTACAAGTTGCATGTATAGGGCAATATTGTTTACAGTCCCAAATTGTGTTTTCCTGAGCTCAGAGCAACCAGATATCCTCCTGAATGTCTTCTTGGCCATCGCCGTCGACAACTTGGCAGAGGCCGAGAGTCTGACCTCAGCTCAGAAAGAAAAGGCAGAGGAGAAGATGAGGAAGAAGCTCCTGAGGTAATAATAGTAACACTTTTAATACGAGACGAACAATCTGATCTCTGTCCATGCCTTGAAAYGTTTTGTGTCTTTCCCGTTTCCCTGCACAGGTCCAAAATGCCCGAGAAGACTGACGAAGAGAGGGAGAAGATAGCTAAGAAACTGGCAGAGCAGAGGGCCAAGATAGAGGGCATGCCCACCACAGCCAAGGTGAGTGCCGGGTCTGATTTTAGATTCTGCGTGATGTGGAGCAGACAYATCTTTAAAACACATTTATCTTTTTTTCCCCTCACAGCTCAAAATTGATGAATTTGAATCAAACGTCAATGAAGTGAAAGATCCATTTCCACCTGCTGATTTCCCTGGTAAGACATGTTTAGGTTTGTTGTTTATTGCRTCTTTATCTCAAACATTTTGGTGGCAGCTGTGGTGCGATGGTAGGGCAGTCGAATTGGGACCAGAAAGTCCCAGGTTCAACTTCCCACCGTGCCCACATGTTGTAGTGTCCCTGAGCAAGACACTAATCTTTAGCTGCCCCCCGGCCCTCACAAAGTTGCCAGCTGTTCCACTTGGGTGGATCTCATGTGTGATGGGTCAAACACAGAGTATAATTTTCATTGTATGTGAATGTGCATTGATGACAAGATGCAGCACATTACATTACAACGTTCAACCTGGTTTTCTGCTTGGTAGGTGATGATGAAGAGGAAGAACCTGAAATCCCCATCAGCCCTCGGCCCAGACCAATGGCTGACCTACAGCTGAAGGAAGAAGCAGTTCCTCTGCCAGAAGCCAGTTCCTTCTTTATTTTCGGCCCTCAGAACAAGTAGGAATCTAACCCTCGCACAAATGAAGAACTTCTACGTCTTCGTCTTCTACATGTAAATAATCATTTTCCTGCGTGTCTTCACATTTGTTGATTATTTTGTATCCAGGTTTCGTAAACTGTGTTACAAAATCATCAACGCTTCATCTTTTACCAACCTGATCCTCCTCTTCATCCTGCTCTCCTCCATCTCTCTGGCAGCTGAGGATCCCATCGATCCAAAATCCTACAGAAACCAGGTGACGTTAGGTGTCACACATGTTGGACAGTGTTTGCAACAAGGAAGGCAAAATTCAACAACTGTTTTTCTGCGTCTTCTTCTGTTTTTGTCCAGATCTTGGCCTATGCTGACATCGTCTTCACGACCGTGTTCACCATTGAGATTGTGCTGAAGGTAGATTCAACAAACAACTTGTTTTTCCAATGAATATTACTATTGATTTAAGTAAATGTTATAAATATTACAGTTCTAAAGTCACATATCTGAATGTAAACCCTGATGAAAAATAATCTGACAGCATTTTTTATTATTGGGGTCAACGTTTTTTTCAGTTTTCTACAATTCTACATTTGTTGAGCTAAACATTTTTCTGGTAGCTGTCTTATATATATACACACAGCGGGTAAAATAAATACATTTACAGCGGATAAAATAAGTTTTGAACATTTTTCTCAGTAAATATATTACTAGAGGTGCTAATGACATGACATTTTCACCAGATGTCGGTAACAACCCAAGTGATCCATACATACAAAGAAATCAAACCATAAATGTCCAGAAATGAAGTTATTTGTAATAATGTGGAATGGCACAGGGAAAAAGTATTGAACACATGAAGAAAGGGAGGTGTAAAAAGGCATGGAAAGCCAAGACACCAGCTGAACTCTCTCAGTAATTAGAAAGCAAGCCTGCCCCTTGTCAGTGCAAATTAATATCAGCTGGTTCAGTCCCAAATGATGGCCAGGTATCACACAAGAAACATCTGATGATGGGTAAAAGTAAAGAGCTCTCTCAAGACCTTCACAACCTTATTGTTGCAAAGCATAATGGTGGCATCGGTTACAGAATAATGTCTAAACTTCTGAAGGTTCCAGTGAGCACTGTTGGGGCCATAATTCAGAAGTGGAAAGAACATTATTTCACCATAAACCGACCAYGACCAGGTGCTCCTCRCAAGATTTCTGACAGAGGAGTGAAAAGAATTATCAGAAGAGTTGTCCAAGAGCCAAGGACCACTTGTGGAGAGCTTCAGAAAGACCTGGAATTAGCAGGTACGATTGTTTCAAAGAAAACAATAAGTAATGCACTGAACCACCATGGCCTGTATGCACGCTCATCACTACGCAAGACTCCACTGCTGAAGAAACAGCATGTTGAAGCTCCTTTAAAGTTTGCTGCACAACATTTAGACAAGCCTGTGTAATACTGGGAGAATATAGTCTGGTCAGATGAGACCAACATTGAACTGTTTGGATGCCAGAATACACATCATTTTTGGAGGTCAAATGGCACTGCACATCAGCCCAAAAACACCATACCAACAGTGAAGTTTGGAGGTGGGAACATCATGGYGTGGGGCTGTTTTTCAGCATATGGTACTGGCAAACTTCAAATAATTGAAGGAAGGATGAGTGGAAAAATGTACAGAGACATTCTTGATAAAATCAGCTTCCATCTACCAGGATGATGAAGATGAAACGTGGCTGGACATTTCAGCAAGACAATGAGCCCAAACACAAAGYCAAGGAAACTCTCAGTTGGTTTCAGAGAAAGAAACTAAAGCTGCTGGAATGGCCCAGCCAATCACCTGACCTGAATCCAACAAAAAATCTATGGAAAGAACTAAAGATCAGAGTTCATAGAAGAGGTCCACGAAACCTTCAAGATTTGAAGACTGTTTGTGTGGAAGAATGGGCCAAAATCACACCTGAGCAATGCATGCCACTAGTTTCTCCATACAGGAGGCGTCTTGAAGCTGTCATTGACAACATAGGCTTTTGTACAAAGTATTAGATAAATTTCAGTAAGTGTGTTCAATACTTTTTCCCTGTGCCATTCCACATTATTACAAATAACTTCATTTCTGGACATTTATGGTTTGATTTCTTTGTATGTWTGGATCACTTGGGTTGTTACCAACATCTGGTGTAAATACATGTCATTAGCACCTCTAGTAATATATTTACTGAGAAAAATGGTGACGTGTTCAATACTTATCTTACCCGCTATATATATATATATATATATATAACCAGCACTCCACGTTTTGGCTACATGCCGTCGTCCTGTTTTTTGCCCTTATTAAAATCATGGTATTTTTTGGAGTGCTGGTTATCCCATTTTTTGATTCTTCAGAACCAGGCACCCATTTACTATTTTCCCTTTTTTATAAGGACATTTTAGTTGTGCGCAATAAAAAAATTTCTTTGGATAAATTTTTGTCATTAGTTGTTGGAGTCAACCTTGTTTGTTTGTTTGTTTGTTTGTTTGTTTGTTTGTTTGTTTGTTTGTTTTTTAGCAAAATATCTCATGAACCACTGGACAGCTTATGAACCCCCTAGAAAGCAATCACTGGAAGTACATTTACCACTGATCATTTTTTCTTAGGGTTAGATTTTGTGCTATGACATGATGGCGTACAAGTACAAAGTACTAACAGATTGTTCAAGATTTTTTGTTTTGAAACTGATATTTGCTTAAATTTTATAAGATATAATAGTCACAAATTATTTGATTTAAGGAAGTGCAATCAGGGACAGTTAAAAAAAACCTTAAAAGTAAGGAGATTATCCAGATATTGGGTAATCCATTTTCTGTTATTGATCAATCTTTAAGGATAAACACCCGCCCTCCTGCTTCTGTATTGCTCTGAAACGCTGCTGTTTGTTCCTGACAGATGACCGTGTACGGGGCATTCATGCACAAAGGCTCCTTCTGTCGGAACTCTTTCAACATCCTGGATCTGATCGTGGTCGGCGTGTCGCTGCTGTCCATGGGAATGGAGTGAGTTCACATTTAACAGTGACAGAATTACTTACAGAATGTCACAGTTGCTGTTCTCATCAAATGACAGCTTTTGATTTCTGAGACATGCTCTTTGTTGTGCGATGCTTGCAGATCCAGCGCCATCTCTGTCGTGAAGATTCTCAGGGTGCTGAGGGTGCTGAGGCCTCTCAGAGCCATCAACAGAGCCAAAGGGCTAAAGGTACGGCAACATGCTTCTGGTGTTCATTGTTTCGATCAATAGTTTAACGAAATACAATCCAAACAACAAGGGCGAAAACTTTTTTCTTCAGGCAGTAAAAAAAATAAAAGCCTTTAAGTAAATAAAGCAAATGTAAAATTAGCAACAGGAGTTAAAATCCTCACTGAAGAAAAATGGTATTAAGTTTATGTTATGATCATATTTGTGTATTTATGTCATGTCTTCTTTACTGTTGGTGCTTATGTTTTCGTTGCAAAGGTCTGAATTGGAATTATTTTTTGCTGTTGTCTGTTATGTGTTGACACTTCACTAGTTTATACTTTGAGTTTAGGAGCCTGTTTATACCTTAAATAAATGAGACAAAAACTATTTCTCTAAAAATGATCAGATATTGGACTATAAACAAATAAAATAAATCAACCAAAGTCCAAGGAAAAATGTTGAAAACTAAAAAGAATCAGATTTATTGATTGAAACATCAACAGCAAAATCAAAATAAATAACTTTTGGGTTATGTGTTATTAACATAAATATATAGTAGTWCATATTTTTCTGCTTTAGAATGTATTTAAACTAAATATACTGGTGGGTTTTAGCTGAAAGAAATATGTTGCGTAGTTGACTTTGTTGTGGTAAAAATCAGAGTGATGCCCAACATGTTTATTTTGTGTATTTCTTATTGAGCATATCATATGGAGGCATTTTTACCACTGGTGTTTGATACTAAAAATGACAGCAGAATAATAGAGTAATATTTCTACATGAACAAACGATCACAATRCTTATATGATTGTCAAAACAACAGCACCAGCCCTAGTCACCGGACCGATTTAAGCCAGAAACCTTGCAGACAGTTGTCGCAGTGAGGGGACAACCTGACCTCAGCTTTAGCTGTGTTACAGAATGTTGTAAAGACTCGTCATCAGGTCTTTTTTTCCATGATGTCTCTCCAAAGTGTTACATAACAAAAGCATTAAACAGCAAACAGTGAAAGTCCTTCAGCTTGTATTCAGATGTGACAAACAGGTATAATATATTTAACTTGTATCTGTTTTCACTGTGTAATGTATATTTCTTATCTGTGTTGTTACAGCATGTGGTCCAGTGTGTGTTCGTGGCCATCAAAACAATTGGCAACATTGTCCTGGTTACCATGCTGCTGAACTTCATGTTTGCCTGCATTGGAGTGCAACTATTTAAGGTAGTTTTATTATTGTTACTTAGTAAGACAYTGTAAAGTTAATTTTTCTAAAGTGAAAGGCTTTAGGCTGTTTGAAAGGCTGTTTGAATATTAAATTAGTCTCTAATCATCCCTTCCCTCCCAGGGTAAATTCTACAGCTGCACAGATCCGACCAAAATTACTGCAGAGGAATGCCAGTAAGGCAAAACACTCTTCACATCTCTGGGATCTCATCTCTTAGAACTGAAACACTATTTTAGAGTCACCACTCACTCTGCATGCTTTCAGGGGATCCTTCCTGAAGCACATTGAGAGCTCRCTGCAGGACACAGTGGTGGCTAAAAGAGAATGGCTCAACAGTGACTTCAACTTTGACAACGTGCTCAATGGGATGCTGGCTCTGTTCACTGTTTCCACATTTGAAGGCTGGCCCAAGTAAACTCAAACTACATTAAAGATATTTCTTTTTTCTGCTTGAGCTGGAACTCATTTATTGAGTGGAGTCTAACATGTGTCTCTGATGGATTTTTAGACTCTTATACAGAGCCATAGATTCAGCAGAAGAAGATCTGGGTCCCGTCTACAACAACCGTGTCGATGTGTCCATCTTCTTCATTATCTACATCATCCTCATCGCTTTCTTCATGATGAACATCTTTGTGGGTTTTGTCATCGTCACCTTTCAGGAGCAGGGCGAGCAGGAGTATAAGAACTGCGAGCTGGACAAGAACCAGGTAGGATGAAGCGTCAGCGATTCCTGTTTTTGTTTTTTAGAATTATGTCATTTTTTTTCTTTTTCAACACACTTCCTGTCCGTCTTGCCTCTCCTCAGCGTCAGTGTGTGCAGTACGCTCTGAAGGCTCGCCCCCTGAGATGCTACATTCCTAAAAACCCGTACCAGTACAGGGTCTGGTACATCGTCACCTCCTGTTACTTTGAGTACCTGATGTTCTTTCTGATTATGCTGAACACCTTGTGTCTGGGGATGCAGGTATGTAAATGATGTTCAGACTGCAACCTAAAATCACATTGATTGACCTCTGATTGATCAGCGAAGGTCAGCATTTATCTGACCACTTATCAAATGACAACTTGAAATTTTGAAACAATAATGAAAATGCTCAGCCGTATCTTTAGCGCTATCTCGATGTGTTATTTTTATTGTATCATGGATTGTTTTTACATTTACTCAACATATCACCATCAAACCTACAGATTTTTTTATGTGAAGTCGTTTTTTCCACTCTGAACAGCACTGCAACCAGTCAGATCACGTTACCAAGCTGTCCGACATGCTGAACTTGATCTTCACTGTGCTCTTCACGGTGGAGATGATCCTGAAGCTCATGGCCTTTAAAGTTAGGGTAAATACTCTACTGTTCTTTCTCCCCAGAGGCACACCTTAAACCTATATTTCTGTATGAGTCAGTGTAATTTATCTCCTCATCCAGGGCTACTTTGGGGACCCCTGGAATGTCTTTGACTTCATCATCGTCATTGGTAGCGTCGTTGATGTCATTTTAAGTGAAGTTGATGTGAGTATATACTTCGTAAAGAACCCCAAGTTTCAGATTCTCATTGCAGGTTCATCTAAGTGAGGCATTCTTGGAACAAGAGAATATTTATCCAGTAATCTGGCGCAGAGGTATAGATATGGTGTCYGGAAAACTAGTTCACAGGATGGGGTCAGTAATGTGGTACCACCTCCCTCCTCCACTCCCCCCAACGCCCACTGTTCCACTTCTCTTAATGTCACTGTTTTTAATGATTTGACATCTCATACAAGTTGTGTGAGCACTTAAAAGAGCACAATGTCAGCTGAAGGTTTAGTGTTATTTTATGTCAGCCACATCCTCTGTCATTGTTTTCGTCCTCGTTTCATCCACAAACACAAGCATTTTTTCTCCAATTCTTCATCTTTTTTTTCCTTCACATCCCCATCCATCCCTCTGTCCTCCACGAGTCTCACTCRTCATCTGTCTATCCTCCACAGACTGCGCTGGAATCCAGTGGAGGGCTGTACTGTCTCCATGGCTGTGCTGTAAATATCTGCACCGCTGCATGAGTCTTGCCGTGTGAGCACATACTAAACCGCGACCCGTTCACTTTCAAATGAATGGCTCAAAACGCTCATAAAACAGTGATTCTTCTACTGTCTGATGCCTCTGACAGAGYAATGGAAAACAAGCCTTAGTATGTATTTAAAGTTATTGGCTTGACTGACGAAAAATTTGTAATATTTTGGCAAATTGTGTGCCTTTTTTTTTTTAAAATTTGCATGACTTCGTTTTTTTTTAGCACATCAGACTTATAGTTTTCTTTTACTCATGTGTCTGATGTGAACCTTTTTTTGAAACCTTGTTGAAAGACAGTGTTTAGTGTTCTGTTTAAGTGTATTAAACAGAAATAATACATATCCATCTTTGTGCAGGAGACAAATCCTATGCAAGAAATTGCGGTAAGTCAAGATTCTCTC
This sequence comes from Austrofundulus limnaeus, assembly GCF_001266775.1. Lineage (NCBI taxonomy): Eukaryota > Metazoa > Chordata > Actinopteri > Cyprinodontiformes > Rivulidae > Austrofundulus > Austrofundulus limnaeus. The sequence continues at coordinate 5,679,970 of NW_013952405.1, forward strand.
CACTTTTAAAAAAAATAGGATTTTGTCTTTTTGCTTCTTTTAAGCAACTTTTTCTTTTTSTTTGTTCACAGGCTTCTGAAAATGCTTCAGTGTCCATCACCTTCTTCCGACTTTTCCGTGTGATGCGTCTGGTCAAACTGCTGAATCGATCAGAGGGCATCCGTAACCTRCTGTGGACCTTCATCAAGTCCTTCCAGGTTTTCATAATTATCACCGCTTTGTTTTTGTCTTTGTTTTCCCATTGTGCATTGTGTTTCTGATCAATTCGTTTTCTCTCTGCAGGCTCTCCCTCATGTAGCTCTGCTCATAGTGATGCTCTTCTTCATCTATGCTGTCATCGGGATGCAGGTACAGTCGACCATAATAATTCTGCAAACAACAAAACTTTAAATCTCCATAGGCTTGTTATGTGTCTGCTTAATGTCACCAAGACGAGCTGATCTGTCCATTATGATGAAAAAAAAATGGATTTGGATTGTTTCAACCCTCAGATCTTTGGAAAGGTAGCTTTAGTAGACGGCACCCAAATCAATCGCAACAACAACTTCCAGACATTCCCTCAGGCTGTTCTGATGTTATTCCGGTGAGTTTCACAGCATAAATTTCACATATTCACATATAAATTTCTTTTATTTCCGTTACTTACGGTGTGTTTATGTGTTCAGATGTGCCACTGGAGAGGCTTGGCAAGAGGTCATGATGGCATCAATGTATGGGAAGAAGTGTGACCCAAAGTCTGACTTCCTGCCGGGAGAGGAGTACACCTGCGGGTCCAACTTTGCTGTTTTCTACTTCCTCAGTTTCTACTGTCTATGTGCCTTCCTGGTTAGAAGCAGTTGTCTTTAGTTTTGCCCGCTTCAAGAATCTTCAATAATATTAAGGTTTTTTTTCTAACTTATTCCAGATCTTGAACCTGTTTGTCGCAGTCATCATGGACAACTTTGACTACCTGACCCGTGATTGGTCTCTTCTTGGTCCGCACCATCTGGATGAGTTTAAGAAAATCTGGGCTGAGTATGACCCAGAAGCCACGTGAGTACCAACACTCCATTTCTCCATTTCTCAGAAAAACAGRGGTTTAAAATAAGTGTCTCTCTAATGTACAGGGGGAGAATCAAACATCTGGACGTYGTGACGCTGCTACGAAGTATCCAGCCCCCGTTGGGCTTTGGCAAGTTCTGTCCACATCGCGCTGCGTGCAAGGTAAACTGAGATCATCTGTATAAATTCACATTTGTGACAATTTTTTTACAGAAGCAGAAAGAGAGAGTATTTTTGTTTGTTCTGTCCATAGAGGTTGGTTGGTATGAACATGCCTCTCAACAGCGATGGTACCGTCACTTTTAACGCCACCCTGTTCGCACTGGTCAGGACTGCGCTTAAAATCAAAACAGAAGGTACAACACGCTAAAGCCTGACACTAAACACAGTTCCTTCACTGTCACCTCTTGCAATTCAGTAAAACCTGGAAATGATTCATACAGGAAACTTTGAGCAGGCCAACGAGGAGCTAAGGGCCATCATAAAGCAAATCTGGAAACGCACCAGTATGAAACTGTTGGACCAGGTCATCCCCCCTATAGGAGGCGAGTCTGTCAGCACAAACAGCAGAAGTTTTTCCTTCACAGGATATTCTACAATTTCTGATGAAGATAACCCTGACTTACAGATGACGAGGTTACCGTGGGGAAGTTCTATGCCACGTTTTTGCTCCAAGATCATTTCCGTAAGTTCATGAAGCGACAGGAGGAGTATTATGGTTACCGTCCAACTAAGAAGAGCGCCTCAGGACCAGAAATCCAGGTGAACTTCACATTTGACTGGGATTGTGTTGGTTGGCATTTGTACTTTTGTCTTCTTCCTGTCCCTATGAACACACTGTGTTTTAGCTCTTCATTTCCCCATTTCCTGTTTATTTTAGGCAGGTTTGAGGAGCATCGAAGAAGAAGCTGCTCCAGAGATGCACAGGGCAATTTCAGGAGACCTGCAAAACGATGAAGAAATGGACCGAGCGATGGAAGAGGCTGGAGAAGAAGCCATTTACCATGTAGGAAACAMATTTCTTTATAGACACTCTGTCGTGTGAGACTCATAGTTGCCAGTTGAACTGAACACATTTTATCTTAGCGGGTAGTGGGGGGTTGCCATTTAACAAAGATTTCAACTACGGKCTTTTTAAAGTCAGTAATTCTATAGTAATTATGTGAATTTCCCTGCTTGTCTCGCRTGGTGTTTCCAGCGTTCACATGACCTGTTCGGTAACCGAGTCAACTCCTTCAACTCCTCGGAGCCCGCCAATGCTGCCCAGGTGACCAACCAGCGGCCTCTCCAGTTTTCCGAGAGCCAGTCCGAGTCTCCGCCAAACTCCTCCACTTTGGTGCCCAGTGCAGACGATTTCCCCACARCTGCACCAAAGAGCAACACAAACAACAACGCCTTCGCAGAGTGAGTTCCAACACGCCCTCACAATTGATCATCTGAGCTGAGGTTATGGCCTCATCACGATTTTTTCTTTTTGGTCAGATTTTCTTTTGAAAGAGAAGGAAGTCCAGAAGAATTCTACAATCCTTACGAGGATGACGAGCCAGGTATGGTTTACTGTTTAAGACCAGTAAAGTCAGAACGTTTGAGTCACACTTTGTTTTATATTTATTTTGTTAGAATAAAATCTGTCAAAGAACCCCCTTTAATTGTTCATATCTTTAGACATCAAACACTCCTGGAACTTCACTGTAAGAACAGATGAGACACAGGTAAGTATAATGCACTCATCTGGTGTAGATGACGGTGAACAAAGTACTTTTTGAATAAACATGTTTTTGTTTTGTTTTTTTGCAGTTTCCTTATGAACCTAACTATGGGGATGGTCAGAGATCTCAGTCCGCAGCCGACCGGCTCGTCCAGGAGGTCAGTGAAGAAGTTATAACCAAGTTTTATACCAAASAAGGGAAACGATTGGGATATTTCAAAACCTGCTAAGAATGTTTTTTTTTCTACTTTTTTTGTGGTCTGGGACTTTATGTAACATTTTGTTGCTTTTCTTCAGGCTCTTGAAAGTGGAGGTCTCGTCTCTTTGGCCAAAGACCCTGACTTTGTCTCTGTAACTAAGGAGGAAATGTCTGTAGCCATGCGCATTCCTGTATCTGAAATGGAGGGGATGGCTARGGGCATCCTCAGCGAACGCTCCGGCAGCATCCCCTCTGCTAAAAAGAGACGTCCTGTCCCYGTACCTCCATCTGCCCCCACTATGGTGAGACAAAAAGCGAGCCAGCCAGAACCRGCCGTTAGGAAAAAGAGACGTCCAGTTCCTACGACCCCTACCCAGAAGAAACCGTACTCCGAAGTTTAAAAGATGCTTCCTGAGTTTAAAGTGGATTTTTACTCTTCAAAGTGGCTTYCCCTCATGTGGCATCACTGTACTTRTTGACTCTTTGACAATTTGTCTGTTAGCGTGACTGAAGGTCAAAAAAACAGGTTGGAGCAAGTCAAAGAAAATTGTCAAGAGTGGTTGAAGCTTAACCAAGGAGAAACAAAATATCTGATAGGACACCTTTCAGATTGATTGGACTAATAAAAACACAAACCTATGGCTAAGTAAACTGATTGACGTACTTCTTTCTTTGTAGCATTTATTGAGGAGATCCATTCCACTTAGGGGACAGCTGTGAGCGAAGTGYCTTACTCTAGGCTCACTGAAGGAGGCAGGACAGTAACCTGTGTCTACAAAAAAGATTAACAGGTTTTATTGAACTGCATTTTACCAGGTGATGGGAAAGGACTTCACTTTGTGGAAACAAGTTGCTTTGCATCCAGGCCCTAAAGTCTGACAGCACTTAAAAGGGAATCTGGAGCTTAGGCAGTAAAGTAAAAGGATGTTTTGACATTTAATTGATACTAAGGTTTTTACCTTTTCTCCTGTTCAAACAGTTGTTTTTGCAGTTGAAAGTAAGAGATTATTTTTCTTTTTTGTAAATAGACGTATATTTAATCCATAACATATACAGATCTAGCCATAATAAATTATTTGCTCAGTTTCAAGAAATTGAGTAAACATACTGTTCTGTACTTTAGRGTTTTTCTTTATATTGTTTAATCTCTGAGAGCAGTTTAGGACGCAGGAACCTGAAGCATACCTGGAGTATGCTTGATTTAGCTTAAAAGCTCCCTAAGGTTCATCATATTCATATTTGTGGACATCATTTTGCACTTGATTCATGTTTTGCTCAAAAATTTTGGAAACAGTCTTCCAGAGGACTGCTTTTATTTTCTTTTTTTTTTTTTACATTTGTCCTCTGATCTGTCTACATTTAAAGGTTTGAAAGACATTGCTAGTTTTAGTGCATCTCCCACCTTCACTCTTATTTCTGAATCTGTACCAGTAAGGYTGATGTTACTTTACTGCACTGTCAAAGACAATAAATAATCCAAATAAATTATGTCTCTAATACCTTTTTTTTCCTAAATACAAATGTCAGACCTTGTTAAACTGATGACAGACACGCTAAAATGAAAKCACAAAGAAATGAAGGCTGCTGCTCCTGCAAACGTTGGTGTGAAAACTGTGACTATAAATAGAGACCAGAGTGAGACTTCTTATGGAGTGAAATCTAAGTCAAGCAAGTGYGCACTTGAAGGGTAAAAACCATTTAAACCTGGACAACATTAAAAAAGTACAAATAAAAGGAGCGGAAATAAATTGTATTACTGGTATATTTATTCAGGCAAAGCAAGCAAAACAAACTAGGCAAAATCATTTCATGTTGGATTCTTCTGTTTCAGAGCTGCAACTCTGTTTTCATACGACTGTCATTCTCTTTGAAGTAATTTTGTTTGGGCATTTCGCACCAAGCTTTAGAATCTCATTACAGCTCTGCCAGTTGCAGCTAATTATGATTTTATTTAGTTATCACACTAGGGAATGTATCCAACACACTGGAACAAAGTTTGCTTTGAGCTTTAAAAAAAGTAGCATTTTAAGTACACACAACAAAAGGAGCTGAAAGCACACAAATGAAATGAGAGAAACAATAGAAAAAGTCTTAAACTTGCATTCCTTTGTTGTCGAACATTTTCCACTTGATACAAATCCTACAGTATGTTAAAAAAAGGGTTGGATTTTAATGATCACGCCATTCAGATTCATTTTAATTCATTCTAATGCATTAATGTGACCAATAATTGTTTAAATGTTCATATGACTTACTAAAAAAAAACGTCCCTAATTTACTGATGTATAATGTCCAAGAAAAACATGATAAAAACACAACAAATAAGTAAAAAAAAAAAAACATAGGAGGTTCTAATGAATAATCTGTGACTACAGAGTAAATGAAACATACAACTTGCCCAAATGCAGGTGAGAGCACTAGTATTAATCATTTGTGCTTGAGCTGGCATCTGGATACTGTGAGAGGTCAAAGGTGAGAACTTTGCTGATGACACAATCTCCTTGCTGTGAATGAAAACAACAAAGGTTGTTAAAAGCTAGACACTGTGATCATTATATTTTGCTACAGTCTGAAGAATGTCCAAGGTTTCTTCTGTGCCAAGACCCACCAACTTGCTAAAAAAAAAAACTTCACCTGTGACCTGTCTAAATAAATCTAGACAAGYTAATTTCTGTTATTTTACATTTTATTTGAGGCAGAGTTATTATGCAAAATGCTTTTGTAATCACAGGTATTTTTTAAAGTAACTTTTCTAATGTTGATGCTTTCTTAAGACAAATGTTTTAAAGTTACCAAAAAGGGAAACCCACCTCTGGATAAACACCGATGAGTGAGTCTGCCTTGGTGTAGAACTCCTCCTTCAGAGAAATGACGACGGCCTGGAAGTTCTGCATGGACTGGTCCTTGATGTAATTGGCCACCTTAAAAGGGACAAAGGAAAAGGAAAGTTGAAGGGCAAGAATGAAAAGCTACTGTGAACAAGTCACGTGCTCTCCAAAATTAAGCTACTGAATAAAAACGAAGAACAGACCTTGCCGATGTTAGTATTGTCCAGAGCGGCATCAATCTCATCCAGAACAAAGAAGGGGGCCGGTTTGTAGCTATAAAGATGCAGAACAGATGTTAAAGACAAAGAAAAAGAATGCAGAAATTGTCATTACCCTATTAAGTTAGCCAAACATGCATTTACCTGTGAATAGCAAAGAGCAGAGCCAGGGCAGCAACCGTCTTCTCTCCTCCTGACAGGTTATCCATCGGTCTGAACCTCTTCCCTGGAGCTACACAGTTATAGTTGATACCATCTAGATATGGTTCTTCTGGGTTTTCTGGGCCTAGAAAAGCCTTGAAAAGAAAAAAAGAGTGAAAATATTAGCACAACTGGCAGAGAAAAAAATAACAGGGCAAATACTGTCCCATTTTTCTTGATGAAAAAAGGCACAAAAGCTGCTCTGAACAGATTTTCCAACTCCAGGCGTCACTTTAATTACTTTTCATGAGTTTGCTGAACCGTAGTACCATAAATAAAGAAATGATACTAATAAAAGTAGTCTAAATATGTTTTTTTACAATTCATCCATCTATCCCTTAGCATGCTGAAGATACACGAAACAGTAATTTAGCATCACAGATATTGTATATTTTCACTCATAAACAGACAGATGGTGATGTTTGTGATTTTTTATTGCAGAATTGTTGTGTTGCAGTAACAGTATCGTGAGCCAAGAATTATGCACAGTATCTTATAGTGAGGCGATACTCCCACCACCATCCAGTCTATAAACAAGTCAGGGGCTACTGAATGATAACTTTTTTTAATAACGATAATTTTTTTTTATTCTGCAATTACAAATGACATCAGAGTTAAAACCTACCTGAGCACTGCTGTTGCGTGAGAGCGCCTTGTAGATCTCATCRATGTTTGTGGCCACAGACTCAAAACAGGTATTAAAACGATCAAAGCGCTCCTTTTTGATTTGCTCAAAGGCTTGCTTGGCCTTTTTGGCTCTCTTACGGGCAGCCTCGAACTCTGAGGAAGACAAATAAAACCATCAGGTAACACTGGAAGCTTCAGAAATGATACTGTTACCACCTCTTCTCCTGATTATTTAACCCTGCTACAACTCTCTCACCATCACTGGTCTCCTGGAACTTGTCCCGGACACTCTCCAGTTTTTCCATGGCTTTCATGTTGGGTGCACTGATCCTCTGCAGGATACTCTGCTGTTCATTCAGACGCTGCTGCAGCGTGTTCGTCTCTGCCTTTATCTCTTCCTCTGACAATGCATCCTTTAGGAAATTTGGAAAAAGTAATTTCTTTATATTTGTCATGGCTCGTACTTTAGTGAGATCTCTATACCACAGCAGAAGAAACTGATTTATTATTAACATCATGACACTTAGAAATGTAAAAACCTCGTTGCTCCAGAATAAACTGAGGGGTAGGTGTCATGCTTGAGTGCTGATTGGACTTCATACCTTCAAGTCTTCAGATAAGATGCTGTAGTCGATCTCTATTAGMGCTTCTTTAGCCAGAACACTGCTGGATGTCCTCTGGCTGCTGGACTCATCTGTCTGGGAGCTCCCCTAAAGCAGCCGAACAGAAAGGAGCTGTTTTCTGTTTGATTCTCATTAGGACAAATGTTACGTCATGACTATTTATTTACCTCTCCTTGGCTGATGTCATCCATTGTTCCAGAGCGAAGCGGCAACCTGATATCCTGCATTTTGCAGGCCTGCAGCAGATTGTGACGGTCGCTACGCTTCTGCTCCAGTTTGGTCTCAATGGCAGTCACCTCCTTCTGGAGCTGAGTCAACTCTCTTAAATAAAAACATTCAGAAATGAATTAGAAATTACACGTAAAAAATATAACCTAGACTGCAGAAATGTTCAATTTAATTTATGTTTTGATAGCCACTGACTTGTTGGCGCCTCCAAGTTTTTTACGGATCTCCTCCATTTCATGATTTTTATCATTAACCTCGGATTTCTTAGTGAGGTGCTGGTTCTTCAGGTCCTGTAGCTGGGCCATCGTCTCATCAATGATTTTCATGTGTCTGTGCTCCTCCTACGTAAAAACATACAGAAAATTTACCTTCAGATATCAAAAGACAAATAATACGTACATATTTAGTCTACACTTAGTTTTTTTTTTTTGTACCTTCTTTAGTCGTTCTATTTCAGCTTCATCTTTTTTAACAGTTTGCTCCCACATCATGACCTTCTCCTGATCCTCTTTCAGTTGGTTCTTCTCATAGTCCACCTGGATTCCCAGGCGGGTCTTCTGGGTCTCAAACTCAAGACTGGAGTTAAATAAGATCATGTTATACAACGGTTTAAAAAAATAAATAAATAAAGTTTCACTTCCAGAGAAAAGATCTGAGTTATAAACTGACCGTTTCTTAGCAATCTCGTTCTGCCTCTTCACTTTCTCCTCCTCAAATTCTCGGATGTTCCTCACTCCAATCTCCTTACAGAATTCCACAAACACCTCATCCTCCACCTACACAACAAAAACAACAAATGTTACCGCAGAGCCACATGTTTCTTAGCTGGGATTCTAAATAAGCCACACTTTACTTCAGGCTCACCAGGTTCATGCGGTCCCGGAGGTCAGTGATTTCTCGTTCGCGGGACTGAATGATCCGTTTGATGTCATTGATGCGAGGGCCAAAATTTGCAAGTTCGCTCTCCAGTTTGGACTTTTCCTATAGAACACAAATAAAAACATTTCAAGCGGCCATTTTTACTWAACACCAAAGGAAAATGAAACCAAAAGCATCAGGCTGTACCTGCATGTTGAGGGACAGGTGTCTGGTTTTCGTCTGCTCCAGATCACTCTGAGAGTACTTCAGTCTCATCTGCAGACCATGTGCCTGAGATTGCACCTGACGTAGTTCTGCCTCCTTCCTCTTGGCCTTCATTTGCTCCTAAAAAAACAAGGGGAGGAATTTGATGAGTTTATGTCATTTGATAAATTCAACTATAGTCAGTGTAGAGAAACAAGATTCTTTTTACACTTTGAAACAGACTGCTTCACCCAGTCTCTCTGGCTCAGATAGGATCAAACATAAAATCTTATTTGATAAAAAAAAGTCACCTTCAGCTCATCTGTAAGTTTTTCCTTTTTCTCTTTCAGTTTGTCCACTGCTTTTTCATCCCAACGTCTCGCCTTGGCTTTCAGATCACTGGCTCCTCCAGAGATGACACCAGACTTCTGGAACAAAGTCCCATCCAAGGCCACCGTCTGAACACAGAGGGACAATGAAAAATGAGCAAAAAAAAAAAAACAATCTTGACACATTCAGGATCTTAGGACTGACACGCTACATTTCAATCCTCTCCTCCCAAACCAAGTTMAGTACCTTGTGTCTGTAAGGTCCTCCAAAAGCAATCCTTCGTGCATCCTCAACATTCTCACAAACCAGAGCGTTGCCACAAGCGTACTGTAGGGCTTTCTTGATGTGAGGCGGCTCATAGCGGATAACATCAATCACCAGCTTGGCTCCTCGCAGCTCTCTCAACTTTTCATCTGTTGGTTTCACCTTTGAGAAAACAWATGGTTTTACTACACAGTACTTACTGTATTTATTCATGTATAATACTAGAAATTTAAACCTAAAAATCATCCATAAAGTGTGTGCACTGCAAAAACTGTCCACCTAACCAAGTTTTAAAATCTTATATCCAGCAAAAGTCTTTTTGATCTCATTTTGAGACTGATTTACTAAACAAGAACTGATTGTGTAAGAATAATAATCTTGTTTTCAGAATGTGTAAGATTATTTGTCTTGTTAGTCTGAAAATTTAATTAAGTCAAAACTTTCTGCCAATGGAGTAAGAAATTTTTACTTGGTAAGATTCTTGAAATACTTGATTTGACTATTTTTTTTCCAAGAATCTTACCAAGTAAAATTGTCTTACTCCATTGGCAGAAATTTTTKACCTAATTTGAGCCAAATTTTCAGGCTAACAGGACAAATAATCTTACACATTCTGAAAAAAAGATTATTATTCTTACACAATCAGTTCTTGTTTAGTAAATCAGTCTCAAAACAAGATCAAAAAAGACTTTTTGACTGGACATAAGATTTTAAAACTTGGTAAGTTGAACAGTTTTTGCAGTGTGTGTGTGTGTGTGTGTGTGTGTGTTGGGGGGGGCAGTATTATACACAGGTTATTGATAATTAGATTTTAATTGCTTTTTAAGCTAAAAAATGATCGTATTATACTCGAGATCGTATTATACATGAATAAATACAGTAAATTTTTGTTTTATTTACTTAACTGGTAAACAATATTTGAGAATTAAAACATAAATAAATAAATACTACTTAAATCCATTAAAAGTCGAGACTACAGACATACTGAGGTTGCAGGTTTGAATTGTTAGTAATTGGGAGGTAAAAACTTTCAACTAACACTTATTYTTACTATTTCTTTGTTTGAAGTGTTGTTTTACTGTTACTGTTGTACTGCAGCTTTGTTCCCTCTTCTAAGTCAAATTTCTCCTATGGGARACTAATAAATTATCTTATCTTTCATCTAAAAGTTCTTGATTGGATCTATTATCTGTGCTGTAATATTTACCTCAAGGTAGTCAAGAGGAAGGAAGGTCTCAGGCTCTCCTCTCTGCTCCTTGATGTATTGAATACAGTCTCTGCCGGTCTTCTCTGAGTCAACAATGATGGCGTCCATGTTCTTGCCCAACACTTTGGTAACAGCAATCTGATACTTCTTTTGAGTGGGCTGACACAGGTCAATCAGACGGCCATACTGAAATCAGAGCAATTATTTATTGTTCCATTTAAAAAAAACAGGTTGTGTGAAATTTGCTGCTTTATTTTCAACATAAAAGACACTTAAAAAGCTGCTCGGTTACAAATGAAAAAAACGCTTAAAAGAGTTCTTACGACAGAGCCAGGATAGAGCCTTTTGATACTCTCCATGATCTCTGCCTTGCGCTGCTGTCGACTATTTTCCTGCCTGTCGATTCTGGCGTCTCCTAGTTGTTCCATAACCTACAGCAAAAACCAGTAATATTGGAAACGGTCAATGAGTTCTTTCAAGCTGACATATTTCCAACACATGAGAAAAGCATTTGTTAAGCAGTACAAGACAGAGCAGACTAGGTCGTGTTAGTGGTCCACATCACGTCTTCCACACTTTTGCTTGTCRCAGACATATTTATTAATTAACACAAACACATTTTCTTTGTCATGAACACTTTAAGGCAACAGATTAGCTGTAGAAGGCAGAAGTCTAGCTAAAGGTCATTGTTAAACAAACTAAAGCACAGTGAAAACTCAAAATTTCCAWTTGATGTTGTGTATTTTATTTTATTTTTTCCTGTTTATCGATTACCTGGTTAAGCTCCATGTTAATCTCATCAATTCTCCTCTTGGCCATCTCCACTTCCTCCGTCAGCTCCTCCTCCATGCGCTTCTGTTCATCAAGCGATTGTCTGTGAGTTACCAAAGCAAAAATGTTTGAGTAAGGCAGGAAAGTGGAGATCTGTCAAACACTGCTTAAAACACTACAAACATATGGAGAACATACCTGCTGGTGGTGATATAATCCTCCAGTTTCTCAATACGTTTCTGGTTTTCCTCAATTTCACGGATCTTCTGTTTGATTTTGGCCTGGAAGGAATTAGCACAATAGAGTTGTAATAAATCTTAAAGAAATCAGCTCCTGACACAGAAAAAAAATCTGCCGTCATTTTACCTCCGTCTCCACTTTCTTCCTCTCCTCCAAGTCAAGGCGGTCCTGATCGGCCTTCTGGTCACGGTTGAACTTTTCCAGCTCCTGAGCCAGAGTGGCAGCACGCTTACTGGCCTCTTCCTTTAGACGATGGTATTGCTTGACCTGGATTATGAGAGGAAGAGCCACGCAAAKACAATTATAATTACATTATATCTATTATAAGAACAAAAATTAGTACACAAATGTACTTACATGTGTATAAAGTGTGCATAATTTAATGGTACTGACAAAWTAAGTACATTAATAAACATATATTCATCTGAAAAGAATTCTGAAAGCCTTAAACATGAACATTACCTGATTTTCCTCCAGCGTGAGGTCCTGGCCCTGACTTTGTGCCTCTTCCTCCATTCTTTCCTCAAACTCTTGCTTTGCCAGCTCCACCGCCCTCATCTCCTTATCCAGCTCATCCATGTCTGCTTTGCGCTTTTTGTACATCTTCTGCGCGTTCTGTAATGATTTTCTTGCTGCCTCGAGTTTCTTTATTTTGTGGGATGTATTCTCTTTGGCTTTGATGTACTGGGGCCTCTTCTGGTTCAACTCGGAATCCTTCTCCCTGCAAGCACAATGAGAAGYTTAGCCATCAGTAAATAATTTAAAGAGAGAGGAACTAAGTGCACACATCAAGAAGCCTATGAGAATYCCAGGAGGACACAGTAACCTACTTGATTTCTTTCTCAATGGTCTGCTGCTCCCTCATCATCCTGCCGAGCTCCTTCTTCTTGTCCTTCAGCTCTTCTTCCACGTGGTCCATCTTTTTACGGTCTTTCTCAATTTCTTTGTTCCGCTGACCTAGCTCTTTGTTCAGCTTTTCGATCTCAGTCTCGTTGTGATACAACTTAAAGAGCTGTAACTGCACGCTGGCCCTGGCTACTTCATCTTTAAGGCGCTGGTACCTCTCAGCCTGGTAGAACAATCAAGAAAAGTCAGCGTGATTAACCATGGTGAATTCAGTGCAAACATTTTTGTTCAACAGCGTCAACCTAATTATCAATGAGACAATCCAGTCAAGTATTTTGTTTCCACTGCCAAAAACCAGGGAAAACTCATTCTAAACATACAGTATTTAATTACACACAAAGAACACACCTCCTCTTTCTCCTGCTTGGCTTCTTTGCGCTCGGCAGCAATGTTTTTCTTGCGATGGTAATTGAACTGGGTGTCTTCTTCTGCTTTCACCATCTCTTTTTTCCTCCGGTCATATTCCTGGGCCAGCTCTCCAGAACGTGAGATCTCCTCAAAAAGCGCGGTACGCTCTTTGGGGTTCTTCATGGCAATTGACTCTACAGCTCCCTTGAAATTGAGGGGAAAAAAACATTGTCAAACTGTAATTAACAAAAACAACAGCAAAAAATAAGCAGACTTTAATTAATCACTCCAAAAATATATTGCAGGACTTATGTCATATTATCAGTTTTGCAAACAATGGCACAAACAACAGTTTAAAATATTTTTTAATACAAATAACAAAAAATATAAAATATTACAAATATCAAAAAATGTGCCCGAAAATAGTCTGCTGATCACTTTGTCTTACCTGAAAGACCAGAAAATTCCTAGCCTTGATCAGAATTCCAAGTTTTTCCAGCTCCTCACTGTAATCAGGAAGGCCAACCACCTTGTTGTTGATGCGGTACTCAGAAGAGGATCCTGATCAGGCCAAATCAAACACAGAAATCTTACAAGCATAATTCAATACATAAACCTTTTTATGGAGAGACAAATAAAAAATTACATAAGATTATTGCAGGAGATCTAATCTGAAATAAGCTTATTTTATATCTGTATGTTCATCATGTTTTATCTGAGACATTTAAGCTTGTTTACACAGGACATGTTGGTGTTTGCTCAATGTTTCTTGTACCAAATCAACATAATTAAAACACGTCATTAATTTACATGAAGTAACTAACTTCACTTTCAATTAATTAGAAATTATGACAATGCAGCTGTCCTTGTTTACTGTGAATATCTGCATTTGCAAAGCTTCTGCCTCTTAATTTCTGGTTCAGGAAAGCTTCTTACCAATGATGACCCTTGTGAAGGAGCGTTCCTCTCCATTATCTTCYTGGTACACCATACTAACAAAAGCTCTGTTGGCAGCTGGCTTTCCTACAGGAGCACCATGGATTAGATCCTTCAGAGTCTTTACACGCAGGTTACTGGTCTTTTCTGCCAACACAAAGCTGATGGCATCCATAAGGTTGGATTTTCCTAAAAAATAAAATTAATTTAAATTAAAATAAAAAAAAAAGTCATTGTGAGATTTTGTAACCTTTTCCACATGTCGAATAGAGTAGAAAAACAAGTGTATTGTTTGTGTGTTTTTTCACTGACTTAAAAAAAACTGTAAAATACGATGAATATCTGTTTTAATACTTGCTTTTTTTTTGTCTTTACTTTCCCCTATTAATTGCACAAGCTCAAATACTGAACGWAAGATGTGGTTACTCAATCATATAATTCACTGTGGCTGTATCAACATTGTACAATAGCAGTCTTAATAACCATCAGCATTACACTGAAATGCATACTCCAAAGGCCACATATTTACTAAAAATGGCAAATAAAGTACTGTCCGGACAATTAAAACACAAATAAGCCGCAGGAATTATTATGCAATCAGTTTACCCATTAGCCAACATTAGCAGCTTACATTAGCCGCTAGATATCGTCCATAATAACATACCCGATCCATTAGGTCCAATGATTGCAGTAAACTTATGAAACGGTCCAATGATTTGTCTTCCTTTGTACGACTTGAAGTTTTCGATTTCTATAAGCTTTAAATAGCCCATTTTTGTAATATCTGCGTCACCGTTTGGAAGAAAAAAATCTGCACGGACTGTGTTAGCTGTATTTAGCTAATGCTAATAGCCCGTGTGTGTAGAGAGCAAAACGATCTGATAAACGAAGCTCTCACGTTATTAAATGAACCTCCCTGCTCAGTATAGCGTTGACTTGCACATAAGTTACATTATGCAGTGTACGTTAAGCCTTACAAAATTTGCAGCGTTGTTTTATTTTATCAAATAGAATAAGAAATCCTCTGACAACAAAGCGCCATTTTACAACCTAAACGCAAGACCCGCGCGAGACACGAAATCTCGCATTTCCTCGCGAGACAAACCTCGCATGTAAAAAGAAACATATGTTACAGAATTGATTCGTTTTTATTGTCGCTATTATTACTGCTATTATTATTATTATTTGATTATTATTGAAAAATTATTATGCTTTTCTTTCCCTACAAAATTTATTTAGATGTTACCATGGTGACCGTGACACAAACACAGCTTCGAGTTGATGAACAGACACCATTCACTGATATTTTATATTGATATATTGAAGACCTTTGATCAAAAACTCTGTTCCACAGGTAAGCAATTCTCAAAGTAAATCATTACTATATAGCTGCTCATTTAAAGAGTTTATTATCAGATGACAAAGAAAAAATATTTATCCAAGAATGCTGAGAAGAAGCTTCAGGTTTGATATAGGCTCATCAGGTCACAGCAGAAGATTTGTTTGTAAGTTTGATGAATTTCACTGGTTTGGAGCACATGTCCACAAGTTATTAATAATATTTTATTCTTGAAATCCTAACTTACCAGAAACTGTAAAGATGCACAAAGTGGACTTGCTTTTAGACAAGTCCACAGAAAAGGCCGTGGAGRCACGAAGGTCTGCAGAAGCAGCTCGCAAGGCCCGAATCTTCAACACCCGACTGCGTGTGATGGGCCTGGACACTGACGCCCTCAACCGGCAAAGCCAAGACAAGAAGCGACAGCAGAACATGGAGAAACAAAGAGACAAAGCTTTTGGTAAATTATGGATAGAATAATGTATTTTGAAAACATTTTATATAAATCAAATTACTGTTCAGCAGTTTAAAGGCATGTTTTTACTGCATATCAGATATGCTGAGAAAGTACCAAGATGAATCACATGTGCAGCAAGACATTAATGTGAAAGAGAAAAGAAAACGTGAGCATCAGGACCTGACCAAGTACTGGGCCACTCAGCAGCGTGTGGAGGACTCTCGTGATGCTGATCTGAAGTGTGGCCTGAAGGGGGCATTCCAGATTACTATTCCAGAAGGTGAACTTGGGCCCGCCAGCATGCAAATCTTCCAGGTAAGCGTCTATTGTGTGCTTCAGAAAAACAATGGACTTCATTCAAATGAATGGCTAATAAATAACCAAGCTGCAACTGCTTTCATGAAGGGAGAAGGTGTTGGGCTGGATCAAACGAGGAGAGAACAAATGAGAAGGACAGAAAAAGATCTGCGAGCGCAGATGGAAAAGGATAAAAGAAGGCACATGGGGGACAAGCATAGAGGTTAATAGAATCAAACGCGCATACAAACACATCCCCACAATGATTACAGATGAGCTTACACCATCCGCACTTACAGCTGCAGTAAATCACAAGCATGCTTCATGCTTTCCTGCACAAACAATCACACACTCCCACACACAGTCCTCTCTGCCAGGTGACTTTGATGGATGCTCATCCCCCCTAAAGCTGTAATATACTGTATGTATGAGTGTGTCACTGAGCAGCTTTGTTCAGAGAKTTATGGCTACTGCAGGCATGAAAACAGACATTTCACACGAGTTCTTATTCCATGTGCTGCAGAGATGTTAGCGGACAGGGAACTGGTGCATCAAGACCTAACTCAGGTTCAGCAGGCCGCACTCGAGGAGGCGGGAAAGAAAGCTGAACGCGTCGCTCTCAACAACTACAATCAAGCTCTGGTAGGGAACACGTGTGTGTGCGTGCACGTGGTCACGCATGCCCACAATGTGAACACTTGAAGGATAATCCAGTGGGGTTTGGCACTGTGACAGACTGTTCTCAGGTGGGATTTTAAAAAAAGAATTACAAACTAAATATGTTAAGTGATGCATACACAGGCTTGGCACAGGAGGGCGGCAGTCATATTGTTCAGTGCCAACCGACACGAATGGAAAAACTCYTTTGACGTATGCAAGATAATTGACTGTTTTTAAAAAGCACCACCCCCCACTTAGCACTTCCCTCATTTGCTTGAATGCACTTGTTGGAAATTTCCCWCTGGGAAGGATTGCTGTAAATCCTTGAGGTTATGGTATTTTTCATGGCAGTTTTGTGGTTTCCCTAATAACCGCTCACATGTACAATGCACAAGCAAATGCAACAGACTAAGTGGCTCTCTCAGGAGAATGTGCAGCATATGGCTGGTTCTTTAACCACATTTGAGTGTTTTGTATGSCCCCTGCTGTTTTAATCATTGGAAGGATAATGAATGAACTTTTTCCCAGAGTCAGTGCTGAGGCCCCGCCATATGTTCCTGCAGGCAGCCGAGAGAGCGGAAAGCCTCGAGGAACAACGCAAAGCGGAGGAGAGGGAGAATCTGGCAGAGCTGTGGCATACAGTGACATCTGACATGTTGACTGAGAACACAGAGGCAGCGAAGAGAGATGTGGGAGGAGGGAACCCACCTCAGATTCAGTCTGACAGGTGGAAGGGGATGAGCCCGGAGCAGCTGAGCGCCATCCACCGCGAGAGGGAACAACAGCGCCRTGACAGACAGGTATCATGCTGGTGTCAGGTTAAAACGTTTACATAAAATGTCTTTCATCATTCAGCAGAAGCTTTTACGCCAAACGACTAATGAAACATTTTTCATCTTTGCACACTTGGGCTGGAGCTTCCATCCGTAGATATCCGTCCATCAGTAGATACCGACTTTTTATTGTATTTACAAATGTAACATTTTCCAGCTGCTATCTTTTTTAACATATTTTCATTATTCAGTGCATCAAGAAGTGAAGAAACATAAAAATATGTTGCAAAATGTCATTCTTTAAGCTGCTTTTTTATTTGACTGCATGAAGAAATTCMGTTATTTACTCAAAAACATAGAAAGATTTAAACAATATAACTATTTTTGTGCTCTATCATCATCTAATCATTGCAGATTTATCAGCCTGTGACCCACGGTTTTAAATCAGATTCGAGCAGATCTGAGACTTTTATTTATTTCTGCTTCCAGAGACAACTTAATGCTGAAAAGATTAGCAATGCAGCTCGGGACTTTCAGCTCCTGAAGATGTCCAGAGAAGCAGAGGAGGATGAGAGAAGAGCAGCAGAGCTGAGGAGACAGCAGAGGATCGAGCTGGACCGGGTCAATATGCAGCTGGCCAGAGAGCAGCAAGCACAGTAAGCCCAGCAGACATAAAAACACACTCACAGCTCACTTTATTTTATTTAAAGACAATGAAATTCTCTAAAATATGACATTTAATCAGCTATTTCTGAGACACTTAATGTGTGCAAATGTATGTTTCTGCCCCAGTCAGGAATATCTGAATAAGAAGCTGTACACCAACAAACCCACCAAGGACTACTTTAATCAATTCAACACCAGCTCCCGCTGACCACCAGCTTGTTCCCTGGCAACAATGTGCAAATATCACTGAATGATTCTATATTCATGATTAATATGAATGAATTATTAACCAACTGCTTTGGATTTTTGTGATTTTTTTATGATCTTAAAGAACAAAAACGAGACAATTTTAGTTTCATATTTTTCAGTGTTTGATTTTTTTTATTATTTTTCAGTCATAGATCCAGTTACAGTGTTAGAATCATTAAGCAGTTAGTAAATCTTTGCCTCATCTGCGGCGCTTCTGCACTCGTCTCTTGTCAAAACACCCCGTGTACATAAAGGCATCATCACTGTGCTAACCAACACACCACAACTAGGCACATCTCCCCCCGCTGTCAGTGGCACACACACGTCTTACCCCTTCATGTTTCATCACTTTTCTTTCATCACTTGACAAACAAAGCTTCTTTTGAAACATATCAATTTGTGTTCAAATAAATTCTTTTCTTTCCATTTTAATTATAAAAACAGAGGGGGAAACATTAGCAACAGTGGAAAAGCAAAGGCCAGCATTCACTTTGGAATTCCATCAAAATACGAAAAAAAAAAAAGCAAAGAGTGAGTAGCAGTGGAGTGAGTATCTGTGAGTGTGTACACTCATTCCCCATTCAGAGCTAACATTTGCCCCGAACACTGACAAACACAGATGTTTGGCAGCAGAGAGTCGTGCTAAAATATTGGCATAAATGGAATCATTCATCTGTCCTGTATGAAAATAGATTTTTTAATGTCCTGAGTGTGTCTTTTTGTCCAAAAATYAAGAAACTTGGACACAACTTCTGTGATTCTAGCCTTATTTTAGATGCTTCATACTGCCTCAGGATGTGTCAGCTGATGTTCTGTCAGAGCAGTGCTTTAAGGGGGGCATTAATTTGCTTACTTTAGCTCTGCCCCGCATAATTGCATCATGTTTAAAACTCCACAGATATTCACTGCACTGCAACATGTTGCTGGACGATCATATGCATGAACGCTAACTTAGCTTTCAGTGAGATGTACCTACTTTCACTAAATGACACTAATGTACATACAGTATTCTTGATTCTCAAATTTTGTTTGCAAACATCTACAGAACTTGGATTTTTTTTTGTTTAGTTTAAATTTTTTTGTTCTTCAACTACAGTAGCCTATGAACAATTTTTTTTGCTACACCAAAATCTCACTGCAGTCATTTATCAAAAACACAATGTTTGAATTCATAGCAATAGCACAGAAGAAGGAAAATCTTCAACTTGAAACGTTTTAAAATGATCAGTGATTTTAAACCTGCTTATTTTAAAAATTTTCTATCAAACATGGCTCTTTGAGGGTTCTATTTACACTCTGTGAAAAAAATGTCCCTTCCCACTTTACTTAAAACATTTCTCATCTCTGCGGAGTCCTGTTTTTCCTCAGATTAAAAGCACAGAAATGCAACATCTACCTCACCCTGAAAACAATACATTCGCTCATCTAAATACCAACAGTTCACCTCCATCATAACTTAAAGTGATAGTTCAAATTGTTCAAAGTTAGTTCTGTGAACATTTTTTGAACACTTAATATCTTACCTGTTGTAGATAAGGTAGCTGTTTACTTCAGTTAGGAGAGTTGATGAGCTAACGGCTAACCTGACCAGGGCTAAGCTCAAGTGAACACTGTTTTGTTTTGTCTTTACAGTCCCATCAATTACACAAGCATTCCAGCTTAATGCCTTAATYGCTCAGGCTCTACAGAAAATGCTATAGCTAGCTGCTGCTGCTATGGGCAATACTAATAACCATAGAATTATACATAAATAACTAAATAATGCGAAACTGACAGGGATGTAAAAGTTTGTAAAATAATATTTTAATGAACCATGATGAAACTTTTGAGATCAGTGTTGTTTTAAGATGCAGTGACCCTTTTATGGTCTTGGCTCCACTCGGACTAGCCATTAGCTCATCAGTCTGGTCAGAATCAAACTCTGTTTTGAGGTTGTATCTACAACAGGTACCTGTCTGTAATTGACCACAACCCTTCCACAAAACTCTGCTTCRTAAAATGTGAACCACCACTTCACCCAGCCGTTGTTATGTTTGTCTACACAATCTAGCTTGCATTGATAAAGTTTGAAAACTTAAATCTTCAGAGAGTGTCTAAGAAACGGCACACTCTAAYCTTCAAAAAATACTGCTGTTCAATCAGATTGAGGAGAATGAGATGAACAGGTATAAAAAGATTGTTAATTAGACGCAACAGTGTTTTAATACACCAAAGAAGGAGACAAGACKGTCACACAGAGCTTACACATAGGTCTCAACAACAAAAAGTACAATTTTCATTTCCAATAATGACGTTACACTTATGGTATGAAGGCGAGATTGTAATGAAATCAGTCTGATGCTTTATGCAGACCCGGCAGGCACAGGAACTTAGGAGCAATTCCATATCTATAATACTGTATTACGGCTGAATWGATAGATGTAGATGCAGTGATGCAGCTATATACACCAGTTGCTGCTCCGTGTCTTCACAGCAAGTCCCCCTCAAACCTAATTATATGCCTGGATTTCAAAGAAACCATTTTGATCTATTAAAAATCCTAAATAAAAAAGCCACAAGCTTGATATAAATATGAAAATGATAGTAAATAAAAATGTGTGTTTTAAGCACAGATACAAAAATAATAAATAAATTAAAAATGTCAATAGTGAGTACAATGTGAGCCAATAAATGKCATGGGACATACAAATTACACACAAACGATAAATAAGATGTATGCAGTTTGTTTGCCTCTCCTGGGCTCCACCATCATCCTCCAGTTTTATTTAATGCACTGCTTTGCATCTCTGCCTGACAACACACCCTGATATTTCAAACTTACAACATTCTGTTTATATTTCATTTGTTTGCTGAAGGAGCAAAAAAAAACGACAAAATGGGATGAAGTAAAGACAGGTTGAACTAGCTGGAAACTACATAAATGACAGAAGATCAGACTTGTGTCGCATGTCCACCACTTTGGACACTCCTTTGGTCACAATAGTCTAATCAGTCGGATGACTGCTGAGGGCGTCCGAGTAGTCAGTAACTGATTTTGCATTGGATGTCAAAATAAACAGCAGGTTCAAGGGGAGCGAGAGAGCATGGGCACAAACGTGTTGACAGATTTTGGTCTGACGGTCCCTGGTGGATGTTTGGGGTTTAATTGAGGATATTAACTGAGTTGGGCATGCCGTTGGAGGCTGAGGAGATGGAGTTGGGGTTTAGCGGGGTGTTTTCAGGCATGCTATGGAACCCCTCGCTGGGACGGCTGATCTGGCTGACCAGAGATGCATCCATGTTGAGCTCCGTGGTTATGGCACTGCTGCCATTAAAGTTCAGGGTGTCCTCACTGCAGAGCTTGTTCTCCTCACACAAAGACGGCTGGCTGGCTGTCCGCTTCTCCTCAAGATCACTAGAGCAGGTGAGAGTACATGTTTGCAAATGCAGCAACATCAAACACACAAGAATGTGTTTAAATATCTGATGACATCTTGTTAGAAAAAGGGTTGCTGATCACGTGCAGTAAAAAAAGTTTTTGATTTTTAAGGTTTGTGGACTGCTGAGATGACCAATCTTCATATTAAAGAAGCATTGATGCATTCTATAAAACTTTCTGCTTTTAAAAAGAAAGTGAAAGGACAAAACTGTTAGAGTTGGTAACATATAAGGGTAAAACATATCACAGCATACCTTTCTAGAGATCTGCAAATCAGGGGCACGCATCAGAGGAAAAAAAAAAGTCAAAATGAACACAAAGGGTTAGGAAAAGCAAGCAGTGCCAAGGGATTCAGGGCTGTTAGGAATTCAAACGTTCCATAAAAACTTCAGACAACAAACCTGTATTCTCCAAAAGTTTCATCCTTCATTGGTCGAACTTCTGAGTCCATCGGACCCTCTTCTTTATCTTTCACTGACAGTGAGACAAGTCACGCATTACTTTCACTTCAATTTCTTTATACAATTATGTTTGCATCAGTAAACTGTTCTGTCAAACAGCAAGAGTCAGATTTAAAGTGCAAAACATTAGACAATCTTTCTGGGTAATATCAAACAAAATTATTTTTTCTTTGATCTTTTATGTTTCTATTTCACATCCAAATGCCTAAAGTACATTTTCAAGACCAAACGGAAATTCATATTCAAACAACTCAAGTCAAAAATACATAAAAAGTAGCAAGGTGAGACCACACCAGAGTGCTACAGCTACCTGCTACTGCCAATATTTGCACTTTGTTAATATTCACAGAATTTTATGTAAGTAACTGTAATGTGCAATCAACAGGAGTGTGATGGTTTAATCAGTAGCACTCAGTAAGTCCTTACCTGAGTACTTCCCTCCTTTACCTCTTCTGATGAAACAGAGGATGAGCAGAATCAACAACAGCAGTGCGATGGCACTCACAACTCCGATAAACCAGCCCTGCGTTGCGATGCTTTGCTGCACCTCTGTCACTTCTTTCAAAGAAAGAAAAAAATAGGTGTGAAATAGTTATAAAGCAGAGAAAGTTTTTTTTTTTGTTAGGGAAATCAGGATGAAAATACAAGAAGGAAGTAAAGCATAGAAAGGGTAGACAGCACAAGATAAATGAGATAAGAATCGGGAGCACACAAAAAAGTGTGTTATGCATCCTGACAAGGTGACATTTCACCAAAGAACTGAAGTCTAACCCTTCATATGGCTAACCAAGCTCTTCCCGCAAGAGTCTTTGAAAGCATTTCACAAGCATAAAAACAAAAGAACTGCAAGGTACTCTCTTTAGGATCCAGTTTGATATTTTTAGACACAGAAACCCCACAGGAGAAAACAAAGGAAATTAAAGGAAACAGAGCGAATAACAACAGAGTGCTACCTGTTCCTGCTGTGTTGATTTCACCATCCCAAAATGTGATATTGCCATAGATGAGTTTTAGGACATAGTGAGAGCCGGGACTCAAACCCTGAAGCTGATAGAAGGACTGAGAGGAGTTCACCTTCTCCGACTTCTTCGATTTGCTGCCATCTGTACGAGCAAGTCAGAAAACCTCAGTTCCAATTCTGCTGCTGTTCAGAATATGAATGCAGTTTTTTAGTGCGTATATCGTACCATTCTTCTTCAGATAGTGAATGTAGAAATCAATATTCCTGTGTCTTTTCTTGGCCACCCAGCTGACATTTACCAAGTTTTCCCCTACAGACACGTTGATGTTGTCAGGGGGGGCTGTAGTATAGAGATAGGCAAAAATACAGTATAAATATATAAATATAACCCCAATAATGACATAGGGATGTTGTGTACAAACACAAGCACAAACTTCCAATAATTACTATGTTGGTAATAAAGATAAATAAGACCTCCTTCCAGTGTGGTGGCCCCCGTCATCATGCTGAACTCTCCCTCCCCAGCAGATGTGCACCCCCTCAGGTAAAAAGAATACTGCCTGTGACGGTCCAGGCCCTGTACGGTGAAGTTGGTGGCTGTGGGGTCATCTATCTTCTTTACCTGCAAGGGCCCGTCGTCACTCTCTGTAACTGACCACAATAAAGGCCAAAACCGTTCAGTCAGATTCTCAAAACCTGACTGGCTGATGTGCATAACAAAGATTTTGTGACATTTTTATAGTTTCATCAATTTAACTTTGGTATCTTCTAAATAAATAATGTCATTACTCCAGAGAAACTTGGATTTTAAAAGGTTTTCTGGATGAAATATAAAGGATGCTTACTCCACTGGTACTGAAGTAGATATCCAGTAAGGACGCCGTTGGGATGCTCTGGAGGTGTCCAACGCAGGGTCATTTCTGTCTCTGAGGGGCTGTCCAAGATCAAGGATGTCGGAGGACCAGGTACTGTCAGCAGCACAAAGAGGCCAGGTTAAACTGCGATCAACTTAAAAGGGGCTTATTCAGTTTTGATCAAAGCCCCGTCTGTTCAATAAAATCTATCTCAGAAGCTGTTTCACAATCCTCCTCAGTCCCACACCAGTCATTATCTTGCTCCATCTCTATGTCTTGTTTTCTATATTGAATCCTGTCCAATTACTTTATCACGTTCCCTTTTCCAGCCTTGTCAACCCACCACCAACTTATTCTTACCTCCCTCTGGAGTCTTGAAGGCCACTGGCTCAGATGGAGGTCCCTCTCCTTTTTTGTTAAATACAGTGACACTCAGGACGTAGTGGGAGTACGGTCTGAGATTACTGATGATCGTCTTGTCTTCATTGGGTCCAGTCTCTTTCACCATGGTGCTCTCGGACTCTCTGGACCTCCTGCCTCGGTGGTGGCCCCTGGAGCCTTTTCTGGTTACATATAGCTGGTAGAACAACAACAATCAAATCAAGACATCGTGTTAAAGCTTCAGAGTTTAAAGTGAGAATATAAACAAGTGATGGTGCAGAAGCAGCACCTTGTATCCCAGCAGGTGTCCTCTGACCGACTCTCTGTCCACAGCGAACCATTTCACTTCGATTGTTGTGCTGCTTATCAATTCAACACCCACATCCATCGGCGCTTCAAGTGGAACTGAGAGACAAAACAAAGTATGAAAATTTACATTTAAAGAAGAGTATACAGCTGAAGATGGTTTTATTTAAAATATTTTACCATCTTCTCCTGAGTAGCCAATGACCGGGTCTGGCTCAGGTCCTTCCCCAAACGCATTAACAGCCTGAACTTTAATTTCAAAGGCAGAGAAATTTCCAACACCGCTGACAACCAAGGAGGATTCTGTCGTGTTGCTCTCATGCCACTTAGGCCCACTGCCCACCGCTCTCCTCCACTGGACCTTGTACTTAAAATCAGGTCCATTGAAGTTATGGTAGTCCATTTTCTGTAGCAAAAGGAATAACAGGCAGTTAAGTTCAAATCCTCCTAAAAACAAATATTAGTGTGAATGCTGATTTAATCCCACACTTGTTTTTCTGTCTATAGTTTCTTTGTAATCAAACATCTCTTCATTCTTTGTGATATTTTTATCATTTCTATATCAAATCATTTGACTTGATCAGGAATAGTGTGTTATTATATATTTGCCTTGCATACTATTATTATTTAACTTTATTTACAAATTTCTTTCCCATAGAAATACACTAGGATCTTTTCAGTTCCTTCAAAAACATTGTTTTCTGGAATACCATATTTTTTCTGTTTTTGTCATCTCATGCTTATTTTAGCTGTTAGCTTTGAGCTGCAATTTTGCTAATTTTAGCTTTTAGCTACAATTTTGCTAATTTTAGCATTTGGCTGCAGATCTGCTATGTTTTGGTTACTGTTTTGCTAATTTAAGCTTTTAGTTACAAATTTGCTGATTTTATATCAGCTGAATTTACCTTCCATTATGCTTAATTCATTTCACAACAAATTTCATCAAATACATTCAGCAACCATTCACATCATGGTTTTTATTTATTTTATTTTTTTTTTAGAAAATGCACTTTCTCCATATGTTTGTTTAAAAATAATACACTCAGGCACACCTCCCAGGTGATGAGAAGAGTATCTGGGTTTACAGACTCACTCCTGACGTCCTCCGGGTTTTTATCTGGAGCTGATTGAAGGAGAAAAAGGACAGTTTTAGATGGTTTGATGTTGTTTGGCTTTGCTTTTACAGTGAAAAAAAAARCTTTCATTGCAAAATAAAGGCTTTTACCTTCGGCAGGTGTGTTGTAGATTTCAGATGGCTTGCTCGGGTCGCTTTTGCCCACTTCATTGATGGCAATGACCCGAAAACGGTAGGATATATAAGGCCACAGGCGGAGGACAGCACTCTCCTCATTTCCTCCTACTCTTTTCAGCTCTTCCCAACCTTTCCCTTTCAAACCTTGGTCCTCAAATTCCACAACATACTCTGTGGAAATAGAACGAAAGAGTGATGGGGAAGAAAAATGCGCCAACTTATTGCAGAATAACACTCAAGAGATTGTTAGATTAGAGTTTAATCATACTGGTTCCATTTCCCTCATAAACTAAGTTATTAGAAATGCTAAAGCCTTGAGGCTACAGAAGAAAGGTTTGTATAAAATGTAAGTGTGTTTGTCTCCAGTAAACCTAGAACAGGGCTGTTGTGGTCGTAACCAGGAGTCCAGCTGAGAGTGATTTCCCGATCACCAGAATCAGAGATCTGCAGAAGGACCGGAGGGTCTGGTCGGTCTGTGGGGAACACCAATATCAATATCAATATTATCACAACTGCCTGCACACTGCATGTATCTACATTTATGTAGTTTAACTGTGTTTTAGATTAAAAGACAAATTTGTGTTTGCGTGTATCCAGTCCAGGCTCAGTGCTCTTACCACATAAAACAAGCATTGCGCTTGCAACAGCCTGGTCCAGCGATGTGATGATCTCACAGGTGTAGAGTCCCTCATCGTCTGGTTCCATATTAGATATTCTGAATTCTGACCCATCAAATGTGTATCTGAAAAGAAAGGCAATTTTAACGATAATTTCCCTCCTCTCTACCTCATCATCTYGCCAACRTCTTTTWTTCTTTCATCAATGYTGAAATGTGCAAGAGTCTTAGTCTCACTTTTCACTGCTGGAGGATTCAGACAGCTTTGTATTGTTCTTCCTCCACTGAATGATGGGAACTTTGAGACTGGCATCATAATGGGCCACACATGTGAAGACTGCTGTGTGTCCAGGCTGCACCTTCAGATTCTTGGGTGGTGACAGAATCACTGTCCTGTCTGCAGGGGAAATGAAGGGTATTAGGGRAAAAAAGTTATGAGRTAAGCTGAAGGATGTGCAATAACTTTAAGCTGCTAAGGGATTTGGTGTGTGTGTTTGTGCCTCACTCACTGAACACCTCCAGCTCTGCACTGATTGACAAGTTGGTGTTTTGTACATAGCAGGTGTAGAGACCCTTATCTTCGTGGGTGACATTTGAGATCTGAAGCCCCCCGTTGGTGAGTAGGTTTAYCCTTGGATCTGCCAGAAGAGAYGATGCCTCACTGTCCCTAAAAAAAMAAMAMCACACAAACACATTGAAAAATTCAGCAAGATGGTTCCAATTTAAGCTTTTCAGAAATTAAACTCAACTGTTTAAATGCCTCTTCTCTTCTATTTTACATTTWAAAAAACAGCCTGTTTGGATACTTGCCTAGCTAACAGATTTCWCAGTCACAGCCCAGATGTAACAGCATTTAGTTGCTAATTTATGCGTATGAGGAGCTACTTACGCAATAACATCAGATCTGTGAAATAGAATGTGAAAATTTGCCAACTAACACTGGAAGACTAAAAACAAGTCACAGAAATACTCACCATATGACTTTAGGTTTAGGAGAGCCAAAGGTCTCACAGTCCAGAAAAACTTTCTGTCCTTCAGTAACCGCATACAGTTTCCTGTCTTCAGTGAGGATCTGAGGAGGCAGCTCTGAACCAAAACATACAAGTTTTTACATTCAYAGAGAATCAGACACAGAGAGAATACAGTTAAAGTGGTGTGTGGGAAATAAATGCTCACCAATGACGTATACATATGTGTTGGTGAGGATGGTTCCATGTTTGTTGGAGGCTTGGCACTGGTAGATGGCAGTGTCTCCAAAGATGACCTCACTGAGAATCAGTGATGAATCTGCTGTCACGACTCGTCTGGGGTCCTTATCAGTTGCTGTTTAAGATTTTCACTCTCTTAGTACATCTAAAGTGTCCAAGGATGTGTGTAAAAAAAATAATTCAGCTGGGTTTGTGCTCTAACCTGACAGGGGGGTTCCATTAATGGTCCAGGTCATCGTGGGAGAGGGGGTACCCTTCGCTTCACAGTCYAGTTTGACTGTCTCACCTGGGGCATAAATCTGACTCTCTGGTACCTTTTTCCAATAAGGAGCAGCTGCAAAGAACAAAATATGGCACTAAAGTAAACCAGAAAAGCCAAAASTGAATAAATAAAATGAACAAGAAGTAAGGCCAGGTTTTAAATGTTCCTGATAAGGCCTACTGCACAAAGGAAGGCTCAAAGAGATAAGCAAATAAAATCTATCAAGTTTTATAAGACGTTAATTGGMTTTGTAATCTCTAGCAAATAAAAAGATACTTCATTAGTTTTACTGTTCTGCATAAATCTTCTATTAATAATCCAATCCAAGATTTATCTGGTTATTGCTTCAGGACTACAAGACATCTTCATTCATAATTTACTTACTGTTTACATCCGTAAAGCAAATTAAAATATGCAGCAGAAACTACAAAGCTGTKTGGCCTTTTGACATCGTTTTACACATTAAAGTGTTTTAAATTTCTGTTTCTGTGTATTTGAGTTTACAAATAAAGGAAAGAGCACCTTCCACTGTCACACTGTATGTGTGTATGGCTTTCCCCTGGGTGTTTTGAGCTATGCACTGGTAATCCCCGCTGTCACTTTCTGTGATATTACTGAGGCGCAGGCGGCGGCCAAACATTTCTTTCTTGGCACGGGATTCCAACAGCTCACCGTTCTTCTTTACCCACGTAATCTCAGGAGTTGGGCTGAAGAAGAGAAGAGTGAAGATTGGTATGGATGGAAAAAGACAGACATGCAACAGAGAGGAGGGAAAGAAGATGGATGAGTTAGAGAAGGAAGAAAGAAAAGAGGTGGCAGGAGAGAAAATTGAGACGATRTGAGGCAGTACAGATTGGTTTTGAAGGAGCAGCTTTATTTATCTGATTAGTGACGACAGAGGTGCACACGTATGCACAGACAGACACTCACTGGCCCTGGACGATGCACTCAAGCTCTATGGTCTGGTCCCGGAGGGCGTGGTACGTGCTGTTGCTTCCAGTAGGTCTCATCATGTGCGGTCTCCGGTTCCGCAGTACTGAATTGGCTGGACAAAGAGGGGCGGAAATGCACTCAGACTCATACATATGGATGGGCAATTTTCAGATTGCTGTGCTGCTGACACAGCA
Source organism: Austrofundulus limnaeus (assembly GCF_001266775.1). NCBI lineage: Eukaryota > Metazoa > Chordata > Actinopteri > Cyprinodontiformes > Rivulidae > Austrofundulus > Austrofundulus limnaeus. The sequence goes on from NW_013952405.1 coordinate 5,708,994, forward strand.
GCTACTTCACTCTGACACACCTACATATGGATGCAGGAAGTGGAAGTAGAGACAACTATACCTCTCTTACGAGACAAACAGATTTGGGTCTCATGTTAACATGTGTTCATTTTTCTGACCTCTCGTTGAGCCACAGATGCTCGCTGCAGTCTCTCAGTGTGAGCTGCATCTTATTACTACTAGACTGATGTGATGTTGGACTCCCTACGGACTATGGGGTGTCCTCTGGGTTCGGTCACTGCTTTGGTCAGCACAACATGTCACCACATGATGAGGAGTTCACGTTGGTTTGACCATCGTGACTCAGTGGAATTCAACAAATGCCATGCTTTTAGCAACTTTAAATCACACTCCTTTTGCACAAACATTTGTTGATAAATGCACCACAAAAGGAGATAACAGTGACACGTCCACCCGGATGTTGAGGACCGAGCCATAGATACTGTAGATACTCTTGAATTTTCTGTTGGGGGCAAATTTTCAAGTCTGCAGAGGGAACTGTCCTTTGTCAAAACCTACATAAAATACTAAAACAGTCTTTTACAAAATGTGCAAACTGGCACAAAGTCTCAAACAAGAAAATTTATCATTAATACTTTAATAATTTATCAATAATTAGTACAGATGGGAGTTCGCTCAACCAGTCTACCTGTGTTTTGTGGACTTGGAGAAGACGTTAAACCGTGTCCCTCAGGGACACCTGTGGGGGGGGGG
>NW_013952405.1:5709836-5720900 GCF_001266775.1 Austrofundulus limnaeus
AAGGCGTTCGACAGTGTCCCAAGGGGGGCCTTGTGGGGGGTACTCCGGGAGTATGGGGTACCAGGCCCGTTGATACGGGCTGTTAGGTCCCTGTACGACTGGTGCCAGAGCTTGGTCTGTATTGCCGGTAGTAAGTCGGACTCGTTTCCRGTGAGAGTTGGACTCCGCCAAGGTTGCTCTTTGTCACTGATTCTGTTCATAACTTCTATGGACAGAATTTCTAGGTGCAGCCGAGGTGTTGAGGGGATCCATTTTGGTGACCTTAGGATCACATCTCTGCTTTTTGCAAATGATGTGGTCCTATTGGCTTCATCAGATCGTGATCTCCAGCTCTCACTGGAGCGGTTCTCAGCAGAGTGTGAAGTAGCCGGGATGGGGATCAGTGCCTCCAAGTCCAAGACCATGGTCTTGAGCCGGAAAAGGGGATGGTGCCTTCTTTGGGTTAGGGAGGAGGTCCTGCCCCAAGTGGAGGAGTTTAAGTATCTCAGGGTCTTGTTCACGAATGAGGGAAGAATGGAGCGGGAGGTCGACCGGTGTATTGGGCGCTGTACCTGTCGGTCTACGTTCCTACCCTCATTTATGTTCACGAGCTTTGGGTAGTGACCGAAAGAACGAGATCGCGGATACAAGCAGTCAAAATGAGTTTCCTTCGCAGGGTGTCTGGGCTCTCCCTTAGAGATAGGGTGAGAAGCTCAGTCATCTGGAGGGACTCAGAGTAGAGCCTCTGCTCCTCCACGTCAAGAGGAGCCAGTTGAGGTGGCTCAGGCTTTTGGTTAGGAAGCCTCCTGGATGTCTTCCTGGTCAGGTGTTCCGGGCACGTCCCACTGGGAGGAGGCGCAGAGTAAGACCCAGGACACGCTGGAGGGACTATGTTTCTCAGAACACCTTGGGATTCCCCCAGACGAGCTGGTCCAAGTGGCTGGGGTGAGGGAAGTCTGGGTCTCTGCTTAGGCTGCTGCCCCCACGACCCGACCCCAGATAAGCAGAAGAAAATGGACGGACGGACAAACTGTTTGTTTCTGTTTACAACATGGATCACGTAGGTATAAATCTAACAATAATAAAAAAAAGTTTTTGGTCCAGATTAAAAAAAAGGTTTATTTGATTTACTTTTAAATACACTTAGTAAGTCTACTCTACATTAAAATTTAATATTGAATCTTCATGGTTCAGAATCAAATTGATTCAATTAAATAACTAAAGCTCAGCATGTAGCCAAACAACAATAAACTAACCCCTGTGAAGTTACCACACAACAATTTATCAACAAATTAGCTAATTTTCCACAAATAGAGAAATGACAAATAAATTAATAATTACATAAAAAGCGATGCATCAGCGCATCCTGATAACACGACTGAATGTTCTGCTTTTTCAAGGCAATCCAGTTGAAAGTGCAAATGACTTGTTGTACAAGTCACTTATATTTTGGAATCATAAAAAAGCATTGTGAACTGAATCAAAAGACATAGCATTTCAGTGCTTCAGCTCAGGTTTGCKCTGTGCATTATATGATCCAGAACAGAACTCACAGGGGTTGACCCTCAGGGTGATGGCTTCTTTTGCCAGGATTGTTCGTGTTGCCAGGTACTGGACGTTACAGGTGTAGTCGTCCCTGCTGTCTTCAACTGTCAGATAAGCAAAGTATAGGTTGCCATCCTTCCCCACCACCACCCTTTTGCTGAGCTGGATATGGCGCAGCTCTGGGGAAAAAAAGAAGAAAGAAACAGGAGAGGAGTTACACATATCTGTAATGTGTCTGTCTTTGTTCTTATCAAGTCATGCACGACTAAGAGGATAAGCAGAAAGATAGTGGACTTGGTTTTGGTTATTTTTAAGATCCTTATTTAAAAATCCTTTTAGAAATATATGGTTCTCTCTTTGTTCTGTCTCTCTAATGTGATWAAAGTGCACAACAAAAAGAGTAAAATCACAAATTTTATGAAAGAAAAAKGAAATAGAAGCAGAACTAATGAACTCACTCTCATCCATCCAGTGAATGACGGGCTCCATGGAGCTCTGTGGGGGGTTACACTTCAGGACAACACTGTTTCCCTCGTCAGCTTTCATGGTAACTTTTTTTTCTTTCTGCTGGGAAGGGGGGACTGCACAGAGGTAAACAACAGGTGAGTGGGGGGGAGGTGCTAAACAAACACAAACAGATTTCCTGAGGCAACCCTCATCACGCGTCACCTTCAACACAAACCAAGATGCCTTTTGTCTTGCAGAGTGGAAGATGTGATATGAGTCATGCATGTGTTCCCTCCCTCCCATCGTTGATAACCCCACAGCATCCACTGAAGAGCGCTTCACATGACATCAACTCAAGAGTGTTACTGCGGAAACGGTTGTCAGGGAAACTGTGAGGGAAGGAGGTYGCTCAGGAGAGAGCCAGTCACAGGTGGATGGATAATCAGACGTGCTCTTTACTTTTTGCTCAGGGCTTGTAGTCATGCGCAACCACCGATTATGGCATTATTGCATGTAATTACGCTCACAACTTTGACTTCTGACAGACTGAACTCTCTAAGAGAGAAAAAGATCATCTTTGATCTTTGAAGGCTTCTGAATTACAAAATATTAATCAAGCTCACATGTAAGMAACAGCCTTTAATTCACCTGATGACTGGAGATCAATCAAATTTGAGCTTATCATACCTTGAGCGAATGACGCTCAGCTACAAGCACATCAAGTTTTAGCTCAATATCTGTAAAACTCACTGAGTTGCAGCCATTTTTGTCTTGGTCATTGTTGATTAGCTGTGTCAACCATCGAAGTTACCTGACTTTTAAAGTTATTTAGTTGTCAAAACTGCTACAGCCCGAGGCCTTTCTTCTGTGTCTTTCTCTAACACCTGTGTTTCAGAGTTCCTGATTGGTGCTGATTGCAACTGGAGGCAGCTGGCCAGTGTCTAAAAGAGCTTGAGATCCAGTTGAAGAGCTGCTGCTGGCTCTATGCGAGGCGTCTCCTTTTTTTGATCTTTTTTCTCCAGCCAGCCATGATTTTTTGTTAAATAAATTTAATTTTAAGTTTTCCCATGCGCTGCTTCCCTTTCTTTGTTATGGCCCTAGAGCCCAGCCGTAACAAAYTGGGGGCTCGTCCTGGCTTCCGGGACAAAACACATCTAGTGATTACTCTAGTTTGTATTTCTATCTTTATTAGGAGCATGTATTGTAGGGCTGCATGATATTAGGAAAACCTACGATGTGCAATAACAGTGYGTAATATTGCGATGACAATGTGGCTTGCAATAAATGGACAAATAGTTCAGTATCCAGTCTTTCTGCTCTTGGTTCAGAGCAAAAAATRAATAAAAATACAACTAATACATCATTTCCATTCCAACATGACAGATTCATTTTAAACAATACAACTAGACACAACTGCTGTATTAGCAGTGAAAAACAAACTGAATGCAATACAGTTTCTTAATGACTTTAAAACACCCTCCCATAAAACTGTTTCTGATGCTTTAAATACAGAAAAACTGCCCTTACTATCAAGTTTTTTTTAAAATAAATAATAAAAATATCTGAAAATTAGTTTACGATGCAATAAGTTAAACCCAACTGCAGATTCTTTCATTGCAGTTGCCCAACAATTTATTCACTGACCAAGTGGTTGTGATTAAATGTGGATTGTATCAGACTGATTTGGACAAAACACATACATGCAAACATTTGAACCAACCATTTGTTGCAGTTTACCAGTTTTTGCGATGTGCCTATTGCACAGGCTCTTATCGCGATGATGTTAAATTAGCGATATATTATGCCTTTCATTTATTTCCAGTCATTTTTGAAGCCTAACCCCACAATGGCCTTCCACCATCCACCATAATCCACCATAAGGACTGGTCTTTGGTCCCCTAAGGGCCTACTGGTCCTAACACTGTAGGTGTTTGTACCAGAAAAATTCTTTAAAAAAGTAAATTTGCCCCCCTTAATATTTGACAAGATTGGTATAATTTCAAAACATTTATTTTTTCTGATGAGTAAAAATAGGTTAATAGTAGCTTTAGATTTAATGGTAAAAATGTGCTCTGAGCATGTTAATCTGTCTGAGCAGGTGGTTGTTTGTTTTTTTATGAGTCATCCCTGGGCTCTTACCATCAGTCCCGACTATGGCCTCATTAGACACAGCTGTCCCCAGCTCATTGGATGCATAGCAGACGTATTTGCCTTGGTACTGCTTCAGCGTGTCCATACTATCACTGACCACGGAGAATTCAAATGAGCCTATTTTCTCCGTAACCTTAAGCTCTGGGTCAGTGCCTGGGTCAAACTCCTCCCCATCCTTGGTCCATCGAAAACTTCAAGAAAAACAAAAAACAAAGATGAAACACTGACATACATTATTCCAACATCAAACACATAGCCTACAATTGTTTCTGTGCATCTGGGAAGAGGCTTTAATTCACAGGATGTCACTGAATTTGTGGGCACAAATGGATTGTGATAAAATTTACATGAGATCCCCCAGTGGGACTCAGAAGCTTGTGCTGTGTAATTGCGATGTTCATCTTTTCCTCAGCAATCGGAGCAGTTTTCCACTTCAGAGGAGCTAAGACACTCAGAAAAGGAAGATTGCCCGAGGGCTTAATGACATTTATCCCCCTGTTGAAACAAGAACTCTGACTGGTGAGAAGCTGTGCTCTCGTGTAATACTAATATGTAGATGTCAGCTGAACAAGGAGAGACAAGGTCACTGTTCTCAGATGTCGGAAAATATAAGTTAGGCTGCTCTTAGATTAGCATAGTTTAACCTCAGAYGCAGACACTCTGCATTCCTTCTGTTTGTGTGGGTGTGTGTGTGCCGACTAACATGGGCAGAGGGTTGCCARACGCTGCACAGCTCAAAGAGAAGTCCTCGGGGCTGAAGACGGTGGCAGACTCCGGCTGTTTGGTGATCTCAGGAGGCTTCTTGTCTGTGTGGATCAAAACAAGAGGCACAACACAATCAGAGAGCCATGACACTGACAAGAAATGCACTAAAGGTAAATTAGTTTCAACCATAGGACYGCATGCACACCATGTTGAATTCACCTGCCTGTACAATTTATAATTCTTAACCAATACTACATMTATGCCGCTGTGAGAAACTTAAAGGAATAGTTTAGATCTTTAAAATTTGAGGCACTGTGAAACATTTTTGAGCATTTAACAACTTATGTGTTGTAGATAGCTCTTTGAATGACTTCAATTGGAGAAATAGTTCATTTTGATCAAACTGATGAGCTAAAAGCATCTGTCCTCCTTGTTCTTGGCCTTGCAGTTGTTACAGTAACTCAGAAATAAAGTCAAAACTGAAGCCATTTAAAGCTCAGAACAGGTAAGGGATTACAGTAAACATTTATCTGTCAATAGAACCTCCTCTAGATCTTTTGCTTTTCTCTTTTTTTCCAAGACAAACTCATTGAGAATAAATTTAATTTACAAGGGTGTCCTGGGATGCTGGGTTAGTTAGATTTGTGATCTAAAACTAACAAATCTGTGATTTAAAGATCTAACAAACAACAGAGAAAACACTGGTATACGGCTCATTTCCACGTTGACAGCTGCTGCAAGTACAGCATATTCAGTCAAACACATAAAAAGACTCCACAGACACAGAGACGAAAGATAGGCCAGAGAATAGAGCAGAGCAGAGGGAGAAAGGGTTGAAAAGAGATGAACTTGACAATGCAAGACAGAGGGTTCATGTGAAGAAAATGTATCTGGCACAGAACTCCCTGAGAGACTAAGTGAAGGAAAAGTCTGTGCTGGAAAAAAAAGAACTAAAGAAAAAAATGTAATGACAGCCAGAAAATATTTTTTCTTTCATTTCAGTCTGTGGGAGAAAGTCTCAACACATTCACAGAGGACTGAATGTGTTGTGAACCCGCACCTTTTTAATTTTTAAAATAAATAAAGTATTGAAATGTTACTATGCACAGGCAGTCCTCAGTGAACTACAGGTCACAGCTTATTACTTGGAGGTAATCTGATTTAAAGGAAAAAGACAGGCGTTGAGTCATTATCAATGCACAAACCAGGGGAATGTCGGGGTGGGGGTGCAGGGGATGGAGAAACCACTCTGAAGATGGAGAACTGAGCAGACAGGGACGATGGATGAAAGTGCAGCAAAGGGAGAGCTCATGCAGAGCGCAGAAAAAGAAAAAGATGAGACGCTGAAGAAATAAAACAAACACGGAGGGAATTCAGAAGGACTGCTAGAGAGTAAAGGAATTCAAGAAGGGGGGAAAATACAATTTATAGAGGAAATAAGCCCATTTCCCCCAGCTGATCAAATTGAAGTTTGGGCTGTGAGCACGACTCCATTATTGGCACAGGAAGAGGAGCTGGTGCTTATRGTGCTTTAACTCCTCTTTATTTCTTCTCGTCTTTGATCTGACAGCCCTGCTGTCTCCTTCAAACTTTCTCTTCTCTGCTCCAGAGACGTCTGCTTATGGGAGCCAAGAGGCAAAACGCCCCGCCCTCCCACAAGCGCAAACAGACACATGTTCATCACACACACACGGATACACAAAGTGGCGTAACACAGCTAATGCACACTAATGCCAGATTTATTTTAGAGCACTGCAGTGCAAAAAGGATTTTCATATTGGCTGGATGAAKGGGGGTGGGGGTAAATAAAATAAAAYAAAAAACTCTGGCATAATAAAAGTGTTTACAATGAGCTGTGGTACCTTCATTATTATAAGACAAACATCAATAAAGTTAAAAGCACTTACGATCACCTATGTGGTCTGCACATCCACCGTATGATCAGAGGGAAGGAAAAGAGAATAAATGGTTAGATAGATAGATAGATAGATAGATAGATAGATAGATAGATAGATAGATAGATAGATAGATAGATAGATAGATAGATAGATAGATAGATAGATAGATGGAGTGGATGCTGTAATGGCTTTGTTAATGGTGCATGCTTTGCGACTTCCCTCTCACTGATTCCAACCCATCTCCTTTATTGATCCTGATCAGTGCCTCTGTAGCTCTAATCGACATGTCAGAGGCTCCCTAATTGAAAGGCAGAGGACACCTTGACCTTTCCCATTCCCATCTCTGACCTGCTCCTCCTCATCCTCCCTTTTCATGCTGCCTGGCCTTCTCACCTCTGTGTCACCTTGCCCCTTTGGGAACGAGATGGGTGAAATTTACTGCATTTCATTAACGTTTACATGGTGTGTGTCTGTGCGCTGCTTTTGTGTGTGTGTTTTCTCTCAGAATATGTGTAGGCGGTGAACCAGTATATACACAAAGTCTTGGATAAAGGGTGGATAACAAAAGCAGCGGAGGATACATTATCCTCGTTCTCTCTGCTGCAGTTCTGTAGGCAGGCRAGCGGGCAGCAGCCAAGGAGATGAAGATCTATTTCCCAGCAGGCCTCAAGCTCAGCTGTATTTTTAATGCCAACTTATTGCATCGAAGAGGTGGAAGAAATTAGATTGAGTTGGGGGGGGGGGGGCAAACTCATTGGAGTTGTATTGCATAACTAAGTTGTTGATTTTATTTGCTCCAATCAGATTCAGATTTTCACCCTGGAAACCAGATCAATAGTTGGACCAATCAATCCAGTGTGACGGGATCAGTTACCAAGTAATTAGACACACCACAGACCCAAACCTGTGACAATAGCATTTGTAGCATGAATGAGCTCTGTTTCACTGAATACTGAGGAGGAAACGCATGTTCAAACTGCTTATTTGCACTAATTAATCATGATTAAAGATCATTATTACTGTGCTTTGATGAAMCAGCGGTGTAATTAACACAACAAATAGATCTTTGAACCTCGCTGCAGCATTCAGCTATTGTTCTGAATATTGTGACATTAATCAGTACTCACAGTTGGAGGGTATCTGAATGGCTGCTCGGCTGGGCTGGGCTGGGAGGGAGAGGAGGGTGAGGACAAGGGGGAGGAGGTGGGAGGAGCGCTGCCCCCTACTGCAAACCTGCTGTTGCTGTGTGCGAGGCATCGCTCACAGTGCCATCAAAGTCCCACCTGCTCACACAGGAATGGTGAAATGCACACACACACTGAACTGAGCAGGTGTCAGGCTTTGCTTCTCGTGTTAGAAGCCTCAGCCTTGCTTCATATGTCTCTAGTCCTCCTTGTCTTCTTTTTGGCTTAAATCTGTGTCACGCCCTCCTGTATGTTTCTGTAGGTTTCTGTAGGTTTCTCCTCTCTGAAAGATAAAAACAAGAGGATGGGGAAGGGGTTGGGACAGACAGAGGGAAGGGCAGCGAGAGAGAGGGGGGCCATGTGTTAGAATGGAAGAGAAATGACCGTTCACCATGTGGTCCGATCAGACGGACAGACTGAGACATGGAGTTTAACACAGCCATCACGAGTTAAGAACAAAACATCTCTAACAATAAGAGACTGATTACAAAACCTGCACACACCCAAACACACACACACACACACTGTTTGGTTTTATTTCACAACCAGTGACCCATATGGAAAGGCCAGTAAGCAGGACAGATGGAGAGAATGCCACAACAAGAAGCTGGGCAGAACCTCCCATCACGCAGATGGGCGGGAAAATAAAGGCAGACAAGGAGTCAAAGCTGATAAGATGCAGGACAGATAGTTGACAATTAGGTCTGAGCTTCATGGCACGCAGAGCCGTGATAAAAGACGTGATAAACATGCTGTTGCTGGTGGTGAGCAAGGCGAGCCGCCCSTCCTGGGAGTCCATCCATACTCCATCTGTATGATCGGAGCCCGCCACAAGGAGCAGGCTGTCCTCCCCCGCGGCACCACGTGGAGCAGCCCGCTGACTGTTTACACTACTCAATATCACACGCAAGGAGCTGTTGCAGCACGTCGTGATTAAGACGTGCATGTGACACAAAAGAAAGAGGTGTTAATAAAGAGGCAGAGAGGAGCAGGGGAGCTGGGGGTGTGTTTGACAGCTCTGCAGGCTCGCTGAAGGAGTTCTGGCTCAACTCGATGCCAGATCTTGGCAGAGCAGCAACAAGGCCTTCTGTGACCTTGACTGGGAGAAGGTGAGCGAAAAGAGGAGATGAAGGTGTGGAAAATATTCATTATCGTTGCCTATTTGGAAGAAAATGGCTGCTGATACATTAATTCTTCACTCACAAACGCATCGGTGTCTCAGAACGAGGAACTCTGGGATTTCTCCTTATCCAAAGAGCCAAACTAGATTAAATTAAAGAACAAACAAGAGGTAAAACCTTAATAAGGCAGTTTAAACTAACAGCACRGGGATTAAATGAGGCGTTGCGCTCGCTCGCTTGCCTCTCAGAATAATTGCGAGGAGAGAAGAAGGGGAGCGAGGAGACGAGGGGATGAGTGGGTGGGGGACTTGAAGAAAGATAAAAAGTGGATAGAGGGATTGAGGCGGAGCACGGCAGCTGTGACGCTAATCCTATCCTTCCACTCGCGCACACAGACACACATTTATGCACTCTTGGGCCAGATCTTTCAATCAATGTGCATCATTTACTTTCTTCTCTCTCCCCTCCATTTGACTAAAGCCTCTTTAGTTGTTGTTCTTCTGAGACAGCAAGCCAATTAGTCTTGAACCAGCCTTTCCAAATGCCRTTAGAGTGAGACGAATGAAGCAGAGCTTGTTGGGGTTGGCGTTAATGCCATCTAAGGTGGGAGTTCACCTGTCGTTTAATGGAGCAAAGTAAGATCCCAGCACCACTCTCATTACGCTGCCAATCACAAATCAGCAAAAACAAAAAATTTGACGCTCAAGTTGATCGACAGCTTGTAATGCATGGACAGACAGACACACCTCAACTGGTCTGAGAAAAGATTACACAAATAAAAAGCCAAGGTCCAGTGGTCCCCAGTCGGGGGGGGGGGGGGGGCAGACTTTACTGGAGAATATTTCGGTAATGATAAATCTTTTTATTTTTTTGTTTCCACTCTCGGAGGAGTAAGACACTTTTTCCTGCTCTCCTGTCCTTCCTTATCGTCCCTGCTTTGCTGCTTGGAGCCTTCTCTACATTTTTCATCCAAAAATAGAAATTATGGATATTTTTATTTTTATGGATTTGATTAGCTGGTCTCTCAATAAAATTTTTGGAACAAAGTTTTTTCTTCTTCCATGGGAGGACATATCAAAGGTGGGACCTCTGTTCTTCTCTGTTCTTGATATACATCTGGACTCCGATCACTGGATTCTGCAGATTGGCTTGGTGGTCTTCTGGTGTTCTTCAAATCAGCATCAGTAGCTTTTCATCTTATGACTGACTGACCAATTTGATGGATGGCCGTATTCTATCAGCACTCAGACATTTTGCCTTGGGCGAGCTGGACTCGGTCTGCAAGCGGTTCTATTGAGGGTCGTGGGCTGGCTGTGGTCCCTGGACTTTGCTGGCCAGATGGAATTGACCTTGTAGAAGCTGATGGATCAGCTCGGCGGAATTTGTCCACACTATTCGCCTGATTGGATTCGCCACCTTGAGATGCACCAGCAGAACACTACAGCAGATGGAAAATTGTTATTGTCTGCCTGACTCTTTCTGTTCCCAAAACAACTGATTACAGATTTGGCTCTCCCCTACAACAGCCTTGATCTGTTGACTAAATTTTTCCTGGCTGGATTACATCGACAAGGCTCTGCCCCACACCTTCCCCCCTCCTCTCTCACCTGTCTAATCTGGTTTCCTGAGCAGTAATGAACAGTTCAATCAATATTCTGATGGCTGCACTGGTTTTGGGGACTGGATTCTTTGGGTCCCCCTAAACTCACTTACTCCCCTGGCTTATAAATCTGCCTTATGCAGAGGTTTTTTTCATAAACACCATAGTGTGTCACAGTGTTGATATACAGTAATATGATGTTTTTGCTTTTTCCTCATCTTCCTTTGTGTGGTTTTTAGTTTTTCTGTTGTTCTGTTGTTAAGGTAGCGCAACAGTGTTTACTGCATGACCTGTCTTAACTGCCCCCTCCCCCCTTCCCTGAATGTACAGCACCTTGTGAATTTATTTCTGTGAAAGGTGCTATATAAATAAAACTACTTACTTACTTACTTACTTACTTACTTACTTACTTACTTACTTACTTACTTACTTAC
>NW_013952405.1:5720963-5745543 GCF_001266775.1 Austrofundulus limnaeus
TTTGTGTGTGTGTCTGCTCAAACATGTGTGCAGGCCTTGTGTCATGCCTTGCTTTTAAATATTAACCACCTCCAGCTGCGAAGATGTGTAGGAGGGAAAGGATGCAGGACAGAAGGAGAGGGGGGAGAAAAATAAATGAACATGTGCCCCCCTTTACCCCCTCCTATACCCTCAGGGTCCGTCTGTCTGAAGACGCATCAGATGAAAAAGGAGACGGATGGAGGGACTCTGGAAGGATGGAGTGATTTAGATGAAAACACAGTGAGGTGGATGGATAAAGAGGCCGTAGGAGGAAGAAGTGAGGGTCAGTATCCGAGGAACAGGGCGAAGCTGATTGGAGGATTACGATCATGCACMCTAAAGAGTGAATAATTCATAAAAATCCTCTTTCTTTCAGCACTATTTGCCTTGAATTCACCCAGATTTATAATTCATTTGGTGTTCATTTGGTCCGACCCCCGAGTTTTGTGCTGACCGTTCGTACCTCTCTGTTTTTGGTGCGGTTGTCTGCTCCCCTCATGTTCACCCTCCCCTCTTTCCCTCTCTCTGCCAGGGTCATGCTTAATGCATGAGCCTGTTGCAGCGAGACAGGTCTCAGGGCCACTTTGTCGCCAGAGCAGAAAAATACTACAGATCACGTGAAATAACTCTGCTACCTGTTTTCCACTCCGTCTCACAACCATTTCATCATTCACTGCAGAGAAGATTACATATTCTTGCTGCACTTTGTGAAAATCTTCTTAAGAGAATAATCTAAGATGACGACCTCATTGTCCCGTCATCTTTTCATTATATCTTCTTCTCCGTCAAACCATCTCTGCGTCTGAAACTAAGAGCTCTTTTTTTTTTTTCAATTTCCCCACCGATCGCTTTAAAGAGTCCATTTCATACATTTCAAACCCACTTCTCTCTCCATCACTTTAATAAACTGCTGTGGTAGCACTCTGGCTTTGACAAAAAGGCAACATGGCCGCCTAATTCAATATCTGTAACTAATGGAAACAGCTTCTTTGCAGAGCAGCACAATGGGATGTCTGTATCACCCTYATGCTGATAGTCTTTGTTCAAAAAGGCCAAGTTACACATGTTCACAGACTGATGATGTACAGACGGCACATTTATCAGTATCGCACAAGCTTCAGTTAGATGTTTCCTGYGCCCCATCAGAGCCAAACCCAGCTAAACTCGCCTCCAAGTGCKTCTCACATTTTGGAGAGTCCACACCTCCAGCGAGCACCATCGCAGTTGTTTGGACAAGGGTTAAGGGTTAACATCAGAGCGGCACAGAGATGGAGAAAATAAAGGTTGTCAGAAGAGCCGTGAGGGCAAACACCCACGTCTTTTTTCATCCTGGTTGCCTTGACAACACAGCCTCCAAACAGCACCCCCCCCCACTTTTCCTGTTGTACATACAAATTCAGTTATTCACACACATGGTCACTAACAGGTTTGTGGTATCACTTACAAATGCACAGACACGCACACACACTCCTATGTGCAGCATTCATTTGTCTGTGCAAATGTCATCTTTACTGTCTTCACTGCTTATACCCACTTAACCTGACATGTAGCTTTTTTTATAAGGATTAATAATTTACAGATTCATCCAACTAAACATTAGAATACAAAATGCCGGTACAAGATTCAGAAACTTGTCTCATATTCTCTGAGCACAGACTCTTTCTGCAGCGTACACCAGTAAACACACGAGACATAAGATGAGAGAGAAAAAAGAAAGAAAAAAAATCCCTGGTTTGACTTATTTATCAATGCTTTTCCTCTTAAGACAYGATGCATGTGTAGAAAAATAGGTGAATAATTGACGAAGAAAACGAGTGGACTCATTAARACAACAGTGAAGGGTGGAGAAAGACAGAAGTGGATGGAGCGATGGAGGGAAGCGGAAAGACAAACAAGAAAAAGGAAAGAAGGGCAACTCCGGTGGGAGATCCAAGACAGGGTTAACAACAACAAGGTCGTAAACAAAAAGTTAAAAAAATTCATAGGAACTTGGAACAAAGAGACGGTGGGTTATAAAGGCGAAACGAACAGTTGTTAAAGATGAAATCTAGGAACCAGAGCACCGACCAGTAAAAGGTCTGTAATGATCAAATAAGGGTGTTGCAGCCGTGTAAGAGGATCAGATTCCCTCTGTGTGTGTACGTGTGTGTGTACGTGTGTGTGTGTACTGTATGTGTGACTGCGCATATCAGTGGAGATCAACGTGTGTGTCAGCAGGTCAGCTAATCTCTCTTGTCAGCTAATGGAGCCAGTGTTGCAGATGGAGTGCTGCCTCCAGCGCTCCTTCCCTCTGACATGTTAGCTGCTGCTCACTTCAGTCCACAGCTGATAAGGCAAATTGTTTATGGGCAGCCTGAGTATTGGTCACTTTTTCTTTTAACAGGAACTAAAAATGCAAAGATTTTTTTATTATTTATTTATTCATTTTTTGCAAAGTAAAACTGAACCTTGAACAGAAGACATAATCCTGATTGGGTTTTTTTCATGAGAAGGATCAATGGACTCTTGTAAGACTGATGGTAGGATGAAGAGGAAGATGGATCGATTGATTGAGGCCTTGACTGAAATAATGAGGGTGTGGTGGATTCAGTCTACGCTCCAACCTTCACCCTATGGTCGTGAGTTACGGGTCATCATAAATAGAATGAGAACCTGAATACAAGAGGCATATATGTTGACTGGGATCAGAGAAACATCATCTTCCTGGGTAAACTCAGAGTAACACCCCTACTCCTTCACATCAAACAGAATCTGTTGATGGGGTTCAGATATTCTCTCTCTGGCCTGGAAACGCTGTGGGACCCCCAGGAGGGGCTGGAGAGTGTCACATGGGGGAGGGAAGTCTGGCTTTCTCTCCTGAACCTGTTGGCCCTTCGATCTGATTATTGATAAGAGGTGGAAGATGGATGAGAGATGAATGATGGATGGATCAATGGGAACTTTACATGCCTGATTGATCTCTATCTTTATTCTAAATTTCCTGAATCGAATGCTAAAATAAAACAAAAATGTTTATTGTTAGGTCTTTAAAAGTGAACATTGATTCTGCATTTACAATTTTTTTTTCTATTTTTGTACTTCTCTCTTTTTACAATTCAACTAATTATTTTTTCCCAAAAAACACATTTTGGTCTTTTCAGTTTGTTGAAGAACATTGTTCTTTTTAAATCTTTTCTACACTTGCTCTGTTTTTGTCTTCTTATGCTACTTTCACATTTTACCTACCATTCTGCTGTTTTTAGCAAAGCTTGTCTTTTGCTAACTTTAGCTGCTAGGACTTTTTAGCTTTTAGATGTTCTGCCCTTTTTTTTTTTTTTTTGGATTTTAGAGTTCTGCTTTCCTTCATTTAATCAAAATCCATTTACAGTTTCATGAAATATTTTGCTAACTGACAAACACACACAGAGGCAGCTACATGATTGTCCGTGTTTTTTGTTGCACTTTTTGTTCCATACTTTGTTTACAGAAATTTTACTGTGCGTTTGTTTGTTGTTCCTCATGAAGTATTGTTTTTCAGATATTTCCTACAATTTTAAAGGTTGTCATCTTTTGCAGCTAGTGTAGAAAACAGATCAAATCAACACAATCAGTAACAAGAAACCACATCAAACCTTCTTTTTTTGTGCACAAAATAAGAAAGACATCATTTGTTCACATATTTACCCAAACTCTCATTACGCTGCTTGCACTCTTTCCTACTGTCATCTCATTCATTAGCAGCAGCATCCTTCAGATTCAGTGCCTGCAGCAAAGAACATGCTAATTACAGACACACCCCGAGTGTCATGTAGAACASTAAAAAAATGTGATGCAAGCAAAAACACCCCCACAAATACCACACACGTCTACACTTCACACAAGACACACACTTAAATGAGCAGTAATCCATGGGAGAGGCACTTTGTCAGGTCATATACGCAGCTTGGTGAGATACTTGTAGTGGCAAAATGCGGCGGTCTCCATCCAGCAGGTAGTTAATGGTGTTAGCTCAACTAAAGCAGGCAATCATGAYGTTATGAAATTACATGGAAGAGCTATTAGGAGTGACCTTCTCTCTGTATCCCTCCCTGCTTTCCTTTCATCCCGCCTGCTCCCCCTCACAGTCTTCGCTTTCTCCCCCTTTTTTTATCTCCTGCAGACAGCCTCTCCCCTTTTCTCCACTTCCTTTGGAACCAATACCTTTTACTTGTATTTCTTCTCATTTTGACCTTCACTTTCTCTTGCCTCGTGCTGTCGGGAACTAAAGCTGAGCGAAGACACTTCAGTAAACATGTTTGGGCACAGATATTTGTCCCACAGAGAGAGAAATTAGACGGAGATCAGACAGATGAAAAAAAAAGAAATAAAAGAAAAGGGAGTGGCGGGGGGGGGGGGGTGTATTTTAAATGTGTGAACCAGTAAAGCCTTTGGGGATCAAAGCAGAGCCAGTAAAAATAAGCCGACATCAGAATAGTGCCTGCCAGTGTTTGCCCTGAAACAAGATGCAGCAGCTTAACACAGCTGGAGATGACAAATCAGCTGCAGCAGCACAAACAGAAACAGGAGCAGAGGGAACGCCACCACTGATGCTCCACCAAAGCTGGAGGATAGCATGTTTGGTTGCGAGGCAAGAGTTTATTGAGAGGAAAGGTACATGGGGTTTATTGCTTTTATCATGCTCCAGGAAGAGTGAGATTCTTCAATTCAGAGGTCTAAAGAGGGGAGGTGGTCAGACAATTTGAACTGAAAGACATGCTCTCTAWATCAGTGTGTATGAGAGGAAAATTACAAAATTAAGAAAAGCCTCTTAAAGCCTTCATAGTAGCAAAAACCATCCACATTTATATGACTAAATGTTTTGTACAAGTCCAATTGTTATTCAAGTCAGCTCCTACAGCCTGAGTGTAAAGCTGCAGAGGAGAAACGCTGCAACAAGAGGCCTGCCGTGCTTTCAGATTAGCTTCAAGTGTGAAAGGAAGCATATGTGTGCACTTGTGTGCATGTCTGGGTCACATCAAGTGAGGTGTGCACGCGGGGGCGGGCTGAAGGTGTTTAAGGAGGGGGCAGTCATTCAGCCAACAGAGAGCAGTGGGGGGAGTGGTCCCTCGGGTCAGGTGATAAGTGGCCCAAACAGCGCTGCAGGACACATCTGCCAGCCACTCCTGTGACACGTGCTTTGCTCCGTGGGGAAAACAGACATGCCACAAGCTGAAGGGAGGGGCAGTGTGTGACCAAATAAACAAGTGAAAAAATGCATCTCATTGACAATACCTGATGAGATGAGAAGGGACAGAATCAAAGCCATTTTGGTCAAATCCTGTAAACTATCATGCATTATTTCATGTCCTAACAAAATTTATTAGTGCTCTGAGTTATGGTCATTGTGTTTGCTAAAATAGGTTTGCTCCAACGACCATCTTGACTTGACTCCAAAAGTTAATTCGTTGTAGATGTGCAACCAGTAMAGATCTTCGCACGGGTCCGTGAGATATTTTGCTAACAGACAAACTTGACTCCAACACTTGATTTGAAAGTTTTAAAAACAAGCATCATGCAATCAGATACTTTTTAGAGTATAAGTTGAGGTCATTCTCAGCTACTAAGGCACCAGATTTTAGCTCAGTATCTGTAAAACTAAAAAAACTGTTGTAGTGTTTGCTGGAGTTGCTTGGCTGTGGCGGCCATCTTGAATTGGACTGACTCCAACCAACCAGTTGTACCCTTTTTCTGTTGGCGTCAGTTAATGAAAAGTGTTTTGGAAAAGAGGTAATATAAAATATACTTATCCTACAGAACTTTGCAAATCTAGATGTTATTTTTACCAAAACTGGGTTGAATAAATCTCATCCTTTGCCTTTTTCTAAGTACTTCTGCTGTTGGCTGTAATCCCATCTTTTCCACCACTTCAGGGAAATGAGATTTTGAAAGGCCAAGGTCAATCAGTCCTTTGGTAGCACATTTGCGTGGAGGGCTTCTTTGGCTTAACGACTCTGAGAAAAGGGGCTTGATTTTTTTTTTTACTAATTTTCCTGGACTTGTAGAGACATGCTGGTATCACACATGTAATTACAAAATTAATGGAAACCCACGGGCAATGCCCATCAAAACAAACTAACAACATCACTGTCAAAGCCATGCAAGAGAGAGAATATTTGCATGATGGGTGAAATTTTTAAATAAAAATAAACAATCTACTGTTGCAACAAAAGTGAAAGGGAAGTTGGAGTTTTCTATAAAACGTTGGCGATACAGTAAATGACTCACAGATCTGGCATCTCTTGATTAACCAKCTCAGACAGCGTCTTCTTGCCAATTTCATTAACTTTGTCCAAAGTTGCAAAAGCAGCAATTCCCCCTAAGTGCTCCTTGTCTAATCAAATGCAAGATGGATAACGAAGTAGATGTAACATTCAAGCACAATTTATAGCAGCCAGTTATAGAAACTGAGTGGCAGAGGAGGGAAGACACAGCGTGCAAGAAGAAATTAGATAGAAGAGGTGAACAGAAAATTGTTGTTGATATTTTTAGTGTTGTCTCTGAAATACAAAAAGAATTCTAAAAACACAATGAGATTCATGAAGTGCACAGTAATCGAATCAGCCTCACCTTCCAGCAATTTAAACACAATTACACTCACATTCGTTATAAGTGTTGCTTTTGTGAATAAGCAATTTCATCGATTTGTTTTTGTCCAATATGGTAATTGTTTTTTCCTTCTTGCTGTGTTTGCACTTTGCATCTCTTTTCTGCTCCTTTCTCTCTTCTCACTCTGCAAGAGTGAGTCAAGACGTCTTTTTGTGATTTGCAACCTAACGGCTCATCTGATTGAGGCCAAGATCTGAGGRGATTGTTGCTGTTTTAAAACAACTCTGACCAGCTGTTAGCTCGTCAATCTAAAATAAACKCTACAGGCCTTTTTTCACTGCATGGCCCAGCTTTAAACCCAGGTTCAGCATGTCTGCATTAGCCCTTGTGGCCCAGTTCCACCCATATTTCTCACACTAGTTTAACTACACAACAACTGCGAGCTACAAAACAGTAAGTTAACTTTAGCGACCATTAGCTTACTGTCATCCTGCCCTCTCGTTTTAAGCATCGTAGAGCTGGGTGGTCCAGTTCAATCTCTGTTACTTTTTCTTCAAGTTTGGTGTAGTCCATTGTTGTTTTGTTGTAAACAAAACTAAATAAGATTTGCGTATGTTTAATATTATGATCTCCGTCCACATCAAGGTGGCTCTCTGCTCAATCCAGACACAACCAGAGCCAGGCTGACAGGAGCAGGGGTGGGCCACGCCGAGCCTTACAACGTAAAATCGCCTTATTTCTTCAAACGGAGGTTATTTGCAACAGGTAAGATATTTATTGTTCATAACATTTGATGCCATTTTGAAGCATCTAAACCATCCCTTTAAACACTTTTGCTTCTCTAAACTCTTATCAAGACATGTACTCCAATATTGGGGATAAACTCATTAGGTTCCTCCTGTCTCTATATAACCTTGTTACAAAGATAACTCTCTCTCACACACACACACACATACACATATACACACGTACACACACACAGCAACACACAGCTGGTTTGGATAATGATCAAGTCAGAGGAGTCCGTTTAAGGACATTTGCCTGCCATTCAAATCCGTCTGTCTGAGGATGGAAAACAGCAGAGAGACATGAGGAAACCAAGTTTCYGTTCAGCTTTTTCATGTTTATAACCTCCGTTTAACTCGTACACACAACCTGTGTGTTTGTTCAGGGTCACTGTTGTTCTGCATGACTCACTTTGTTGTAGTGTGAGTCAGTGTATGTAAGTAAGTGTGTGTGTTGATGCCTTCCCTTTTCTTTTCTCACCTCCCAATCACCATGACAACCTCCTGACTCCCGCTCAGCCTCACACTGCAAATATTTCTCTCCCTGCCCCCTCACCATCTCTCCCTCTCTCTCTGTCATATATCGGCCCTCTTTACCTTCATCTCCCGTCTCCTGTGTCTCCAACCCTTCCTCTCTCTCTCTCTCACTCTCTCTGTCTGACTTTTTCTCCCTCTTATGTCTGTATGGTTGAAAGAGTTCTTCCTTCCTGAATGCTGTCTTTGCTGAGCTTTTATTTGCGCTCCTGTCTTTCACCGCAGCTCTGCTCCCTGCTGACTGCCTTTTGCTATTAGCATGTATCGGCACTTCTTCCTCCGCGTCCCCAAGATTCTTCACACGGGGAAAAAGGAAAAAGCTGGTGGACCACATCTGTCCCGCACTACATCCTCATTACAACTGCTGATCCAAGATAATCCAGAATGCAATTACAGGTAGGGCCTTTATCAGCATCTACCATCAGACTCTATGAACCTGAAGGAAGACAGGCCGGTCCGAGGGGAAATACAGTCTCTAAGTGGCTCAGTAGCTCCCATCACATCTGTCATCATTATCATCAGGAAGCCATCTTTGCTCAGTAACTAAATCCAATCATGACCAATAGAGTCCACTGCAGAGATGCATTCGAGTCAGAGCAGCTTGTGTTCCCCCCCGACAGAGGAAGGGGCCAAACGCCGTCAAACGCTGCTGCGTTATCTGAAGCTCACAGCCCTATTTTTGCTGCAGACACACACAGCCGCCACTCCTCTCCCCATGTTTCCACACAGCTCAAACCCCTCTACGCACCATACTGTAGTGGTGCAAAAAAAAATAAATAAGAGAGATCAAGGACGTGACATTTTCTGCAGTGCGTTCCAATTTTCAGCAAGGCGATATATGAAAGAGAGTAAACAGACAACCTGTTCCACCCCGTCTGTGTCTGCATAAGTCTGCGTCATCTCCCATCAGACATTTAAAGAAAGTGACAACTGTGTCTGGTTTTATAATATCCTCCACAAAAGAGAGTAAATAAGCAAAAAGATATGTTTCATTCATTCCCCTTTTATTGCTTCACATCATCTTCCTTATAGGGTTTTGCTGCACAGATACCCCAGCTGTGGCCCGATCTTTGCTGCTCTACCCTTTTTACCCCAGTTATGGTAGACGACAGAAAGGGTTTGTATCCAGTTCCAGCAGGAGAAACCCATAAAAATGGAAACAGAGAGGTGGGACACAGAGACCCAAGGAAAACGGTGGTGACCTTTGCCTGCGGCTAACCGACCAAATGAGACTTTCATAGAGTTGAGCCAATGAGCTCTGACGCTTCATATCTACTGTTCTCTCTCTCTCTCTCTCTCTCTCTCTCTCTCTCTCTCTCACACACACACACACACACCCAGCTATTGATTCCTTGAAGGAATGCATGCCACCAGTTGTAGCTGTTTGGGTCAAAGCTTGAAAATATCAATTTGTAAGATGTCACACTCAAATAACTCTATGACCACATCATTTAAAATCTTAGGTCAATAACTATAAAAAGATGGTCGAATTACAGACATTTTTGCTGGTTTAATGAGCTGTGACAGCCACCTTGAATCAAGCTGTCTCCAAAAAGTTGTAGATGTCAAAGATTAYTTTCTGAAAGTTTCATTCRGTTTAATTTATTCGGTACAGACAAAYACACACAGAAATGGCCAAAAGCCTTATCGCTCCACGAGACGTGCACAGATGTTTGTTTTACATGAAGAAAATAAAGCAGACATGACTTTCTGGAGCACTGAATCCCCTGCTACAGAGGCAGACATCTAAATCATCTCCATCCCATGACACAACACAGCCTAAAACATGCTGATTGTGCCGCTTCCTATATAGGACACCCACACAGCACTTCAGCAGTTCTCGCCAGCTGCTGCGAGCCAAGCAAACGCAGCTTCAACAAGACTTTTGTTTCTATATTCACACTGAATAAAAGAGGGAGGGGGTCTGTTTTCCTGACACTTGTGGAGGCGGATGTTTGAAAGCACAGGGAAACAGTCTGCACAGGTAGTGGGAATCCTGTCACCAACATTTATTGTTTGCTCCTTCGTCCCCTCTTTTTTTAACGACAGGGTTGATAAAACAATGTTAACTTTGCAGATAAATTCAAAAGGATGAAATTTAAGACACGGTGGAACCCTGAAGGTGTGCATCTTTCTCTGGCATCTTAATGACTTCAGGCTGTTAGGCCTTTAACCTCCCATCCCTACATCTTCATCTCCGCACATCGTCCTCCTCTGCACACTTCCCGCTTTTTGCCTTGAGCAGGAGCAAACTTTAATGCTTCCATCAAGATTGTTAAAAGGATACTGATAGGAGAAGTGCTTTCATTTTCTTAGCAGCACTCTCCCCTGCTTCTCCTGCCCCACCTTCCTGCACACTGCCTGCAGAATGAGGTCTTTAGTGTTTGTGTTTAATTATCTGTTTCAGCTCATTATCAGTGTGTGYCTGTTCTCCGCAGTTTCTTTAACTCGGTGGGCTTTGTTTTTGCTCCTCGTCCCCGCCGCCCTGTTTATGACATCTGCTCTGTGTTCTCTCCTCTTGTTGCTCCTGTGTTCTCTCCTGAGGATYACCCTTTTTTATCTTCTCTTCACATCAACAACAAGCCTCATCCCGTGTCCCCTTAACGCTCACCGCTACATCAGAAAGTTCTCAACAAAAAGGATTTAACAAATGATTTCTTTAAAAAAAATGGGGGAAAGAAAATAAAGTGCACCCTGCGAGTCTAACAGTGAGTCTAGTCACAACAACAGCTCAGTTCTGTGCGACAGTGATGGCAGATGTAAACAGACGTTTTWAAAGAAAAAGTCAGAGTCTCATTATTGCAGCTCGGGGTTTGCGTGAGGCTCTCTCGCAGCTCCAGACTCGAAGAATTTTAATGAATTCCCAAAGATTCAAAGACACAAGGTCAGAAGAGCAGAACAGCAAYGAGCTTCATCTTGTTCAGGTAAATACAAAGAATAGTGATTATAAAGACAACTAGAGATGTTTGTCATGGCTAACATTCTGTGTGCAAAAAAAAAAAAGATTCACAAATTGGACAAATCGAAGGGAGTTTTCACAAAAGAAGTGAGAATCTTCCAGTAGAGGTGGAAAATGAACGTTAAAAGCATGAAAGCAGCAGACTAATATTTTCAGCCTGTGTTTAACTGGTGTTACTGTCAGCAAAATATCTCATGAAAAACCAGATGGATTTCGATAAACTCCCAGAGAATCTTCAATGGATGAACGTTTAAAACTGCTTTACTTTTGTAGTCAGCCCCATTCAAGATTTGCCACCACAGCTCAGCTGCCTCARTAAACACAAAAATAGCTTCAGCCTAATCAGTTTTAATGAAACTGAGCTAATTTTAATGTGCTAATAGCGGACAGTCATCCTCAACACATACCCTGAGTGTTAATGCATCTCTTGATGACTCACAATATCACATCTCATTTCTCAACACAAAATGTTTTTAGTATAAAACTCTAGCATTAAAGGCTTCAGGCGATATGCTTCCTCAAGTAATWTGTTTCTTCAAGGACTGCTTTGATGAAATGCTTTTCTAGTAGATTAAAGCCTATTATTAGGCTACATTCCAGGGACACAGTTCCTGTATTGTTGTTTTATGTGAATATATTACAGTCTGYCATAAAACAGAATGATGCTGTAGATTTTTGAAAGAGAAAACCTTTGAAATATTTGTGTTTTGTAATTGACTATGTTATGAACAATTCATATCTTAATTGTTACGGATGGCTCTGTGAATGATTTCATTCAGAGGAATAGAGATTAATTCTGAGGAGACTGGTGAGCTAACAGCTAGTGAGGTCTGAGCGAGGCCCAAAACAGTCTTAACACGACTCAATTCTTGAAACAAAASCAATAAATTCACAATCATTTATGAACGTGAACATTATTGCATAAACTTTTACAAAGCTATCAGTTTTGCATTTCACAAGTACTCTAGCAGGAATATTTTAACAACCTCACCTGTAACAACACAGCTAGCTGTTGCTGTTTTAATAACTGGGGTTGTTTTAAAAAGGCAACAGTCCACTCTGTGTTTTCCTTAGACCAGCTTGTCAGAATTAAACTTCAAACTGAGGTTGTTCAAAGAACTATCTACATCAGGTAAGATATTAACTGTTGTACCTTTCAACAAAACCGACYTACACCGTTTTCTAATGTTCTCCCTCTGTCTTTTGACATTTCTTTCTTCTTTTACGTTTTCTCTAAATTCAAGTCTCTCCCCTGCTGCTCAAAATCTTTTTTTTTTTTTGTTTGTCTAAAGCTCTTATTATCCTTCCTCTTTGTCTTTAGGCCTCTTGTCTCACGTTACCCTGTTTTAACCTTGCATGCCCCCTGTTTTCTCTCCTCCAGCCAGCGCCTGCATGCGTGTGGTGGGTGTAGTGTGTAATAGGATGGCACAGTAGGTGCGATTAAATTAGGCTAGTGTATGGGGATTACAACCCACTCCAAACGGGATCCCTTCCCACACTCTGTAATCCAGCTCTAATGAATGCATCACGGCTGACACAGCAGATAAAAAAGAAATGCCTGCGAGATTACAGTCACAACGACGCTGCGAMTCAGAGGCCAGACAAATCCAGACAGTTTGTTTTCTTACATCACCTATGCTGCGTCAGTTCGACTGTGTTTGTTGTGCATGCCYCATCTATTCCAGTTATAGTTAGTTTAAATGAAGTGCAGATGTAGAGTGGGAAAGTGCCAAAGGATCYAAAATCAATACACTTAAATGTAAACACACCAAATAAATAACCCATTAGCTGGATTCATAATGCTCCGAGTACGTGAGGAAATAAAAAGTGTGTGGCTCTCAGCTTGTGCCCAACGCCCACAATCACATCAACAAACTTCGTTTGACGGATTTTCTGACCATAAACCAGAGTTAAAATATATCAAACGCTGCAGCCCCTGCTTTCAGAGTAATTTAGCTGCAGGCCTCATCAGTCTAGTTCCTAATTTAAAAGTCAAATTCTTCTAAAGTTCAGGAAAACCCTGGTTTGATAAGTAAAATCTTCATCATTAAAAACTCTGCAGTGCACGCCCATTTCTTCAGGGAGAATGAACAGGAAAAATAACATCTCATTAACTATTCTGCTTTGGAGTCAGAATGTAAAGGAGAGTCCAGGAGAACTTTCTTAATTTTGGAGAAATATAGCTCTCAACTTCTGCAATAAACCATTCAGCCATGCTTGTAACAGAGACTATACATCACTGCAGTTTGTAGATCTACTGATAGTTTTTGTGAATTTATCTGTYTGCCAAAAGAGGAAAAAGTGAGCCGAGATTAAAAAAGTATTTACAKGCAAATTGAGAAACATTTACAGTTTCTAAAGAGAACACAGAGGAGGAAAACACACACCACAGATTAATAATTAATTAGAAAAGAGCTGAAAACCCCTGTCAAAACCTCAGCGTTTCTGTAAAACATCAAGCAAAAGCAACAGTGCTGCAGTCAGAGCTGCAATGTACTGCARACTGCCATTCCCACAAGTCTTATTAAAAATGCAGCTGGCCACTTAGCAAAATACATTTATATATCAATAAATTAGTAAACAAATGCTGTGATTTTGCTTTAATAAAACACTCAGTGAAATGTACTGAAAGAATGGAGCGGTGGCACGCTCAGGAGTCAAAGTCAAATACAGAGTCGATGTCACTAAATAAAGAGATTAAAYGACACTAAATTATTTAGATGTTTGGGTTTTAAAAGTTCCCAAAACTTTTAAAGGCTTTCAGTCTTATGTTCAAACTAGCCATTAGCTTGTAAACGAGCTTGCCAGCTCTCAGAARGAGAAACAAGAAATGGACTTGGTGGTGCAGAGGGGCGTGGGTCTATATCAATAATAGTTAATTGTGAGATATTTCTACAAAGAGCAGGGATGTCAAACTCAGTTACACAAGGAGTCCTAAATTCAAAATTTGGTCACAGCCAACAACCAATTTCTGTCAATGTTTATTGAAAAATGTTATAGAAAACAAWTTTTTCTTATAGAAATACAAATAACCTTTTCCAAATTATGATTTAAGTAGCATTTATAATGTACCTAATCGATGAAGTGGGAAAATGAATTTTAAAAAACTCATCATTTGCATCCATTTCTCTACTAACTCTCTACCAGACAATGCAGAAACGATATGAAGAGTAACAGAATATGGAGCTGARGGGGAGTGGCTGATTGACTGCAGCTGGGGCCAATGAGCAAAGGAGAAACAGGTGAAGTGGGCGTGGCAGACTGACTGAGAGAAAAGAGGGGGAGATGGCACAGGAACAYAGGGATTAACTCAAGGAACTAAAACACAAACTAGGATCTAAACTRAAGGGGAGCAGAAAACTGCATTAATAAACCAAAAGCCATGACAGAACTATTGGCACAGTTTGCAGAGGTGGACCCAGATATGCAGACCAAAATGAAGARCTCATTGTAAAGGTCCAAAAGGAGATTAGAAATAACTGAGCATAATGGGACAGGGAACAGGTGGGAGTGGGCGTGGCAGGACTGAGAAGCAAAGCTAAATTTGAAAAACACAAAATGTAGAAAAGAAACAAAAAACAACCCTCAATAAAACAAAAGAATTGTCATAAATAAATAAATAAAAACAGATCCTGACAAATATGCCGTCACTTTTAATTAGMAAATTAGGACAAAGTTTCAGCATTTCAAAATCTTTTAACACCAGTTTTAACACATTAGTACAATATGTCAGGAGTCGTTTCAGTCCTGATTTAGTTTCAGTATCTTTCATTTTTTAAARCCAATTCAGAGGCTTCCAGCTCGTTTATTTCCTCTGACTTGTGTTTGAAACATTTCCCAAACCATTTTGGCTCCTTTCACATCTGATGGATCAAATGACCAATTACTTAAAGCTGAAATGTTCTGAACCAAACATGAAATCATTAGTAATTTCCCATGAAGCCGCAGCCATGATAAATATCTCAACTAAATTAAAAAGCTTTACAAACCACTTGACTAAATGGGTTCAGAGCAACGCCACCTCCGGACACAAAATGTTTCAGAGACGAAAGGCGAAAACCGTACTAAAAAACATTTTAATTGCCTTCTGTATTCATCCATCCACAGTGAATGATGATTCATGCGTTGACATGAAGAGAGGGATCTTTGACTGTCAATAGTGAGTCGGGCAACAGAGAATGGGTTTGGTCTAATTATAGTCTCTGTTGTGGACAATGGAGTCTCTATAAAGCTGACTGTGGATGAAAAGTGGTAAGGCTGCAGGAAATTCCCTGAAACAARGATGTTATTTTCTCAGAAACTAATAAAATATGATGAAAGAGTCAGCAGGTCAGACAGAATGACGGACAGAGAACTTCACATCCTGCATAATTCATATTCAGTCTGTAGCTTTATTGTTGTGCTGCGTCTCGGTTRAGATCAAATTGAAGGGCACCAACAAATGAACAGATAATATGCTTWGTTTTTTTATTTCCTGTTAAAACCCCCCGTTTTTAATATCCCTGGCCTCCAGTTTTGATATTGATTTGGACAGTAATTAATTTCTCTGCCGCTCTCCTGGCTTATTTCACTTTTGACTGCCCATATCTTATTTTATGCCCATAGGAGTCCTGCACTTCTCTTCCCTCTCATACCATCATACTGAAAGCTGTAATAAGGTAATTCACTCGGCCAAATTAAATTCATTTCCATACGTGACGCCTCTGTTTGAGTCCCTGTCCACATCGCAGGCTCAGTCGTCTAACAGGGTTGAATTTACGAGTCTTTGTCTGCAACCCTCGTTCCAGGACGGCTAATACAACCCATTATTTTGATTAAGACTTCCTTTTTTTTGTCCACGGCATGAATACAGATACCACTGGAGAAATTAAACAGCTTCATGGCAGGAGGACTAGGGAAGGAGAAATAAATTAGGGTAAAATGTTTGCTCTGTCTATTTAGTGGGGGAAAATGAAGTCAGACTTTTWTTCCCGTCTCCATGATATCCTGCTCTGCTTCATCTCACCTTTTCAAATTCAAATCCTCCCTCCCACTGGCTTCCTTCCCTCCTTTCCTATTCTCTATAATCACTTAGCCATGGCTGGCCTGTCAATCCATCTGACCCTTAGCTCCCCTAAATCACCGGAAAGTATTCTCCACCAAACTCTGACAGCATGTCGACATGATCCCCTACTTGACACCCACCGGGCCGACTCCCGCCTGCACAGGCCAAATCAAACAGCCGAGCTGCAGCCTGATGAAGAGGGAGGGAGGCGGCTGTGTGGGGGGAGGAGGAGGGGGGCAGGCGTCATGTTGACAGCATCCTGAAGGTGCACAGGATCCTGATGCTGCGCTGCGTGCACACACACACACACACACACACACACACACACACACACACACACACACACACCCACACNCACACACACACACACACACACACACACACACACACACACACACACACACACACACACACACACACACAGACACACCCATATGCATGACTTCAAACAGACACAAGCTGAAAGATAACTGGCGCCTTTGAATCTGTGAGTTTGCAACTTTTACAAGCATCATCCTCAAAGGGGAATTTAACCAAAAGCAAACATGAAGGCGTCGTTGTTGACACTTMCGTCAAAGAGACGATTCTCCTCCATTAACCCTTGTTTTACCCGCCAGCTGCTTCAGTGGATTGATGCTCAGGGAAGTGCCGAGTGCTCGTTTTGATCAGGAGCAGGCGCTTAATCAGAGCAGTGAGGCAACGAATGGTTCGTTTGGTGCACTGCATCTCTGCAGAGCCACTGTCTGTGCGCCAGACGACGGGTGCTACACGTGTTTTTCTGTATCTGTGCTTGTGTGTGCGTGGCCTTGTTTTTCCTATATCATGGGGCCCAGAAGATGCAGCCTCTTGGGGACCGGGTGCTCCTTTGGGCCCCACAACTTCGGAGGCTGATTTTGGTCATGGGGGTTGGGTTTGGGACCAAGGTGTGAATTGAGTTTAGGTTAGTTTTAGGGTCATGTACAAGAGTGGGCTGAGCACACAGCCCTGAGGAGCTCCGGTACTGAGGGTCAGAGTGGATGATGTGTTGGTGCCCATCCTTACGGTCCTTATGGTCGCAAATTTAAAGAGCTCTTGCTGTCGACCCGTCAAGAAGTTCAGGATCCAGCTGCACAGGGAACTGTTCAGACCCAGAKCTCTAAGCTTGGTGTCAAGTCTTGAAGGAACGATGGTGAGCTGTAATCCACGAACAGCATTCTCACAGTATCTGTGAGGTTAGCTTTAGGGTTGGTGGTCAGGGTTAGGATATAAAATTACCGTTTGATAAATAGGATGACCTATGGCTATGACAGGTGGCCAAGGAGCGAACGACCAACATCTGCTGATCTGCAGCAGCTCCTCACTTCAGCACAGATCTGGGCAGCATTTAGCAACATGTCTTTACCTGAGCTCAGTATCAGCAAGAGCYGTAATCAGACTCATAATCTGTATTAAGAATGAACAGAAATCCATATTTTTAGATTATATTAACTTCATTAACATGAATATTTCAACAACAGCACATTTTCCCTCAAGACCAAGCTGGTAATTTCCCTCCAGCTGCTCCTGTCAATACCTATTGGAGTGATCRGACATTAAAAATGCAAATTCCTTTGCCTTTTTTGAAAAGGAAATCCACATTATTCTCCTTCTTCCTTTTATTATGCCGCTTACAGCCTCCTCCCTYGTCTTTCTGTTGCCGATCCCTGCCTCTTCTTCTCTCCTCGCATAAATCTCTGTTTCCATCCATCTCTCTGATGGAACAGCTCAATTAAACCTTCAGCGTCAGAAGGGAGAGTCTGCACCATACTGTAGCAAGGGGCAATCACCGGATCCAGGTTTTGCTACTCTTGACAACAGAATCACCGCAGCAGCTCCTGTGACTGCCACACASGCAAACAACAAACCTTCAGCATTAAATAGTATGATAATGTGACCAGCAGTGGGTCCCGGGAGCATTGCTGCCTCACAGAGGATCCATAAACACAGACTCATTCACTCCTGAGCTGCRGCTGCATCTTCATCCATTGTCTGCCGCGGGTTTTATGGATGTTGCACAGATGGGAACAAGTCAGGCTCAGAGATTCCCCCCACTTTTTTTTTCTCTCCTCCACAAAGTCTCTCCAAGGGGTTCGTCTGGGACATGCTGCAGGCAGGGAGGAAGAGGAGAAGCAGCGAAGGGCAGGTTCACCGCTTCGCAAAGTAAACCAATGCTTTCAGTTCATGTTTTCTAGCATCCTCTCGTTCCAGGATGCTCACGGTGGCCACACGAGACGTCCACCTTCATGGTCGCAGGTTTAAAGAACTCTTGTTAATGAGACTGGTAGAAAGATGTCTTGAGTGGGAGCAGAAACCAGCTGCAGAGGCTGACAGAGGCGTCTGTGTGGCATACAGCCAGGTGAGAGGCTGCTTCTCCAGAACACCTCAGTCTGCTGGGAGCTGCCCCGCCCTGTTTCCACTCTGATATTGAAGTAGTCTTCATCAGGTTGGACAATTAGGAATCAGGCCATTTGATAGCCCCAGCACTTTTGGAGGGTTGAAAGTTTAAGGTGTATGTGTTGGACGATATGAGATTGTTTGGATTTGTTTTTATTTTAAAGAAACTGAGAACTACATGGTGCCAGGAAAAAAAAGGCTGTTCAGGACAGAGAGACCTGAGTTCAGTTTCTAATGCATGTGTATTCTGCTATAAGAGGGGAAACAAGTGACTTCTGAGAAGACTATAACATATGTGGGACCCTGTAACAAGTTGGGTTTGTTTACTAACAAATGTGTTTTAATAGATACAGTTTACAGTTATGAACTTTCCAGGTACATACTTCAATCCTATACAAGAATCAAGTAACTATCTTACTATGTATCAAAAATAAATTWGATTTTTCATCATAGCCTGCTGGCTTCTGCCCTATTAAGAACCTCCTACCGTTTCTGACATTACCACTTCAGCACATCTTCACATCTATGCTTTGGGGGARGGGTGGTCTGTGGGGCRGGAGCYTTGCAGAAGACTGRGGGAGGAGCTTTGTACAAATAGGTGGAGCTTTGCACCAGCAAGTGTTAAGGCAGCTCCACATGGCTACCACAGGAGATTCAAAGATTTCTCAAACACGCATGAATGAGTCAAAGCAACACTCTGAGTAKGTTTTYGATGAGAGAATTTTGCATTCTGCATGATAATCCCCCCTCCCTTTAAAGGCTGTCTGTCATCTTGAGTCTGGCCTCTGATTGTTTGTTAAGGACTGATCTTTGTAGGAGTAGTGGCTACAATATCTACTCTCTCACTCTCACTCTCCTGTTGATTTCCGAATCAATCTGTTTTTTTGATTCTTCCTCCCAGTCTTCTAAATGGAAAAAAATAAAAGTTTAGATTACAATTGTCTTGAAAACAGACCCTCTGCAGCTGCAGGAGCACTTGGAAACCGTTCAGCTGTGTTGACCATCACCTCGCAGCCGAGTTTCATCCTCTGCATCAGTGAAATTCCTCGCCGCAATCATGGGCTGTACTTAAA
Source organism: Austrofundulus limnaeus (assembly GCF_001266775.1). Classification (NCBI taxonomy): domain Eukaryota; kingdom Metazoa; phylum Chordata; class Actinopteri; order Cyprinodontiformes; family Rivulidae; genus Austrofundulus; species Austrofundulus limnaeus. Next base: position 5,740,356 of record NW_013952405.1, read on the forward strand.
ACCCCTCTGAGCCATTAGCTGGGAGGGTAGGGGAGGAGGCAAATTGTAAATCATAATCAAACAGCAGGAAGGACGCAGAGGCTTGGAAGAGCATCCGAATGGAATATTGTTTCCAGTTTTACAAAAACATGCAGATTTATATGTTGCAGACATGTGAGCTGATTGGAAAAGGTAAATTAGAGCACAGCAGTGTTTCACATCCCAACTTTATCCAACAGTGAAGTAAACATGAGGCAGTATCACGCAGAAATAGTGATAAGTAAAGCATTCAATTACATTTCTGCTGTTTATTTAATGTTAATGTCAGACGAGACCCTGTTGCATGCAGAGCACGGAACGCTGAATCTAAAATCCAACAATCAGAACAAACATTTTCCCCGAAGGTGTTTACAGTTTATCTGTGGCATTCAGGTCTCCCATTTAACACCTTTACCTTTTTTTTCCCCGTTCATACAATCTGCATTCATCATTTAGGTGTGTTGAAATATTGAAATAACAATCTGCTTCATTAACACACCTGAAAAGCGTGCTGGTGTTAATTAAAGTGATTTCAGTGTCGTTTTCTCTGACAGAAAACGAGGTAAAGGTGAGATGCCGTAAACATCCACCTCCACCTCTAACAGCCTAATTAAACACTGCTCACCTATCTGTTCACATGGAATAACAAACTGTCCATCCCCTTATTTAAAAATAAAAAATTCACCCTCTTACCTCCACGGTGAGGCTCCTCTCCTCTGGAACCTCCCTGCGTCCCTTTTTTTCTCTCTTCCTTCCTCTCTTCTACTTGTGCCCTTTTTTCCCTCCTCTTCTGTGTGAAATTGATTGTGCCCCTCTCCTCTCTGCTGATGCTGCAGTGATAGAAAAACACACCCTCCTTCGGCCGCGCTCGCTCCCTCCTTCCCTGACTCCCATTGGCTGCCTGTTAGAGGTGACATCACCCCTCTTTTCTGCCTCCCTCCCATCTTCCCTCCCTTCTCTCTTCACCTCGCTCTCTGTGGACCATCCCTTTTATTGTGCTCCCTTTTCGTCCTCTACATCCTCCTCTTTTATCTAATGCACTCAGGGATTACTGCTCTATTTTATTATTTTATATTTTATTTGTTGGCTTGTTTCTTCTCTCACTCACATGAGCAGTGCCAGGAATGATAACACACACTGAGCACATTTGGTCATGTCATTCCAGGAACTGATAAAGGTGAGGAGACGGATGTGTGTGACTCTCAACGCTCCACTGGGCTCAACTTTTAATTCTCTGGATCACTAAACTCTTTAGCTTCAGTTCATCATTGTGTAACCAAAGGTATGATGATGTGGGTTACATAACGCTGGTGAATATAAATATATATGTATATAAAAAAAATCTACACCAGGAGTCATCACAGACTCATATCTGAGTTAAGAGATTCGGATGGGAGATGCAATGACTTCTGGGTAATAACGAGCCCAGGGATTGTCTGGTCTTGTTGTGACAAGATAACRTGATTATTAAATGTCACTCTCTGGTTATGATGATGATAATGATCTTCTGTTTTACACACTTTTATCTTCTGCGCCCCGATTAAGGCTAATTTATGTTTCAGTCTGCCTTTCCCTGCAGCTGCTCTAAAACCCCGAAACACACATCTGAATGTTTCCTTTTCTAAAAAAAAGAAAGAAAAAAGGAAATTTACACTCAAAAGTCTCTYCGTTTGTATCCTTTAGAGGCTCGAAACAATTACCCTGCTCAATTTCACACTCCTTCAGTTCAGAACTACCTGATGTTTTTTCATTTGTTTCCTGCAGAATGTGGAACGGTTTACCCCAAGCTGTTCTAAGATTACTCCTGCAACCACGTTCTTCTTTTATATATATGTATATATGTATATATCTTTGTATTCATGCGTGAGGCTGCAGCTCCGGAGCAAATCCTAACAAACACTGGCATGAAACAGAAACCAAATAGAAAGAAAGAAGCAAATAGTTCTTTTTGACGCGTGTTTACTGGCACCATGCAATTAGACTTTTAATTTATTCTAAGGGGGCTTTATGCTGGTCTTTGAAGCAGCTGATTGGATTATGTGCAAAACTGTGTCTTGTTGTGACGGGGATTCGACATTGTGACCCCTCAGTAACCTGTGAGCTACATTTATTGACTCATCTTGCAGTGAGTATGATGCTTCCTGAACGGCCGTTAATGGAGTCAAAGCTGCTTTGGAATCAGTGCCAGAAAGCCTCCAGTGCTGCTCTTTAACACACATTTCCATATTCTTTATACACCTTTATGTGCAGAGACTCGATGAGCTAAATGTYGGAGTATCCTGTTGACCGCCACACTGATGGGATGTTTAAATCTGTAACTTCAGGCTAACAGTTGATGTATTTAATGTTTGTTGTAATTGATGTAACTAATCATCTTATTTTATAGACTTGAAACAAATAGCCTGCTCGGTTTATTCTAACAAAATATTAAGCTAAAGAAAGCAGAATRGTGAATTTCAAAAATTTGTCTGTTGACATTCTAAATAAAATTAGCTTTGTTAATTTTGTTTCTGGGTTTTTCACCTCTTTAAACGTGTTCATCTGTTCCACCTCCAGTCGACTGAGGCAGATGGCTGCCTGTCCTGGGCCTGCCTGGTCCTGCAGGAGGTTTCTTCCTGTCCCCTGCTGCCCACAGAGTGGAGGATGATATGGAAGTGTGTGTGTGTTATTCACTGGTTTCCTCAGATAAACAACTTTTTACAAACTGGATTGTATTGTTTCAGGATTAGATTGAACTAAGTGGATGTAATTGGGTTTTATATTTTCAGACCACATTAAATAAAACAAAGACTGATCTTGACAGCCAGGAATTTTTATGATCAAGCAGAGTATTAGACATACAGGACTCAGAGCCCTTTGATAGGTCCAGACTCCTCTCTCCTCTTCCTCTTTGAGATCTTGGGTTTAGTCCTGCTCTGTGACCTGGGTTCAGATAAGAAACATACTTCAAGACTTCATGCATAACGTTTCTGTTCTTCACATCTTCTTTGATCTTAAATTAAAAGAACTTCCTGTATCGTTTGTATAACATTTGCCTCCAACAGAACCTGTTTGCTTTGTTGCATTGTGAATTCTTAATTTTATTAAACTGGATTCATCTTCTGCTCTAAAAAAAGAAGAAAGAAGTGGGGTGAAAATKTCAGCGCTTGATTGCGTGCAAAATGAAAATGCCAGGTTATAAAAAAATGACACATTATGAGTCAAATGTTTGCCAGAGTCGGTGTTGAGCAGTTAAATTTATCCAGATTATCTCTTAATTTACATTTTGGGATTCGACTTCCCCTTGGAGCAACTTAATCCCTTTTCTTCTTACTGTTGGGAGCTTTGACTGTTGTTTTGTTCACAGAGAGACCCGGGTCTGACCTCAGGCTGATAAGAACCTGATGAAAATCAACATATATATATATATATATATGTTCCTGTGTCTGAAATCAGAAAAACAATTAGCACAGTTACACGCTCAGTCCACTTTTGTTCCTATAAATAAAGCTTAGGAAATTGGGGCAGCTCCACGTCCAGTCAGAAAATCTCTTTTTCCCATGGAGCTGCTGTTGTGGATTTTTTTTCTTTCTTTCTTTCTTTCTTTCTTTCTTTCTTTCTTTCTTTCTTTCTTTCTTTTTTTTGTTTTTTGTCTGCGCGTCTCCAGGCTGAGGGTGCCAACGTGTCCATCTGCTGCCGCCGGTGTCCGAGGATCTGCCAGGCGTACGGACAAAAGCTGCAGACAGCATGGGGGAAATGATGGATGGTGCCAGTCAGGTGGAGACCCTCTGCTGCTCTACAGGGTCAAATGGCTCCATGAATGAATGAAAAGGATGAAGTGGATTAGATTTGGAACACAACAACAATCTTGCAACATAATTACAAGTTCCCCAAGAAGACAGAAAACTGGATTAAACTTTGTCGACGTGACAGTGATTATCTCAGTCTCTGCTCAGAAAAGTAATAAAACAAAAAGCGRGTGGAAACATTAAGAGGGTCGATGCAAGTGGAGCTGCATCCAGGAAATTAGATCTGATGAGTTCGCCTCTTCATCCAGAGATGTTTCCATCGCCTTMTGGACCCCTTCCTCCAGCTGTGACCCCGATACAAACAGGGCCTTTCCCCCTGAGCCTCTCATCCTGCCAGAGATCCTCCACCTGTCCGTGCAGAGGCTCTCCATCTATTTTACTTCCTGTAAGCGAGTCAGCTGGCAGGAGAGATGGAGTGATATATGAGAAAGGGGCGGGAGAGCATGAATGAACAACTTAAAGCCCCGAGCTGCAGGAAAAACATGCCGTCAGCAGAATATAAAGAGAGACAAAAAAGCTATTCCATCAGCTTAAAAAGCTGCAGGCATTACAGCAAATGGCTGCAGAGAGGGTGTGGACCCTAAAGAGGAGGAAGTTAAAAGCTACAAACAATCAAAGGTTTTTCCAAGCTGCATGTAGGAATCAGGATGGAAAACAGAGCTGATGTTTGTTGCAGCAGAGGCCTCATCCTGAATGAAAGATGGGAAGAGAAGTGAAGCCGAGCCGACAAGAAAAACATCTGCTCTGCAGGGTTGTTACAGTAATTCTTTCTAAAAACTTTATAAAGAATGAGCTGGAAAAAAAGAGAAAAAAGTGTTTCTGGGAAATCAGTTAAGGCCAGTCATGATGCAGTTTCTCTAAACACAGAAACAGGAAGAGTTTCAGGGAGGATCTTTTGTCTTCGAATGACTTTTTTTTTAAAATATATTAGTTGTTCAAGAATAAACTTCATATAAAAAGTGTTGAATCTGTTGCTTAGTCATACAATAGATTAGGTAATACAATCAAAATGAGTATGATGAGAATTATCATCTAACTTTTGTCATTATCTTCTTTGTTGTTTGGTAAAATGAGAAATTTAAAGAAACAGACCGATTTGTTTGTAAAGTCTCAGCTGGTAAAACAGCAAAGTAMACAATAAAACTGTCTGCGTTAATTATTCCAGCTCATTCAGTCTCACTAATTCTAATTTACTGAACACCTGAGGCCCCGTTTACTGAAATGTTCCAAATTTTCACTTTAGCTCAGGTTTCTAAAAGTTTTCTTTATAAGATTAAATAAAGCAGCATTTATATGTTTTTAGGATCCATCTGGATCATTCATAAAGAGGTTTCTTATCACAGGATATAATTTACAGTAAAGAAGTAATAGCAGAAATAAAT
>NW_013952405.1:5745553-5747143 GCF_001266775.1 Austrofundulus limnaeus
ATATATATATGTTACAAATGAAGATTTTGTGGACATTTTTGTTTTGCTGCATTTCCAAAATCTTGTTTTCTGCTGTTAAAGTGTTTCTAAATGTTTTAGTATGATGTTTAATTTACACCAAGTATGTAACAGTAGTTTCATTGGAGTAAGAAAAAGAAAAACGTATGGAAGAAACCTGACACAGAATATTTATGTTCACTGTCTGAACGCTGACTCAGCATTCACACAATGAGTAAAACTGCCAGCAGCTACATTTTGAGCACAAAATGAAAACAGGGATTTTTGTGTAAGRAGAAAATGAAAGATTATGAGAAACAAAGAGAGAAGTTCCAGCTGCTCTGGTCCTGATCGTCACAGATCCATTGATCTGTTTAAAGTCGTTACGTGGTCAGAAGGTCAGCTGGCCCTTCCCACCTCGGCGTTAATCACTGTGTAATTGAGGGGAAATCGCTCTAATTTAGTTTCCTGCCAGGCTGCTAAGTACGAGCAGTTCACTCCCTGCAACACATCTCATAAAGTTGATGGGAAAAGGCCTCAGAACAAAAAAGCCTTTTTCCAAACAGAACAGGTAGGATTCTGCAGAACCAGAGACAAAACAAGAGCAGTCAGACAGAAAATTAGTTTCTTTTATTTTATTTTAAACTCAGGTTTTATATTAAACTCTCTGCACTGTCTGATGTGCTGTAATGTTCACATCATTTCATTTCAAAAGCTTTTACTCCTTTCAGTTATAAATTCTTATCTATTGCCAGAGTTGTAAAGTAACTAAGGACAAATACTTTGTTACTGTACTTAAGAAGAATTTTTGGGTATCTGTACTTTACTTGAGTAATTATTTTTCTGCGTACTTTTTACTTTTCCTTTTACATTTTACACAATTATCTGTACTTTCTACTCACTACATTTTGTTTAAAAGGTAAGAAGTAGAAAGTTGTTCCTCCTATTTTTTTCTGAGTTGTTATTGCTGAAAAATACTATCCTGATAAAGTTTGTCTCCTGGATAGAGTGAATTTGATTGTAGTTGGATGAGAAGTATAAATATATACCATTCTGACACTGCATTAGTTTGTACACAACCCTTCACAGCTGCACGCTGTTAGAAAAAAAGGTTTTTTGGAGAAGTCACCTCCTAATAAATGTTATTTTGGAAAATCTAACTGCTAACTTTTACTCAGTACTTTTACTTTTAATACTTAAGTAGATTTTGTGTCAGAAATTTACTTTTGATACTTAAGTACAAAAAATATCAGATACTTTAAGACTTTTACTCGAGTAATATTTTTAGAGAAGACCAACTTTTACCAAAGTATTTTTATGATAAGATGGTTGTACTTTTACTCAAGTATCACTTTGAGGTACTTTATACAACACTGTCTGTTGCCATTTACTGTATCTCTCATCACAATGCATTATCCAACTGTTTCTTCTTTTTAAAAGCTGTGTAACATTGTAAAACCGTTTCCACTACGCTCTGCCTGATTGGAGATAAATACAACGGGTAAAATAAGTATTGAACACGTCACCATTTTTCTCAGTAAATATATTACTAGAGGTGCTAATGACATGAAATTTTCACCAGATGTCGGTAAC
>NW_013952405.1:5748203-5749858 GCF_001266775.1 Austrofundulus limnaeus
GTTACCGACATCTGGTGAAAATTTCATGTCATTAGCACCTCTAGTAATATATTTACTGAGAAAAATGGTGACGTGTTCAATACTTATTTTACCCGCTGTAAGTCGTTTCAGAAGCAACACTCTCCTTATCCCCGTGGTTCCACAGTGCTCCTCCTCCAGCAGATGACCTTGGTGCACCGTCTCTGACGTGACCCGGCTGAGCTTCATGCAGCGACTCGTCTCCTAGAAAATGCTACAAGGTGCCCACCGCTGTGCCTCTGAGGGGGGAGGTGAAGGAGGCTGAGAGCTACAGCAGAGACATGGAAGGTCACGAAGACGGTGACCTTTACAAAGACTGTCACTTCTAGTCTGACTGCAGGGAAAGCCCGAAAGGTGCAACACAGCTGCAACTAAAACCACGAACATTTGCTAAAGAATCTAAAGATTTATCTTCAGGCGACTGAAATATGTTTACTTTTTAAAAAGGGGTCAGCACTGAGGCACCTTTGTGTAGAGAATGTCCTGACTTTTAGCAACAGTACGTCACACAAGGTAAACACAATTTGCAAAAATAAAAACAGAAAATTCAAATGGYCATCAGTGGGATTTTGGTGAAACAAATGAGAAAAGCCAACCCTGTTTGGACCTTCAGAACTCAGACACTGGTAATGTCAGCAGCATCAGTAAAAGCTGGTACAAGTTACAGAAAGTTGGACTTTATACATCTAAACTGACACTTTGGTGTGTTTTACGTTTTTTTTTTTATACAATCAAATTAAGTTTTATGATTTTGGAAAATTGTTCCTAAAACATTCAATAACAGATGTCACTGAGCATCCTAAAAAAAATCTAAAACTACTTTTTAAGAATTTGTAAATTAACAGCTCATTTTGATAAATATACAAATAATGCATCAAAATGTGTTTTGTCTTCTATCACCCAGCGTTTCCCTTATTCAAGCTTCCATGACTTCATTTATGAACTTTCTAATTTATCATATTTTTTGCAATAAATGTAGAAATATAAAAAATTTGACCAGAAGAACTTTCTGTTGCTCGTGGTTTAAGAGTTTTTAATTTTGGACTTACAGTGACTGTATGAGGCCTACTTTTCAGTCTTGTTTCTGCCTGTTTCAGGTTGGTTATCAGGGAGYGACAGACACAGGTGTATGGTTGCCACGGTGGCCACAACAAGTAGTCCTCTTGGTTTTCTTTTTGTTTCACGTCTTATAGTTTAGATTCTTATCAAACTGATGTTGGAGTTTTAGTCAGCAGCTGTGGCTGCCTTCAACATTTTATCAGACATCTTGTTTTGTTTCATGCTCTCCTCCTCCTCCTCCTCACAGGCAGAGGAGCAGAGATGGCTGCCTAAACAGGAGGTGATGACAAAACCTGACAGTTTGAAAACATCATATAACACCTTCCCTGAAACGTCACACTGCTGTCAAAACTGGAGGGGCTGCTGCTGTCCTCCTTCATCCATCAGGTTTCTCCTTCATCCAAGCATTTTGTGAARAAAATTTATATACAGTATATATAAAATAGTCTGATTTTAAATATATAGKTTTCATATTGTAATATTTTGTTTGCAGCATCCTCAGTTTGATTTGGCACAAAGGGACATTTCCTCTAATGAACAGATTTAGTCCATTTGCACTAAAAAAAAAAAAAAAAAAA
>NW_013952405.1:5750504-5752788 GCF_001266775.1 Austrofundulus limnaeus
CACACACACACATCCAGACTGACAGGAACAGGAAACAAACTGCTGTCAAAGTTGTCTTCTGTTGGATTTATTTCACRTGGAGATCATTTAATTTGTTTTGTAAAAACAAACAATAAAAGCCAGGTCTTACTGTGGGGTCTAGAAAAATGCCTGCATGRCAGCACTGTAATTTCATTTCTCATGCCTCAGCACGCATCAAATCAGACATGGATGCCCCCCGCTCTGCCCCTGGTGTGTGCAGGTTTATAGGGGGAGGTGGGGCCATGGGGCAAAGAAACATCCAGCGGGTGGTTGGCTTCTACTCCTCCATTGTTGTTGGGGTTCCTCGTGTGGAACACGCAACAAAAAAAGAAGGTGGCTCCACAGGGGGCGGCCAGCAGAGGAGGGGTGGGGGACAGGTGCAGGCATGCACGACAGAAACTGGCTTCACGTTAGCTCCAAATCCCAAGATGGTCTTTGAGGAGAATAAAGCTTTACAGAACTATAAGGACGTGTTTACTTTGAATAGAGGAGAAAACTAAAAGCCAGAGTTTTTAACTAAAATTAAAATTATTTCGTGATGACTCTCAGCTGCTACCAGCTGCAGCCATTTGTGTTGGCTAATGTTGAAGTTGTCATTTTGAATGTTTTTGACAGGATTAGATTGTGGTCATTATTCAGACTTCTGGTAAATCCACTTTAAGTTCATGAGATATTTTGCTCTACAGAAAAGCAAACAATTATTTTTTGTTTTCATCTATTGCAGCAGATGAAGAGGCTGTAAAACCTACATCTATGTTGTAGCTAATCCACCACCTGTTAGAACWGATGGCCGAGCAGAACGTGAAGCTGGCAGCGTCCCGATTATCAGGAGGAACTTGAACGCATCACATCAAACTAACAGACAAGTGTTGAAAGTGAAAACTGCTTTTGTTTTGGTTCACTCACTGTGGGGAACAGAGTGCCAAAAGAAATTTTTATATTAAAAAAAAGTCAATTTTTTACCAGAATTTTACACCAATGAACAGATGTTTTCTCTGCTACAGATGACTTATCCAAAAGCACTTCATAATGAATTACAAAAATTTGCACATTGAATTTACTGGAAAAAGGAGGAATTTGTTACTTCATGATAAATGTGAAATCATAAATGACAGACGCTTCAACAGAACATGAATTTTTTATAAGCTTTTCAGCCCCTGTGCCAAGAACTTTAGAAAAGCCTTATTGTTTGAGTTTTGGACGGTTTGTTAAGAACAAATGTGTTACTTAAAAACCAAAAGCTTGGGAGAAAATTTTTACTTCTACTTCTCCTGCTGTAACTAGGGCAGTTTCTTCAGCATTTTTTTTGAATCATCAATTTGTTGCAACATTAGTCAGAACTGTAACACCACAGCACTAAAGGAAAAATGCTGAAAAAGTGCTTCGAGAAATTAGTTTTACACAAACTGCTTTGACACAATTTTTATAAATCCTGTGGGAGTTGAAACAGAGGAAGTGTTTTGGTATCAGCAGATACTCCAATAAATTTTGCGAAAACTAGAATTACTAAGAAAAGTTAATGCATTAGTTTAAAACATTTTGCTGCTTCAAACCATTTTGTGTTTAGTCCCTTATTTTTAAAATAAAGGGACTAGTCATTTTATCCTCACGTTTGACACTTTTTACCTTTTTGTTTTTGGCTTTAACAGGGTACTGTGAGAAAAAGTAGCATTTAGTTTTTATGTTTATGTCAATAACAAACCATGAGGGTTCTCCTTGATTTATAAAGTGAAAAATCCTGCAGCCGTTTCCAACMATTTGGCAGACATGAGCAAAGTAAAGAAGGGTGATGTCATCTTCATTTCATCGGTAATAAAACAGGAGACAGTGTGACCAAAGAGTGTATGGACAGCAGAGGGTGTTTGGCTGCAGCAGGCTCCTGGTCATGAGYGATGGTTTCATCCCGGCAGCCTCTGGCGGCGCAGGATTCACTGCCGGTATCGACAAGAGCGCCCAAATCAAGGGATCATCTGGAACTCGCCTCAGAACTGCCCAGACACAAATTCACTGTAAACAACGGCTAAAACACTGTTAGAGACAAATGAAATTTTATGCATTTATTCATGTAGTTATTTCACTCTGGTTCAAAGGCTCAAGGCTGGGTCAGCGATTTAATACCCAAAAATACTCTAGAATTTATGGTTAATTTTTTTTATATCACCTTCAGGTTTTCTCTTCATTTTTGTACCATCCTTCCTTAAAAATGCCACAAAATGTTTTGAAAAGTGCATTTTGGTGAATATCTCCAAAACCTCGCAAGTTG
>NW_013952405.1:5753343-5764066 GCF_001266775.1 Austrofundulus limnaeus
TATATATATATATATATATATATTCTCCAGATTGACATCATTCAAAATTGAAATAAAATAACACAAATGACTGTTTTTCTAAATACAATAAGAATAGGCCCTTACCTCTTGAGGTACTATATATACATAAGGACAGRGAATCCCATGTAAACAAGGATGAAAATTGGTGTTTTCTCTTTTTTTAAATAACCTCTGGTTCATAGTGATGAGAATAAAATTTTACAATTTGTACAACCCCATTCCAAAATACAAAAATAATCTTTATCTTTTAAATCACATTTTGGTAACACTCAAAAAGGACAAAGCCAGCTTCATAAATATGATCATCAAGCTACAGCTTGTTAAACACGTTAGTATCAGACATGACAACACAGTATCTCACCTTCACTGTTAATGAACTACGTCTCTGAAAATGTAGGAAGCGTTGAAAAGCAACAAATGAAAAGGAAACTTTAAAAATCATTATGCAGTTTCTCAACCACACCTTTTAGTATGAACTAACCGTCCCAAACCAGTTGTGTTCAATTTCTCTTTGACTCATCGTGTTTARCAGTTTTGTTTTCTTATTCTGTGCAATCTCCTGCGTTATGAGCCACACACTCTTTCTATAACCATTAAAACATACAGGCTGCTTTGACTACAGGCCACTTGTTACACTGAAAATGTATTAATGCCTAACCATCACCTGTCAAATGTGCATGGCTAAGTTTAAAATAAAGCTAACACGTTGGATGATAATACATCAGCTGCAGATATATTATCATGCATATCTTTGTGTGTAAATAAAGGTTAGACATAAATGAAATTTTTAGTAACGTGCACAGAACACACACCTATGGCCCACATTTTAGCTTTTGAATGATGCAGTCACACTAAAAGCCTGATGTTAAWGACTAAATAGTTCCCAATATAAACAAGAAATGCCAAACAAAGCTTACAGCTGACATGGGAGAACTTCACAACAGTGCTAAACATYAAACTTACAACCTTTATGGTCAAACGTCTCAGGTTTTGTTTTGTTTTTTTGTTACACAAGGAAGCAAAGCCTGGAACACAGGCAGAGTAAACATTTTTACTTGAGTACAGTGACATCTGAGAGGCTGCTTTGAGTAAAAGAAAAAGGATGCAAATCTTAATGAAACATACCGTGAGACTCAAAGCTTACATAAAACATACAACCACACACCCACAACAAAGCAAGAATTATAAAGGCAACATGGAAATACCCTATGCAGTTTGGTTTCCCTGWCCAAAAATAACATGGCAGTTCTTTTTCTTTTCCTTTTTTTTATCTCCCACTTCAGCAGGATAATTTGATATGCAGCGTTTCAAACTGAAAACAAAAGATGTCAAACGTGAAAGCAAATTTACCCAGAAATGATTATATCTTTAGGCTGGGAATACCCAACAAGACTGATGAACTCACAGCAGGTAGATGCAGTTTGCGCTCCGAAAAGTCAGATTGGTTATAAGGTCATGCAGTCTTGGGCTGACAGTGTTCAACCCAACTACAGACGCTGCCTTTTGTTGATCTTCACGTAATGAATTTATGTTAATTTGGACAGTTTTCTCCAACAAACACAAAAAAAAAAAAAAAAAAAAAAAAACAGTACAAAAGACATGCTGTACTATTTGGAAACACTGCAGAAGGCTTTCATTGTACTCTGGAAATAAGGGCAGCCAGATAAGTTTATCATGCTCAACCGTGTAACGTGCTGTTTAATTCTTTTTTTTTTATTGGCCACTGTGTTATGTTGTGCTGCAAGTCTCAAGTTTTAAAAGATTTAAAAATTCCTCTATACGTCTAATAATCATTATGTGCCCCTGCAAAAATGTTTGAAGCTTTTTTTTTCCTTTAGACAAATCAATACAATACATGCTGGTCAATTTAAACGACCATCACTAATTGCACTTTTAAATTTGATAGTCCTTTCACTGTTAGCATTGGCAATTTAAACRCAAAATCCTAGCACAGTGAAATCTGTTTTCCATTCTCAAGCCTCACTGCACTTGCTGAACCTGCTTGATTTGGTCCTTCCTGTCTCTGCTTCGGGAGACTTCAGGGTCCAGCAGAGTTGGTTTGCAAACAGAAACAGAAGTGGCCGTTTGCATCCAAGGACCYAAGTGATATGTTATCAGATATTCCACAAACGCACAGTCATACGCACTCATACATTAATGACTTTATACATCCCAACAYCCAGACATCCATAACTCCAGCCACTTTGCTGTCTGTACATCCTTRAATGGATTTTTAGTCTTTCACAATCATTTCCCCATCTCCTTCCGAAGCAAGCCAGGACCCTTAACTTCAATCCAGTCACGATTTCCCCAAACACACACGACTACCACAACTAACACTCACTCAGCACGTCCATCTTCATTTTGACCTCACATTTCACCAGGCTTCATTTCTGTCCCAGGGGAAGAGCAGAAGTGGGGGGTGCTGGGTGAATTTTGGCACTGGAAGGTAGAGCAGCCGTTGAGCAAGATGAGGAACAGGTAGTTGAGGGAGAAGACGGGGAGCAAAACACAGCTCCAACAGCTGCAGTGCTATCAGTGGGTCCAGSGGAGCCACTGCCCTGCAGCAGAGACACAGCTGTGGACACGGGCGATGAGGGCATTTGGGAAGGCAGCAGCAGTTGGCTTTGTGTTGCTGACTGGGGCAGCAGAATGGCGGGCTGTGTCTGTGAATGTAAGGGCGTCTGCATCCGAGGGTGTGACAGCTGCTGGCACAAAGGRGACTGTTGATAGGGCTTCTGCTGGAGGGGGGCAGACTGATGGAGGTGTAGACTTTGCTGCATCTGTGGCACTTGGGCCATGTGAGTTTGTGGAGGCGGGGGTCCTGGGGAGGGGAGGGTTGTCAGGTTCCCTCCCCCTGTGTAATGAGAGGAGGCTGCCACTGTCAAACCTGCAGGGGCCGGAGGTGCCTGGGGGTTCAGCTGCGCTGCTGGAAACCAACCTGGTGGCGCGCTCTGTAATCACATTAATAAATGCGTAAGGAAAGCCATACTTTGGTTCTTCAAACAAATGTCACACATCAGATATATTTAGATTGTTTTTTCACTTTTTCTTTCCTAAACTTTTGTTACAAGAATCAACTTAAAGGTTTACTTAATGCTTAAAAGAACAACAACAAAATCAAGAATATATTCAACATGCAATTACAGCATTTTTCAGACTAAAAATTGCACCTTTTTCTAGTTTGGCTGGTCCATTGACATTTAGTCATGTACAACTTGTGTTTCTTTTCCTTTTCATGACTCATTTTTTGACTGATGCATTAAATMTTAGCTCAAACATTACCGTCTGCAGCCCTGAGAGGACACTCTGCGCTTGTGACAACTATGGTAAACTGTATGTTGGTTCTGTACCTGTTTAAGAAATTTGCTGCCCAAAATAGCAAACTGCAGAAAAAAAAACGTTTGGAGTAAATGAGAAACTTGTGAGGAACTCTTACTGCAATGAAGAAAGCCAATCACGTGATGTGGAACGAGACTAGTGAATTTAGCGGTAACTTGCCTGGTATGTTAATTAAGTTTAGTCGGCATCCAAGACATGTTCTGTGTTATTGTGTTACTCCAGAATAAATTTCTTATAGTCCAGTGTGACTTATAGTCAGGTGCAACTTAATTATGTTTTCAATTTTTTTGACTGATGCGACTTATATGTACTCCGGRGCAATGTCTAGTTTGTAAAGTAGAGTAGTCAATTTCTGCAAAGCRTTTACCTCCGTGGACTGGCTCCAGCCTCCCTGCACCTGCTGAATCTGCTTGATTTGATTCAGAGAAGGCTTGGTCGGAGCAGGGCCCACCATCTCCTTCGCCCAATTATCAACAAGCTTGTGCAGTTCGTCTGTGAATGTGCTTTTCCTCGAGGGACTGTGATCTATAGAAAAAAGAACTGATCCATAAAACGCCTTTAAACCAATAAATATGCGTCATCTTAAGGCACTTATATGAGAAAACTACCTTTTTTAGTAGGCACTGAAGTACGAAGCTCTRGGTTGCAGAATGCTGACAGTCGACCCTGTTCACCACCTGAAAAACTACTTTGCTGAATCCCTAAAGGAAGAATTAAACACAATGTTACACAGAGACCAAGCTTTGTGAACATGAAAATGTGGGGGAGGGGGATCGATTACAGCCTAACCAGAGCGTGTAACTCCATTGTTGTCCATGTGAGAGTGAGGTCTGGGCCGAAGCTTAGTTTTGGCTGGCCTTGGCCTGCGAGGAGAGAGGACAGCAGGTGCTGCATGGAGAGGAGGGGTTCGGCACAAAGAGGCCGGCAGACTCTGTCTTTGGTCTTTCAGAGAACGAAGCTGTCTGTAAAGTTCCTGAAGCTCTCGGTTCTGTTTGGCCTGAAGGGAAACCACCTCTCTGATGTGCCTACAGACAGATTGATTTGTAACAYGCTGTAAACCAGAAACACCAATGAAGATAGACATTTTGTAATTGTTCGCCCTCGGGGAACTTACTTTTCTCTGAGTCTGTGTAGTTCCTTTTTCAGCTCTTCATCCTCCAACTCACTCTGATCATCATCATCATCATCACTGCTGCCCAGCGGTGAGTGGCTGTGTCCATGTCCTCGAGGCAGGTGGGTCGCAGACGGCGTCCTCCTACTTTCTTCTTTATCCCWTTCCTTCACCTGAGATCTCCTTCTCCCTCTTTCCAGGTCAGGAGACACAGGTGAACTGTCAGTCTGCCTTTCCTCCTTCTTCGTCTCTGTCTTGGTTACAGAGAAGCGTCCCACTTTCCTGTGAGTGCTACCGTGGCTTGATGGTGCATCTTTTGGGGGAGAGGTCTGGGTCACTGGTGCCACCTAACAGTAGAGATGTTGGAAACATTTRGTGCACGACTGAATTTAAAATAAATAGTCCTGATGAAATCAGTATATTTWCTCTCACCTGAAATCTCCCTTTGTGTGACTGAGATAAACTCAGCGAGGTCTCCTTTTTATCATCTTCAAGCGGCTGACTGATCGACTGTCCACCTGATAGAGATGGGGATGAAAACCAAAGAGGGAAGGTAAAAACCACAAAGGCAATAAGACACATTTACTAAAAGCACATGAATGGCGACAAAGACAAAATCAACAACAAAAAAGAAATGCACAATATAGAGATAGACAGACGCAGACRCAAAAACACAACTTTAAAAATCCCCCACTAGAACATATTCACCTCACTGTTGCTTGCACACTGTATGTTTTGCATGTGTCATCATTCTCTAAATTAAACAACAAACTGAAAAAAGAAGATTTAACATGTAACATCTAATGGTCTTGTGAGGAGGAGGAGTAAAAGGTTACTTTTTAAATAAAATGTAGTTGTTACTATTTTAAAAAATATTTCTTTARCAAGGTCAGAAACACATAATTCAGGAATAAAAGTACTCTGTTCGAATGGTCGTCTGAGTTTTATTGCAATTGCAAGACACAAAAACGTAACAGGACTGCACAGCTCTGTGTTAGAAAAATTTGTGCACAGCGGCAGTCCTTCAGACCCTCCTTTATACTTCTGCATCTGCAATTTAAATGAGCATGTATACTTTACTTAAAAATACACTCATTCTCATTGACTCACCACTGACCCAATCATAAAACAGACAAAACAAGTCCAAYAATACGTTAAGAGACCTGGGCCCAGATCTGTAGTAATGTTTGGTATTAAGGATTAAACATTAGTAAGGTGTGCACATGGAAAAACACAGCGTTATTCAAGTGTAGAGGTTTTAAAAAACACAAATGAAAGGACGTGCAGTCTGTTACAGGCATTACTTACAGATAATGGTCCATTGTTAGTCGTGGAGAACATGACACAGGTGACCTTGCATGTGCTCTTGTAGCGGTGGTTCTAAGCTAATGCTAACACATGCAACACATATAAAATGAATACATGCAAGACGGGTGGTATACTGAAACTGAATAAAGCTTAGACATTGAATAAGGCTTAGACAAAGTCAGCTTTTCTATAAGCCTGGCTACAACTTATGGGCTCTGGGTAGTTTATACAAGACATTCAATTCTGTTTTTTAAATTGGGACACTAAAATGTAAATAAACTGGATTCATTCTTTTTCAAATGTTAACTATGCACTATATATACAAATAAATATATGTGAAAAGCATAAATCTTAATATTTAAAAATAACAGAATTAGGTTTATTTACAACCAGTTATGAAAATCTATGGTTGTACTAAAATATTCAGATTTTTACCAGAGTTTAAATATATGTACATTTATTAACTAAAGCCTAAGTAAAATATMTATTATTGTTCTATCCACTATATCATAAACTGAAGTTTCATTAGGCTACACTGTACAAGCAGAAAGAACACATGCATTCTTAACATCTATCTTATATGAGAAATGACGTGAAGGTGAGGTGGTGCTGCTGGTAGTGCCTGGGGATATGGAGCAGTGAACAGGGGTGTCGTATGAAGGAGTACATCCTGGGCACAAATCACAGCTGGGCTTTACTCCAGAGCTCGTCTGCACTTGGAAAGCATCAGATTTCTGATGCAAACCTCATCCTACAATGAGTCAATTTCCCACCCTTCTCTACTCTTTACTGTTCTGGCCTCTGAGTAACTCGTGCAAAAAAAGAACAAAAATTATGTCAATAAAATGAAATTTTGTAAAAAAAAAATTTTAAAATATAAACAAAACAAAAATACAAACAGTAATGTATGCAGTGACATCAACACTGACAATCCATTTAGTAAAATATTATAATTAATATGATTATATAGTTTTAAACATTGACATCCATTAGCATTAAAGCTTAACTCTGAAGGGTTAAGACATTTTTTTTACTTGGTTTAAATTAGTATTAAAATTAGGATTCATGCCCCGATACCCCATTCTCTCTCTCTCTTAAGGACACTACCTTGTGGGACTCTGGGTTTCTTGAACAAGCTGGCGGAGTGGCGCAGTTTGCATGCCCAGTTTTTGAATTTTCGAGTCCAGGATTTCTTGCTAACCGGATTTCTGATACTAGGACATGTCAGGTTTAGGCCAAAATATCCACCTCCTGCATTGTGCTGCTGCTGTCCTTGATGAAGGGGGATCAGGTGCTGATTGGGGGCCCATGATGCCTCTCCAGTGGTGCAGGTGTCAGAGTGTGAGGGTTCAGCCTAGGACAGTTAGAACAATTAGGAGTGTCTGAATGGATGTAAGACATAAAAGTAGAGAGATACGTCAACATTTAAACACCACGACTAATCAGAAACAGTTAAAGAGAATCAACTGGAGTTACATTTACAGACGCTCAACAGTAAAATAAAGCCAGTTTAGAGCAGTGAAAAACACACGAAACAATCTCATCCTTGGTTTTACTCACAAATACAGTAGGTTCTCCTGATACATTTGGGCACTGGGGGCCAGCACAGCTATCGTGACTGGGTGGGAAGAGAGAAGAACGCTGAGTGGATGAAGCAGAAGTGGAGGGGAGAGATGGACCAGGTTGCTGCTCCACTGGGCTCAGCTGCACAAGGTTCGGTAAGTCTGTCGACGCTTCTTTCCCTACTTCACCCCTCTCTGGGTCAGGAGAGGTGGAAGAGGAACGGGGCGTGGTGGTGGGGGTGGTAGAAGACGAGGAATGGGGGGAGGTGTCGGAGGAGGAAGCAGGTGGGTGAAAAGATGAGTGTTGGAGTGACTGTGGTTCAGATGATTCGTCACCCCCAGCTGATGTGGAAGTGGCTGACACAGGTGCGGAGGAAGCTCCAGTGTGTGTGGCTCCGCTGCTGTACTCCTGATACAACAAGTTCCTCAACTTTTCATCTAAAGTCTTTATACGGTTGTCCACAAATCCCATTTTGGGGGGGCCCTCGCTGTCCGACTCAGCCACAGAGGATGGCTGAGCAGGGGATGGGGTCATTGTGAGGGAAAGGTTGGGTAAGTGGGCTTCAGCAGAAGCAAGATGGAGAGGTGGCAGAGAGGAGTCAGATGAAGGATGAAAAGTGGCCGAAAAGCTGCCGGTGTCTTCCGTGACACTTGTCTCACCTGCAGACACCTCTGACTCAGACATCTGCAAAGATGACTGCTTCTGCATAGAAAACTGCTGTTTCTGCTGTGTGTCTATGGCTTTAGCCATCTCGTGTTGTTGTTCAGGGTGTTGCAACACTTTCGGTGACTGCATATACTGTACCAGCTCAGCAGGAACTTGGTTTTGATGTGGAATCTGCTGTTGTGGCATCGAGGTGACATTCAATTGTGCCTGCTGATGAACTAATTGTTGGCTAACAGATGAGGACAACAACTGGTTTTGAGCTGCAGCACTCATTAGCAGCTGATGCTGCTGTTGCTGGAGCTGCATCAGCTGCTGTTGTTGTAAGTGTATTGTTTGCKGTAGATTTAGTTGTTGCAGTTGCTCCTGCTGCTGAGTCGCTAAATCAACTAGAGGTGCAACAACCTGTTGTGATGACTGCTGAAACTGAGTCTGCTGCGGCAACTGTGGGCCAAACGGCAATGGTTGCTGTGGCTGTGTCTGCTGCCCAGGTAACTGTGGCAGAAATTGATGTACTGGCACAGACTGGTGTAATGTCTCTGTATTACCGGRGATGGGCAGCATTTGCACTTCAGTCAATTGTTGGTGAAGTGGCATTTGTTTTTCCATTAGTTGATGTTGCTGTAACTGCTGCAGAAACTGTAGCGGTGGTTGTTCGTGCTGCAGTAACATTTGTTCTTGTTCACCTTGATGTTGGGGTGCTGTCTGCTTTATCTCTTTTTCAAAATGTGTTGCTTGTAGTTGAGTTGTTGGAGTCTGCTGTGACTGTGAAGTGACTGGAATGGCCACTTGGGTGAATGTCTGTTGCTGCTCCAAAGCAGAAGTCATTACTCCGAGCAAAGGAGGCGACTGAAAAGAATCTGAAAAGTGAGCGACTGCTGCAGTGGAGCAAGCACTGGTGACAGGAGTGGTGAGGTTACCAGGAAGTGTGGGGGCAGGTGAGGGAGACACCGCAGGAGCAGTGGACAATGTGGGGGCGTCTGCAACAGAGGGTACTGAATCAGTTGGAAGAAAACAGGGAATCTGGTCTGGAGAAGCAAAGCTGGACACTGGCAATTCAAGACCGCTTAAGCCAATGAGTGGGACAGAGGACAGTCCAGAGATGGTTTCAGAACCAGTGGCTGCAGACACTGGGAGAGCTGTGGAAGCAGGGGCTGAGGGAGTAGAGACTGGAGATGAGGCAGAAGAAAGAGTTGTGTGGGGGGAAGAAACCAATGCAGAAAATGACTCAAGACTTTGGGATCCATTATCTTCTGTAACTGTGAAGGAAAAATAAACTTAGTGTTTTGTAATTGGTCAAATTAATGAGTCGCAGCATTCCTTACAGGGCTCACCTTTATCCCGTTGAGGAGATTGTGGAATCCTTGCTTCTGCAGTGGGTGGGGGTGTGACTGTCCCCTGGCTGGACAGGGAGTCTCTGTGACGTATGGTCTGGTTAATAAAGAAGCGCCAGCGTCCCACTGGAGAAGACTGGGGCACCGAGTCTACTAAAAAACCACAAAGACACGTTATTGATGTACACTACACCTTAGAAAAATGCACATCTCTTTTTTTTCATTTTGTGAAAAAAGATATTTGTTCAATTAAAAACTTACCTGAGCTCGTGGGAGTGCTCACAATTAACTGATCACCTGATCCAGTCTGATGGATTAAAAAAAAGAACAATTTTAATATTCGAAGTCAAACAAAATACAGAATGGCAAATTGACAGCTGTATATCAATATACCTGGGCATGAGTCTGAAGAATTTCATGGGCTTTTTTTACTATTGCTCTAAGCTCCTCAACAAATTTCTCTTTTTCTGTATCGAGAACAAAGTCCTCTTCCACCTGAAAAGTGAAATCAAAAGACAGTTAAAAATTATGTACTGGCATTTATGTACAAGTGCAGACATTTACAACACATGAGATGTGTACCATGTAATCTGCAATATCTTCAGCAGCGTCTTCTTCAATATCAAACTTGAATGTCACCATCTTATTGCTGTGGGTTTCTAACTGGCATTCTACCATATTGTCCCCTTTGCTGGAAACCTATGAATGAGTCAAGGACAAAACTTATTCATTCAACTGGTCTTTATAAACACAATATGTCTTTGCTTGATGTAAATATACAACCTATTGCTGAGTAAGATAGTAGTTCACTTTCTTTACCTGGAGCATGCTCAGTTGAAATGGATGTGAAATCTTCTCAGGTCTCAGTATGGAAGTTCTTTTCTGAGCCTTTGATTTTTCTAATTTTCCATTTGTTGAAAGCTGCAGGGAGTCATCATCATTAGCTGGAAGCGATCTGAGAAGAACGGGTTGTAAATATATTTGAATAAAAGATTGTTTTTAAAGCTGACAATGTAAAATGTCTATAATATTAATTCAAAAAATTGGAAGTCTTTTCAATTCAGGAGAATGACCTTTATCCTTGGTTAAGGGCTTCTATAAATATTAAAACGAAGAAAAATGTCAAAATCCCTTAATTACACTTTTCTTTAACTAAAAGCACCTTATGGAAAAGTAAACATTGATACTTATTTTTGCTCTGAGGCAAATCAAGRCTTTCAGAATCTTTTGACTTTCAGAATCTCCTGGAAACACAAATCAATTAATAAAAATCAGACATACCCTGAGGAAGACTCTGCACTTTTCTGCAATGGACCATCCTGTAGAGTGGCAGAAACAGAAACACACACACACACACACACACACACACACACACACACAC
>NW_013952405.1:5765341-5778326 GCF_001266775.1 Austrofundulus limnaeus
CACACACACACACACACACACACACACACACACACACACACACACACAGAGCTGTAAGCACTTAAGCATTCTGATAAAGCTTTATTGAGTCTTGGTGTTCACTCATAAAACATTACCTTGAACATACTTATTTTGACAGTTTTAATGTATTAGATAAATTAAAATAAAATTATTACAAGGTAGATTCAAGTGTACTTTTTTGAGTTTTTTTTTGTTTATATGTACCAAGAAAAGCAGAATGGAAATTAAATATAAYACAATTTAGCAAGAACACATATATGCTAAAGTTCTATTTGTATGACTGCTTTGCTGTCTGTTACTGTTAAATGATGAAATAAATGACTCCAGTTTTAAAGTGGTTGTTAGTGCAGTTAAATTTTACTGAAAACCTTAGAAATGACTTCAGCTTGACCAGATAACTATTAGAAATAAGACTGTTAGTTTAATTAAAAAAAGGAAAAGACAAAACCTTTTCAAATATTTAGAAATTAGCATTATTCATTAAACCAATACATTAAAAAAAGTTATTTAAAAGAAAAACATTTGTATTCGATGTACCTGATTGACGCCCTGTAGAGAAATGTCACAGTCTTGCAGCAAGGCTTGGGGCAGTTTGGGGACATTAGAGTCAAGCATTTGTAGTGCAGTGATGGGTGCAGGAGAGGTGGGAATGAATTCGGCCTGCCTCTTTAAGGCGACCTGGGTTACAGGTGGAGATGTAGAAAGCTCTGTAGCAGGGGCTGGGGAAGGATGCTGGGGTGGGAGAGATGGTGGTGGTGCTGAGGGACACGAGGTATTGCCATGGGGCATTTGTTGTGCAGGAACAGCAGACTCGTTGTGCGTCTGAGTTTGAGAATGAGCTTGTGGGTGAACTTGTGTTTGTGTTTGGGAGTGTGTTTGAGCTTGATTGCTTGTTAGAGTATGTGCATGAGCTGGCAGCATCTGTTTGGCTTGAGACTGTGGAGATGGAGGACCACCAACTATTAGATGACCGTAAAGAGGCAGTGTGCTGCTCTGCGACTGAGCCTCAGCAACATTACTGGCCCCCATCAGCGCAGAGGGCTGAATCACTGCATGTGAAGTAGTGGGACACTGAGGAGGAAGCTGACCCTCATTGGCAAGCATTACTAAATCCTGCTTTACAGGAGATGGTTGTGGGGTAGGAATTTGAACCGTCTGGGCCAGTAACTGAGGGTGCATGGAAGGTTGGGCAGGTGGTTGATGCACTTGAGACAAATTCTGCAGTTGCTGCTGATAAGGCTCTACAGACAGAGACATCAAAGACTGAGACACGGGCTGAATGAGAGAGGAATCAACAGAGCTTCTTGTAGACTGTTGTTGGGCCTGAACAATTTGAGGGGATGTGGTTTGGCTTAAAACTTCTCCTTGTCCAACTTGCATAGGATGAAAAGTGGTGAGAAGACGAGTAGGGTCAACTGCTAGACCACCAGTTTTAGTTTCAACACTCCCAGCCAACCCTGGAGACAGAACAATCTGTTGGTACTGGAGTGCTTGTTCCTGATGCACTTGCTGCTGTGAAATATGAGGCATATCGTGCAGCAAGGACGGTATGCTTTGGTGAGTAGGTTGTGGGACATAATGGGGGATTAAAAAGCCAGCCGTGGGCTGTGGATGCACTTGGTAGGGGGGCTGACCTTGAGCCTCCTGCTGGAGATTGGACTGGATGAGGTTTGGAATTTGAACATTTTGCTGACTACAAGTTTCCTGGTGTATGGGACTAAAACCTGAAGCAACGGCAGCTAAGGATTGAGCTGTACTCTGGTTTTGTTGGCCTATCATTTGAATATCAACTTTTGGGATGTGGCCAGGTATTTGCTGGGCCTGGAGAACAGCTGCATGTTGAGGATGAGTCTGGATTAATGGCTGAACCGCTACCTGACCCTGTGTGGGAGTTACAGGTCCAGGATAATTAGCTTGCAATTGAACTTGTGGGGTCTGGTAGACTTGCATTTGCTGCATTTGTCCCGGGATCATTGCTACTGGGGAAGTCACGCTGGTTTCAGTAGAAGGCTGAGAAGCTTGGGATATTGACTGAGCTAATAACTGGACTGGGAACTGTTCCTGTTTTTGAGGATGAACCTGTGTAGTCTGAATAGTCATTGGGACCTGGGTTGGGGAGGTTACATGAGTTTGGTGCTGAATTGTTTCAGTGCCACCTGGAACACCAACAGAAAGATGTGGTTCAAACTTGGAGCTGTGGTGATGATGTTGGGCAACAACTGGTTGCTGCTGCTGGGTGAACTGACAGATGTTTAGCTGTGGGTTACCTAACTGTTGTAAATTAGCTTGCTGCTGAATCTGCAGCTCATGACTGCTTTGTGGAACGTGTACAGGTTCCTGTTTTTCAGTTTGAGGTTGAATAATGACAGCTTGTTGCTGCTGCTGTTCTTTAATTTGGTGCTTCATCTGAGCCTGTTGCTGTAATAAATCTGCTTGTTGCTGCTGTAACAAGAGTTGCTGATGCTGTTGTTGCAACAGAACTTGCTGCTGCTGCTCCATGTGCTGCTTGAGCTGCACTTGGTGCTGCGCTTGTTGCTGCAGCTGAGCTTTCTGCTGTAACTGTGTCTGTGTTAAAATGAACTGCTTTTGCAAATCTTGTATTAATTGCTGTTGCTCCATCTGTTGGGTTGCATTTTGCTGTTGCAGTTGTTCATTTGTCTGATGTGTCTGCTGCAGTTGTAGCTGCAATATATTTGTTTGCTGCTGCTCTCCACTTTGCCGTTGTATGTCTGCTTCTGATTTTGTTCGACTTTGGTGTTGTCCAGTTTGTTGATATGACTGGCTTTGCTGCTGTTGCTGTAAAGGAAGATGCTGTAGTTGTTGCTGCTCTAACGTATGTTGTAAGTATGCCTGTATGGATTGCTCTTGTTGCACAGAACCTTGCTGCTGCTGCTCCACGAGTTGTTTGTATTGAGGCGGTTGCTGCTGTTGTTGAACGAGTACCGTTTGTTGCTGCTGTACATACAACTGCTGTTTCAAAGCCTGAGGCTGCTCTGTTGGCTGCTGTGGTACTGTCACACCTGTTTGTGTAGTCATCACATGCTGCTGAGAAGCAGGTTGGACATGTTGAACGGGCTGCCGTGCAAACGTCTGTTGCTCAGGCTCCAGCTGATGTTTCTGGATAGCTGCAGCTGAAAGGCTCTGTTGATCCTGTCCTGGTGGCAGCTGAATGGCACCAACTTGTTCAACAAAAGTCACCTGGGCCTCCGTTTGCTGTTGTGGCTGCTGCTGTACAGTAGAGGTCTGGGAATTCATCCTTTTCTGTTGTTGTGGGATAATGGAGTGCTGTGAGATCATGGCAGGTTGTGTTTGTGGGGGTACAGCATGGGTAATGATATCAGTAAGCTGCATGGGTGTAGCAGGGTGTTGAATCGGCTGAGTGTGGGGCACAATGGTCCCTGCTTGTCCAATAGTATCACTGACTGGCATGGGTGTAGTGAAAACATTAATGGGTGCTTGTGGGGAAACAGGGGGTATAAATGACTGCGAGTGGGCCGCTGACCCATGGGGAGTGGCAGTTTGAAAAGCATCTGATGGAAATGTTTGTGACTATTCAATGATAATGAAAGAATGATGATTAGAGATGAAAGAAGGGAAGGGTGGGGGAGAAAGCAGTAGAAAAATTAGGTTAAGTATAAGCAAGGAGCATAAATCATGTGCACATTAACGTTTAACAACAAAGTTTCCCACAGTGTTTATAAAAGAAGTTGACTGTTTAGACGTGTTCAATTTAGATTACACTTCAATTCAATTCAAAAATACTTTATCGATCCCAGTCTTCCACATCAGGAAGATAAAAATATTTAAAAGTGAAAGAAGCAACTTTTCACTTCACAAAGCCATATACAGTAGCTTCTTCAATTCTTTAATCTCATTACTTCGGCCCAATACCTTCCTGGGGGAAACCCTGTGCATTATCAATTTCAAAGAACTGTGACAGTATGAGGGTTATTTGACATTTAATAATAACTGAAGGGAAAGGGGATGGAGTCTAAATGAAGCAGTACAGTGGATCCATTATTTTACTTCAGTTAGGAATAATGTTAAATGACCCTGAGTAAACATGGCTTTCATTTCAATATGTAATACACACACATGTATTTTCATCCTTTCACCTGAAAATATTGCTGAGGTACACTTGGTGAGACCTGTGGAACCATGGCATTGGGTTGAAGAAATGTTTGGGCACCAGGACCCCCTTCACTATTACTAATGGGCATGTTGGACATGGTCACACTCTGACCAAAAGGCACATTTGGACCACTTCCACTCTCACCAATATTGAGCATCTGAGGATTAGCCAATGCAGCAGTGCTCTATAAAACACAAAATAGGTGATGAACAATGTATTTTATCACAACATTGACATAAAATGGTGCAGATTTTTGTAATTCATCAATAACATGAAGCATGAACCTACAGCCATGAGAGGGAGAGTAATCTGCGAGTGGGAGTATGATTCCCCTTGCTGAGAGTGTGCCTGGCTCTGTCCACTTGCATAAGATTCACAGCTGGCAGATCCATGGCTTTCACCTTCTGAGCAAAAGGTAATTTAAAAATACATAGTTTAAAACACAAAACCAGTATATTAAGCTTTTTATTTAGTTTTACAATGTCACTTGTTTTAAAATGCTGTGTTTAAAAAAAGATACCTGGCAAGCAAAGGGTTGTCGCGTTAAATATGTGTCGCTGCCTGACATGTTGGTCTACTTCAGGCAACTCCTCAGACTTCTGAACTACTCCTCCAGCTCCTGTTTCTCCAACTCCTGTAAGACCGCTAGCCCCTAGCATCAGTGAGGAAGGGCAGGAGGGATAAGACAATGGGCAGGAGGTGATAGTGGAGTCTCTGCGTTCGTCGAGGCCTTGCTGAAGAAGTTGCTGCTGTCTACGCTCTCTGGACTTTTTAATCAGATTCACACGATCCCGGATGGATTTTCCCACCACCTTGGCATCACTCTCATGGAAGAAACCTGACTTCACCTGTAATAAGTGAGGGATAGACACAAACAATGTATTTAAATAATAAGTAGATAAAGTTCTGGGTCGACAATAAGAATTCTGAGGTGGCAAACAAATGAGCTGAAGGTTTTCCCAAAATAAGTTATATATAATATTATATATATTATATAATAAGAACCTTGTGTGTAATCAGCCATAAATTATACCCATGGCTTACCATTTCTAAAGCTACTTCCTCAGCACTGTCATTCTCCAGATCGTAGCTGAACTCGATGGCCTCATTATCCTTGTGCTTGCCCTTCAGCTTTTTAGGATCTTCAACCCAAATTCTGAGGGCCAGACAGTCCTGTGTGCCCGTGTCTTCCTCTGCCAGCTCTACTCGGACCCCTGTGTCTTCTGCAAAGAATGCATGGTTCAGGAGGTCCCTGATAGAGAGTCTGCAAAAGAGGGAACAGTTAACGTTAAATAAATCAATAAATTAGCAAGAAGGAGTCATGTTATGAAACTAAAATCTGATTACCTCTGGCTTTTGTTCTGACGTATGCAGCCTTCGATTATCTCTTTGATTTCTGGATCATTTACTTTATCAAAGCTGGCTGGCTTTATACCCTGTAGAAAAAATAAATGGGAAATAATTTGTATTTATAAAATTTGATCTAGCATTGTTTGACTGAATAGGGCTAATCAATCAGAAGCACTCACACTTGTGACTTTGCGATAGATCTGAGCAGCATTTTGGCATTCCGAGTAGGGATATTCTGAAGTAGCCATCTCCAGCATACACATCCCAAAGGCATACACATCCACAGACTCATCATAGTGCTCTTCGTACATCTCTGGTGCCATGAACTCTGGGGTTCCTGTTTGGACAAGATGCTAGCTCTTAGTAACAACCTACTTCACCATGCTCACAATWTAATAAGGAAAAACTCACACCTGTTGACCTAGTTTAACTCGTTTTCTGTAATTGTTCTTAGAAGTAATTGGTCCACAGATGCAACCTACCTATGACACTTTTGGCAAACGAGGTCCTCATTAGAGTGGCTAGTCCCAGGTCACCTATCTTGACTGATCCTGTGGGGCCTGTTATGAAGATGTTGTCACATTTAAGATCCCGATGGACAATCGGCGGAGTCCTGGTGTGAAGGAAGTGAAGGCCCTTCAGAATTTGCCTGCACCAACTTCTTAGAACCTTGGGTTTCATCACCTTAAACCGCTTCAGGTAACTGTTCAGACAGCACAAATGGAGTCACTCAAAATAATACTGTACTGTAAACGTCCAAAAAATAGTCACAAACTACTCTTGAATTCAATGTACTATCTTCATGAATCATGTTAGGCATACTGAGGATTCAAAATTGAGCATAGGTGYAAATGTGAATGGTTATTAATATTTAGAGAACTGATGGTCTATTCAGCTAGGACAGGCTTCAGCCATAAGAAAATGGGAATATAGAGTAATATTGATTTGACATCCAAGGGATTTTTTTAATACTTAAGACAAAATGAAAACCCCAGTAACAATTACAGGGACTTAAACATTACAAGAAGTGAAAATAACAGATTTTRTACAAACGTTTTGAGTGTTCCTGAAGTCATAAGCTCTGTGACCAGTACAATGCATTTCTTCCCCCGGAGCGCAGATTCCCATGAATCATAGAAGCGAACTATGTTGGGATGCTGAAGCCCTTTTAACATCTCTGCCTCTTCCTTGAAGCGCTGTTGCTCCGCCTTGGTCAGCTTGCGGTCCTAAGAAAAGGTGGTACATGCTAAGTTATATTGTTTCAGTGTTAACATTGTCTTTCATATTTAATAAAACTGCAACAAAGGCATCACAATAAGTCAATAAAGAGGGCTTTCCCACTATTCTACTTAAAATTTCAAAACACAAGTATACCTCACAACTGCACATCGACCCCTGCTGCCTCTAGATGGCACTAGCAATGTAAAATTGCAGCAGAGTTAGGCCAACACCCAAGCTGTGGCTTAATAAACACATCTATACTGCATCTGCCACATCTTCAATATGTCGCACAGAATGAATGAAGCAGAATTTAAGGCATTAGGCAACCTGAAGAAACGGCCACCAGAATCATTCGAAAAGTAAAGACTAGCAAAATGGTTATTTATTAAACTGTTGTGTAGTGAAAATGCACTTTTCTCTAGTATAAAATAATGCTTTTTCCTATTTCATAATTCAACTCTTGTTCAAAATCAATTTGTATGATTCTGATTAGATTTCTTAAACATTTAGAGGTCTAAAACTAAGCAAAAAATACAGACATTTTAACATTTTCTGTCAATAAAAATACATTTTTATCATAATTATATGACTGTAATGTGATTCAATAGTGAACACAACGCTAACAAATTAAGTCTTTTTTTTAACAAGAAAAGCTTAAATGTTTCCACTAGAAAGTACAGTTGCTATAAAATAACCAAAAATAATGAATTAGCCTTTTGCTTGTTGTTTAGCATCCTGTTTTTGTAGAGAAATAAACAGAAAGAAACATTTTTCCTCAAATATAGTCA
This sequence comes from Austrofundulus limnaeus, assembly GCF_001266775.1. Classification (NCBI taxonomy): domain Eukaryota; kingdom Metazoa; phylum Chordata; class Actinopteri; order Cyprinodontiformes; family Rivulidae; genus Austrofundulus; species Austrofundulus limnaeus. The sequence goes on from NW_013952405.1 coordinate 5,772,854, forward strand.
ACATGTAAAAGCAAATGGGAACAAACTCTAWAACAGGACAATGTGTTTAACTATACATCTGTGAGAAAATCCTGTAGCAGTCATTGTCATGTCAAAAGCAGACCTCACTATAAATAGAAGTAATCGTAACATTGGCTTTCCACTGATCGATTCTATTGATGCTGAGCTTTTTTGCTGTWTTCAAATCCCATTATAGATGAGTTGCCAGGCAGATATTTAGGTGTAAAAATACAGTATTTTATGAAAGTAATGCAATCGTTCGTCATTATGTCTATCTATATAAATGTTTGTTTGCTCTCATGCTTGACACGTCTGCTTCTTTTCCCAACACTGCCGATGGTTTTATTTATACTCAGTGCACTGTCTTTCAGTGTCCTTTTCTGGAAATGCTTGTGAAGAAGGCAATCCCTTTACCCCTCCTCTTTAAACTGGGAATTAAATTAGTGTCAACAAAAAGTCTGTTCCTGGTTGATCTGCTGCGTCTAAGAATAAGCTACCCTGTTATGGGCAGCTCTTGTWACTTTGTTCATTTAACACGAGCTACCTCACATTACAATGACATRCRGGTTTGCTTGTGTGTTAAACCACGTTTACATCTTAATACTCCTGGCCCAAGTTTTCCCTGTGTTTTCTCAGTCTTCTTTTCAAGAACTCAACTTTTACTTTATGACCGGCAACCAAAAGTCCTTTATGTAGCAAAGTGYGATTTATTTTGTCACAATGTACTGCCTCTGTTTGAGCTCGTGCTTTTTTTTCTGACTCATCCACATCCCTCGCTTACTGTCAGATACAATGTAATAAGAAAACATGCTTGTGTTTCTCTGTCTGCTGCCTCTTCAGCATCTACTGTGTCTTACTGAGTGTCACATCAGACAGCCGCAGGGTCAACAAAGGTCACAAAGAGTGCAGTTAGTGCCTAAATGAATCGGTCTAATGTTGTTGGGACAAATCAACTGCACACCAACACACAGACAATCACATACACCCCAAAAACCCAGACGATAGAGAGAATGTTCTAATTTRAAGTAAAAATTCAGGATTTTTCTCAATGTAAAAATAACTATATTATTATTGTATAATTGCTATAAAATGTTAAGAGAACGACAGAAATCATGCGCTTTATAACATGCTCTGTCTRTTGAGTTTAAATATGTAAATTATATTTTTTCTAAATCTAACTGAAATGAGTAYCTTTTACACAACTATCAAGCTTGCTGAACTGAAAAATTGACAAGATATTTTTCTAAGAAAACTGAGATATATCAGATATAACTAATACTTTTGTATTTATTAGATTCTTTTATTAAACATTGTGTGAACGACTAATTTCATGAGGCTTTTTATGCCACTGCCAGTGTCTGAAAGAAGCAAAATCTGAGTGACTGAGTGTTACTGTCTTAAAGAAACCCTGTTGAATAGGGCTGTGTAGTGGCAAGAATTTGGCGATACGATACATATCATGACAGATGGGTCACGATACGATATATCCCGATATATTGCGACACTGTAAGCAAGGTGAAATATTGCGATACATTGCTATTTTTTTTTGGTCCAAAAATTCTATTAAATAAATACCTCTTACTGGAAAAAAATGAAAAACCAAAATTCATTGTCTCAGAAAATTCTATTACATAGACATGCGCTAGCCTTCTGTAACGTGAAGGCTGACTAAAGTTGGAAAAAAGAGCGCACRAGACACTTAATTTAGAAGGCAGAGGGTGTCGGTCTTTTCCGCTCAGATTCTGCTATCGGAGCATGAAGCTAATGTTTACTTACAATGCTAATGCTACACTTASTCTCTGGTGCTCAAGAGGTAGAGGAGCCAAATGGCTGGCTCACTGCTGCCAACTAGTGGTCAGAGGCTGAACTACAACATAAAAATGAATGGCTGGCAGGAAAGTTGACATTTTAAACCTTAATTAAATATCGATACAGTATCGGGAAATGAAATATCGCGATATTTYAGTGTATCGATATTTTCTTACACCCCTTCTGTTGAATATGACTCAAATGGCCTTTGGCGTTACTAACAACTTTGGTTTTGTAGATGTGATATTTAAAAAACTGATGTCATTGCTTTCACAGGATTAGAAGAAAAAATAACTAGAACTTGAGGACCCTACACTGCAATAAATCCTCACTCTCTCTTCCCGCGTAGGAGAGTTGGTGGGTAATTGGTAGTGAACTCCAATCTCCACACTGCAACAAGATAAATATAACTTATACCCTGCCTGTTYTGTTCTTGAAATGCACATTAAAAATAACAAGATCAGAGGCCATAAGGTGAGTGTGTCTGTGTGTCAGCTTTCTGTCAAGACTAACAAAAGAAAAACTGTGTTTGTTGTGAAAAGCTCTTCCATCTGTCTATGTGACTCAGGGTTATGAGGGAAAATAGTGTGATCCAGTCAGTGCTAGGAACTCGGGGTGAGTCTAACATGTAGGCTGGCTAATATCAGCACTGACTGAGAAAAGTTTCACACATTCTCTTTCAAAGGCTCCAGAAACTGCTCTGTGTGCTTCTACAGTATTATTATGCTCTAAGAGCTACTTTCTCTGCTTAATGCAGAGGTCACTCCCCATCTGACAACAATTATATTGGTGGAGAAAATACAGACTAAAATTACCATTAATATCTGTTTTACCTATGAACCTTTTCTTGTTAACTTAAGCAGATAAATGTGTCAGGGCATGTGCAGTGAAAAGACAGCTCGTTTAGTTCAAAATACTGTCACTGCTACTTTTAACTAAGCTGTGAAGACTTGTACKTCTCTTTCTTAGCCTCCTGCTTTACTTTATTCAGATTTTTTAACTCTTTTGATTATAGTTTATGTTTTCTGGACATTTCTGCTATTTTGTCTAAAAAAAAATCCTGTATATATTGCCTCTACAGAAACTGCTACTAATTAGAAAACACATTAAGACCTAAGACAACTGGGAGAGCAGAAGGTCAAGCTATAGGTTGTAAAACAGCCTCATAAAACACTGGGCTAAATGGACAAAATATGGCTTACAAGGCACATTTGGTAAATGCTAAGAGGCTAGGCTCATGAATACCAAAACATGTAGGCCCTAAAACATCTATTTTGGCAAACACTGCAAAAGTGTCAGATGTCACAGGGGTTATTTTCAGGTTGCACTCTCCCCTGAAGGAGCCACAGTGGGGTAAACAAGGTTGATTTAAAGAACTGTCAATAAAAAAAAGTTGTTGTAGTTGTTTGCAGTTATTTGTACATTAATTAATTAGTTTGTCAGCAGCACATTGTTAAGCTGCATAAGTTTAAGTGTGTCAGCGTTTTAAAATCCAAGGTGGTGGATGGCTGGGATTACATTACTGTAAGCTACAACAGCTCTAACTAACAAGACTGATTGCTCCAAAAAGGCTGGCCTACATGCCAGATTAAAGCTCATGATCACTTCGCAAACATCTTTAAATGGCTTTAGYCTATACTCTACACACAAAACTCATTTTAAATAACCATCAAATAACRCAAAGTGTAAAAAAACTCAAAGTGCTAAAGTTGCATCACAAATCCAAAATAGGCATTATGTCAAGATGGCCTACTGGAAGAAACACAATTTCTCGATTATAACAAAGTCAAACCAAAAGATTTAGTGGATTAACCCTAAATTAGATCCATGTAACACAATGTTTTTTTTGTAAATGTTTCAGGTTTATTCATTCCTGTTAAGACTAACGTTAATGGGGGTGTTGTGTGGTTTCTGTTGTAAAAAAAATAGAAAGTTAATTGAATTTTTCCTGTTGCCAGTTAGGTAATAATGACTGTGGCAAGAGGATGTGTTCAGCCTCAGGGACTAGATACAGACTAGGGACACTTGTCAATAACCTGCATTAACGTGTGTCTGGCCAGTTTAGTTAGATTAATTCCAGTCTGGTCTGGTCACTGTAGCTGTAGTCTGTTTGACTTTGTATCTACAGTATGTTAGTCACAGATGAATAATAYGGTTCGTGTTTTATTTTTTTGGTCTAACTTACCGGTAACTGATCCTTTATCATGAAAAGCAACCAAAATTATCCCAAAGTCCTATTTTTCCCCATTCACCACAGCAAATGTAGAAGGTATTATCAGAAAAAAAATGTTAGTACACAATGATTATCCTAAACAGCAACTATTTCTGAAATAAAGTAGGTAGCTGATAACAAGAAGTGATAATTTATCATCCTTTTGAATGATGAATCCATAATTATATCTATGGCCATACTGAGGGTTGTAATTGCATAGAGAAAGGGTCCTGACTCCGTTTCATAGAGGGAGRATACAAAAATAGCATGCCACTGTGTGTAAAGTTGGTAAATATAAATTCACAAGGTCTTGTAGCCAAAGAAAACAAACTGCCAAACATTTCACTTGGTTCTTCGTATTTAACTTCCGTCCTGATTGTTGCTCTAGTCTTGTGTGCCTGGCAGGGCTGAACCAGTCTGGGATGACTGGGATGAACCAGTCTGGTTTCTGCCGCCCGAGTTATGCTGTCTGTGCAGGGTTTTTGTTCCAGCCTGACAGGCACCCACTGTAATTAACTCCCTGGATCACTCTGCATGCTCACTCAAACAGACAGGGAAAAAAAGGGGGATAGAGCGAGATGGGGAGGGAGGGAAGTGAGAAAGAGAGAGGGAAAGTGATAGGTAGAGTAATACAGTGACATACTGCACGTCTGACAGATAGGCAGCAACAAGCCACACACAGTAATGTGCACAAACACATTCATTACACAGAACACAAAATAAAAAACTCTGCTCTTTAAGAAATTAAATTTCACAAGGAAAGCAAAACAAAGAAAGTGTGTCTATAGTGAGCAGTAGGTGCCTTTTTTTCGAGCTGCATGTGGACACCTAATTCCCTAGCTCCCTTAAATTTATGGTGAAAGGTGGAGAGGAGCACAGTTCTCCCATTCTGTAGTGTGACAGTCTATAATACTATGCTGCATGATGACTTAAAACTGGAACCATTATGCAGACAGTTTATGGTGTWACGACGTTATAACAGGAGCAACATTTCCTGTTCTTATTAGTCACTCTTTGTRTTTTTAATAGGAGGAAATAGGTACAGTGTGAAGTAAAAAATACAAGAACTATGTTTTTTTTTTTTTTTTACTAAACAAGAATATACAGTACTCTCTAACTGAGCCATTTCAGATTGCTCGATGATTAGGATGAAGGCATTTGTTTACTGGAAGAAAAACAGCATGGGCTAAAATGTAGCAGACAAGTTGTGTTTATAAATAACATTACAGCCATAAAAAATTATCCTTTTTGTCCATTTTAATGCCACTTCGCAATACAACTGTGCACAGGCTTTGGTCAGGTGGAGTAAACAGGACAGACCATGTGACCCAAGAGACTAGAACGTTGCAATGAATGGGCACTGGATCCATCTATAGGCATGTGATTTTGTGCAGCCTGTGTGTGTGTGTGTGTGTGTGTGTGTGTGTGTGTGTGTGTGTGTGTGTGTGTGTG
>NW_013952405.1:5778398-5785143 GCF_001266775.1 Austrofundulus limnaeus
AAAAGCAATGATTAGACAAAAGGTCATTTACTGGTGTGGCCTGTGTGTGTGTGTGTGTGTGTGTGTGTGTGTGTGTGTGTGTGTGTGCATGCCTGAGTGCTAATATGTCTCCCTCCGTGTGATAACTTAGCATTAGCTCCAGGACTGCTTCGTGGGAGGGATGCCATGGTAATCCCTGCTTGGCTCCTCGTCTCCCCTCTACCTTTATCCCTCACCCACTTATCATTGCTTCATGTGCCCTTCTTTTCTTCGCTCCCTTGTTTCAACCTTTTAGCTGTTGCTGTGTAGTAAAACCCGTTTTTTTTTTCAGGCTGTTTACAGGTTTAAGATTTGTAATCTAAYTAAACAAAGAATTATGTGTATTCTCTTTTAAAATCCCTTGATAATGACTTATTATGCAGACAGTTTTATAATAAAGTAAGAAAAAAATCAACTTTTTTTCCCAAAAAGAACTTGTTTTGGTTTGCTGCAGACAGAACTGGATGTTACGAATTTATTCCTTATCTTTGAAAAATGCTCTACCAGCTGAAATTTGTTCTATTTCATTAGCTAAGGTCAAAAGCTTAAGAAAGAGATAAAGAAAATAAGTCCTCTTATCCAAAGTTAATCATCCCATCTCTGCAAGCTGAGCAATTCTATACAAAGAGACATGTCAAAAGCATTAAATCATTATTAATGATGGAAAGAAGACTCTCTAGGTGTTGGTCTAACACCAGAAAAGGTGATGCAGGGGAATGCCTGCTGCTCGTTAGTCCAACAGACAGAGTCTGATCTGAAGGATTAGCTTGTTTTGGAATTAGCTCCAAACCAAACACATGACTGACTGCTCACACAAAGCCAACAGTCAAGTCAGATAGCTTACCATCACACTGCTCGCTATTGTGAGGCTAAAGATGAAGAGAGTTCTACAAGTCTGTCTCCCACCTCATGCTGAAGTCATACCAATTAATAATGCTTTGCATTAATCATGAGAATAATAAAATATGGCCGGTCACTTGAACAGTAATCTCATTCTATTGCATTTCATTGTTTTCCTCCCACTAGGAAGTTGGTGCGTAACAAAGAGCTCCCTATAGTAATATTTGCTGCTGTTACAAGTACATGTACAACAACCGTCACAAAAGGCATTCTCTTTTCCACTCCATATTAGTATAAATTGCACAATACACAACAGAATCATGATGCATCTAAATAGTTGGTTTATTTGTAATTAAACAAAATGATACAAAATGAGATGGTTATTTGCAAACACTATTAGCAGTGGCAGGAGCAGTGTGTATCACTTCTGGTGCATAKCAGAGATTTTCTGCAAAAATATCCTTCTAATACAAAATAAATAGGGATTTAAAAGTATTTCCTCAAAACCTAATCTGTTAACCGTTTTGTATGTTTTAATTGGTTGTAAAAGTTTTTTTTTAGCTTTTAATTGTTAGTTTCACAATGCAATTGCACTCTCTCTCTGCACACTCCTCACCACACATAAAAAACAGAACTCTTTCACACACAAAAAAATCACAATTAATCTTTGGTTGAGTTATTTTCCTGATATTTCTTTTGAGTTCGTTGTGCTCATTAACATCCTAACCTTTCATGTCTCCCCCTCTTTCTTTCTGTGTCCCTCGYTGMACCCAGTTTTTTGTGTGATTGCAACAGCTTCTGTAGGCTCTGCAGTTGAATTATTAGTGTAGGAAAAGTAAAAAAAAACTACTTGGCCTTACCTGAAGTTCACACCAAGCGACCTCCACCCAGGTCTCGGTGTCCAGGCCTTTATACACAGTCTTGAAAGCACCTCTGCCCAGTTCAATGTCAAACTTGAGGAACCTTCCTCCAGGAGATGTRGCGACAGCCTTCATCTCTGCCTCCTCTTCCTGCTCACGATCCCTTTCCCTCAAGCTCGGGCTAGGTACAGATGAAGAAGCATCTTTGTCGACCTCATCGTGACCCTGAGATGGGTCGTGCCGCAGAGCTGCGCAGGAAAAAGCAGCCCCTTGTTGCTGGGCAGCGCCAAAGCCTGATTCTGTGGAACGCAGCTCCAGATGGGGGGCACTGTGAGGAGCCTCGGGGGGCATCACAACCTCATCATCTGTCTCGCATATCTCTACGCTCTTTCTGAAGAAGCGCTTCTCCCGTTTCAGTGGTTTTTGACCAGTGTCACCAGGTAGGACAGGCTTGGAGACAAAAACCGGGGTCTCCTCACTCTCCTGGAAGATTTCATCATCTCCCCCTCCTCCCTCTCTTTCCCCTTTTCTAATTCCTCCGTCATCTCCTCGTGTCTCTCTTTCCCTCTGGGCCTTGGAGGAGGGGGAGTCCAGATGGGTGCTGTGTGTCCCATCCTTCTGTTGATCTGTCCGGCTCTTCCGCTCTTTGGCCTCCTCCTTTTGTCCATCAGGCTTCTCGGATGAGTCCTCAGTGCCWGTGGGCTCTCCTGGGTCAGTAGCCATGGGGAATTGTCTTTCCCAGTCCTACAAGACCACCTCCTCCTCCGCCTCCTCCAAACCTTGGCTTCACCGTCAGTCCCCGTCTCTCTCTCTTTTTGTGTGTCTTCTTCACCCAGTTTAGTCTGTCAAGCTGCCCTTTCAATGCGTCAGGTGAAGGCTTGCTCACTTTGGCAACTCTCTCACTYCTTCTTGTCTCCTTTCCTTTGCTGTCTTACACTAATGTAGGAGGATGAGAGACCGACCGTTGAAGAATAGCTTTTGTCTTCATTCGCCTCCTCATCATTTTCCTACATTTTTGTCTAAATAAATCTAASAAAGCCACACGTCTCTCAGTGAACACACTAAGTCAGGTGTTTCTGAATCATCTAGGAAAGTTGAAGAGCTTTTTTTTTCCTTTTCAATTTGTTTTGTGAATACCTTCAAGTCAACCTGTAAGACAAAAACAAAACATTGCATTAAAGTCGGGTAAATATGTGAAAGATTTATTCCTGTGTTGACAGATCTAGGTCTCTAAACAGGTATGACACACTTAGGTAAGCCAACATATACAAAGGTTTAAATGTTAGAAAATAGAAGTATTACCAAATGTTCTCATTTACCAGCTCTTTGCTTTGCAACATGAGGTATTAGTAATTAACAAGGTAAATAAAGCTCAGACTTTGTACAATTAGACCAAAAAAATAAAAAAATAAATAAAAAGACCAGCATAAATATCTAAGGAGCAAGCTTTATCAATCATCCAGCACATCTTCATCACCATCTTGTGACTTTAACTGTGTTCAACAACTCCCTCAGTCAACAGAGAGCTGCAGTTAGGAGAATGCAATCCCAACCATTAAATATGAATGGCGATCTAAGGGCCAGTTGAGTGTGAATAATTCATAGGCAGACTGACTGTTGAACCCTTCAGGAGTGAATATAAGACATCTGCAGTGGAAGGTTGATAAATGTAAACAGCTGTGATTATGATTACCATCAGCAAGGTCACCAGACAACAGAATTAATCAGCAGCTTCTTCGTTCCTGAAAAACTGTTGCTGTTTGAGTTTGTGCTGGCCTGAGAGTAGTGGACATTTTTTCTGGTGACACATTTATCTCACTCTCTTTTTCATTTATTTATATGTATTTTTTGCCATCTGTCCCAAGGTTTCCGATCTTCTTTTCAGTATGACAAAAAATCTTTTAGCAGCTCTTCGAGAACTGTTTTGTTAAAAAAAAAAAAAGATGTTTCATTCAGACACCATCTGGCCTAAAGTTTCTCTGGAAACAGTAGCTAAGAGACAGAGTTAAGCAACCAGTTGCAGAGACAATAAAACCCAAAGTCACCGTTCTGAATTTACAGAAAGTATGCATACTACTGCAAAATGACAACAGGTGCTGGACAAAAGAAACACAGTTATACGATTAAAAGAAATTAAATGAAAAAGTAAATAAAAACAGCAAGGTGAGGTTCAGGTCACTTAACCTATTTGTTTACAACCTATCCCTTATTACTTTACAGCTGAGCACGTGAAACTTTCTAGGGTTCCTCTGAGTACTTTACTGGGACATCCCTGTCAATAACACCCAAACTGTCTCAGGTTACAGCCCACTTAGCTCTGAAGATATCCACAAGGACCACCTTGTACAGTAGGAGTTAGCTCCTGAAATGTCACAGAAGTGAGTCCAGACCAAAAACAAAACCCATTCCCACCACAGGAGTCTAATCTATTCTTTTATTTCTTCCATAAAACAGTGATTAAAACTCAAATCAAGCCTATTGTGKCTCTAGGTTGAAGGTAAACATATCTGACATGCAATGCCAGTAGCTGTCAGTCAGATTAAAACACAAGAYGCTGATGTGAGACTAACTGCCAGACTCTTCAAAGCAAACAGCAAAAATCCAGTTCAGCAGCATTTGCAAGTCATGTGCGGTATGAGACGCACATTAAATGGTGTTGAATAAGTAGTCTATGGTTCAACCTAATGCAACAGAAACTAGAAGCAYTCGGAGAGTGCAAACCTCCGCCAAGACTAATTTCCCCCATCCTGTAAGAGTTAATGTGCAAAAGCAGAGATGGAAACACATTTGCTGAATAAGTTCTGACGTAGCGAACATTTAAGCAGCAGTATGCAAGGGATTTCTTCCCGGTGGAGTCTAATGTGAAAAAAAAAAGTCAGACTCGTCACTCAACGTTATTCATCGTCAAACTGGTGTCAGATTAAGCTCCTAAGTTTTCATCAGTCACATTTCACCATGTAAAACGTCTGTTTTATCCCCTTGTATGAGTTTGTAATGGTTTGACTCTCTTTATAAAGTGCCCCCCCCCCCCAGTCTACAAACTTTGAGGACCGGCAGCTCTCTGTTTACAAACGTAGTAGCGAGAAACTGTTTTGATTGGTTGTTTGGGAAACGCAGATTTCATGGTGCAGTCACGCACTTCCTGGTCACAAAACTTTCTGTAAATGCGCATATTATGGCAAAAATTATTCATCTTTAAATGTGGTTTTAACATTACTTTTATACAGTTTGAAGTCCGTGCTGTCCAATCCAGGTCACTGTTTTTTACAGAAGCCCTGTGAAAGCATCACAGCTTTGCCAATCTCAGAGTGTTAAAAGAAAAAAAATTCCTGTGTCCGCATCATGATCCGGAACATCACCAAAATTTAAAGGTGTGTTGCTTGGCCTAGTGCCCACATGTGGTAAAAATTTTCATGACAAGCTGTCCACAAGTTTTTGAGTATTGTTGTCCACAGACAGAATGACAGACAGACATACGCGACTGARAACATTACCTCGCCCTTGGCGGAGGTAATAATAACTATAGAATCACTGGCTGTACACTGACAGGTTTATAGCATCACATAGATACTGTTATTGAGGTTGTTTTAAGAAAATTGGACTCAGAAAAAAAATTCTGCACAATTTACTTCTAATTGCTTTGATCCAATCAGCTCTTAAAAATAAAAACGCTAATTTAAAAATACAGTAAATGAGTTTCTTCTTGAGTTGAGATGGTTCAGAATTGATTTTATGATTGGAATCATCACCAGCTAATAAATTAGTAGAAAAACACCCTGAAGTATATTTAGGAAATTAGATAGTATATTTCTTATCTGTTCCTCAATGTAGAATGTCCAAAATTTACGTAAAGGACTTGAGTTATGGCAGCCTACAGAGTACAATGAGGCTTTAAAAAGGTACAGGACGTGATGAACATAAAGGGGAAAAAACAACAAGCAATAAAGAGAGGGAAGTTTCCCTTTAAACAGGAGATTTTTTTGCTTATGTCCCCAGGGTAAGGAGTTCCCATGAAAGCCACATACCGGACAGAGTTATCACAGTACATCAAGCACGTTCAACTGCATCACTGTCTCTCACAACCTCCCAGTCTCCCTTACAAACACACATGTGCAAATATTCAACGCACATCAGCTAGTCAGAGGAGATTTTTGTTGTTTTACACTGTGTCTTTTATACACAGACAAAAACACACACATCAAAAGCAAACTGTAACCCAAGCGCATGGCCCTTTTCAATGAAAGAATGACGAAAGGAATTTCCTGACACCAGTCAAATGACCAAGCAGCTGCTCATGCGGGTAAATGTGGTAAACTAAAGTTGACGATAATAAGACCAACACCGCTGAAACTGTGACATTTTACTTGGGCAGCAAACTGACTCTGGCGTAGATTAAGTTTCACGTCCGAATCTTCCTCGCTTCTGTTATCCGTGCTTGAGTACATGAGAACTGAGCATTCAATGCGTTGAGATGTGTCTGTAGGGGGACCGGAAGAGTTTGGATGGGAGGGAAGGAGAGAGCAAAGACGGAGCGGGGGAGTGGGGGCAGGAGAGAATTGCAGACAGAGTGCGAAAATGTGTGAGTGAAAGATAAAGAAATACAGATGACGGGGTGGCATCAACAAGAAGACTAAAAAGGAGCAAGTTGCCTAAGAAAACGTGACAATGTTTACATGAAGGAGAGTAGTGTAGTGTACAGTCAACTGGAGTAATATGTATATAAATTACATTACGTACAATAAAGTACAGTACACTACAGTAAAGAAGTATAATTACTAGGCAATAGTCTACTGGATATTTATTTCAACACAACATATTTTAGCCAAATAATGATCCATTTAAATATTTAAACATGACACTGAAAACACTTGTCCTTTAAGATCAAATAACAACAATTAACAAAATAGTTGGGACAAGTTGTAATCAAATTAATTGTTGTCAATATACACTCACCGGCCACTTTATTAGGTACACCACGCTAGTAACGGGTTGGACCCCCTTTTGCCTTCAGAACTGCCTCAATTCTT
>NW_013952405.1:5785521-5787976 GCF_001266775.1 Austrofundulus limnaeus
GTTGCCGCCATGTGATTGGCTGATTAGAAATTAAGTGTTAACGAGCAGTTGGACAGGTGTACCTAATAAAGTGGCCGGTGAGTGTATATATTTGGTCATTTTCTTCATTCAAATCTAATTTAAATGATCTAAACTTAAATGGGCTGACGAAAACTTGCAAACTTTCTCCTTAAATGTGCTTTCAGCTGTAATTACTTGTGTTTAAATCTTGTCCTTCATCAACCTCCAGATACAGTATTTTGCATAATCCCTGAGCTGATCAACAGACTTAATGAGGTTGGTGAAACTGCACCAGGAAGTCAGCTAAATTTCAAACGTTCAATAGTTTGGAAACTGAGATTTAAAAAAAAAAGAAAGAAAAGAAAATCCCAGGTTGAGTTTAGATGGCTGAGGGAATGAATACTCCTCCATCCTTGGAATACAGATCATATCAAAAGCAAATTCAAACCTGCCTGCAACTTTTTCATGCATGATTAATGCAGCACTGAAATCTATGCAGACTTTCTCCAATCCAGCATTAGAGATTTACAGAGGCTGAATAATGTGAGGAGACAAAGGTAGCATAAGGTCTAAGAGCTGCTGGCCAAAATTCAAATGGGCCTCGTGTCAAGAGACAACTTTACTGATGATTGCAACTCAGCTGCTGGTTACATTTTAAAACAAAGACAAGTTTTGCTCAGAAGAAGGCCAGGTTTAACAAGCATGCAGGCCACACCTTCAAAATGCTCAGTGTGTAATGCATTTTTAAATCAACATGAACTTAAAAAAAAGCTTTTAACTAAAATAATTTCCTTCTTCTCTGAGGCTTCAAAATTAAGTGAGTACATGTTGCTTCGCTGTTGGATGATTTTTAGAACCGGAAAGAAAAATATCGAATGCTGGAATCAAACGCACAATGATTAGTTTTCTTCCTATTAGGGAAACCAAAGGCTCAAAACACAACAAGGACTTTTGTCCAATCCAGGTCAAGCATGTGAGACGGGAGTGTAGGTAGCAGCACAAACACACTACTGTTCACTGAGAGACAATACTGTGTGTGTTATCCAAGTCCTGGTTTTAGTTCACTTTCATCCCCTCTCTGTGGGCACAAACATCCAATTCAAAAGATTTCCTCTAATTCAGGTGAGAGAACAATCTCCTAATCAGCCAATGATAAACAAGATTTACATATTACTCCAGTGGATTAGTACTTTCACAATTGAGCTCCCTTCAATACTTACTCAACTTGTGCACAAGATGAAAACAAGAAGTGTTTAGCAGCTGAAAGCACAACTTTTAGATAAGTTGAAAAAAAACTGCTCAAGTTTATGTTGTTTCTCTTTTGGTTCCTCCCTTCTTTAGGGGTCCTCATAACAAGCTAGCTCACACGAGAAAAAAAAAGGTAATTGTTTTACACGCGAAGCCCTTCCTGACGCAACCTGAGCTTGAACCTGCAACCTCGGGATTATGAAACAGCAGCACTGACCACCGATATTTCAGGTCTTATAAAGTTGGAAAGCTTATGGATAAAAAAAAAAAACATATTTAAAATTATTAACYGAAGGAAAAACATGAAAAAAAATCACTTCTTTTTAATAACGTTTCATATTCARTGAATTGATATGCTGTGTCCTTTTTTAGAAAAGAGTATGAAAAGATACTTAAAAGTTGATGAATATTTACATAAAAAAGGCCAATCATTCCTGGAAAAATGCATATGGCCTGCTGCCTTTCATGCACGATTTTTAAACTAAAATAATTGTTTTAATAAAGAATTATAGCCAAAACCTTGTTAGTTACGTTATGCTCAGTCTCATTCAATATTTGGAGATCTTGTGTGATTTGTTATTGCTGAGAGTACGCATTGAGCATGACTCTCAGCAACTACCATACAAATTTTTTTGTTTAATATTTATAAAACGGACTAAATTATAGTCGTGTTAACTAAGGTTGTTTAGCTGTGGTGACCATCTTGAATCGGACTGGTTGCAAAAGCTCATCAGTTGTAGAGCTACATGGAGGGGGTTATTTGATGAAAGCTTTAATAAAATTCATCCAGTGGTTCATGAGATGTTTTGCATACATCCAGTGTGCTTTGTTACCAGTTTAGTCAGGCAGTTCTGGTTCCTTTAGTTCCCCTGTACACACTGTCACACACACACACACCTGTAGCTCATGTGGTCATTAACACAGCTGTTATCTAAGTAATGCATCATTCATGCCTGCTTTTTGTTCCTGTTCACTAGTAAGTTAGTAGTTGTGTTTTTTTTTTTATTGGACCACACCACGCCATATACCTGCATTCTTGGGTTCATTTCTGTTTCACAACTGTACATTTATATAGTTTTATTTGTTTCAATAACTTTATATTCTAGTTGTAAGTAAAGCTTTTAAACAAAAAAGCATTACATGAGCTTGAGGGCACGTGCTGTATGTTCAGTATAGGCCAGCGTTTCCCAAAGTTGGAGTCGGGACC
>NW_013952405.1:5787986-5802042 GCF_001266775.1 Austrofundulus limnaeus
GTTATTTTGTGGGTCAAAAGCTGAAAACTTTGGGAACCACTGCACTTTGGTTCCCAAAGTTGGGCTTGGGACCCAATAATGGGTCATGAAGCACCTTGGATAATCTCCAGAAATCAATTTAAAGGGTTATAAAATAATTGCTGGTGTAATATTTTCCCTGTAACTATTACAAAAACACAAAATAAGTATAAATAAGTACTTATACTTGTGTACAAGCTGTTCAGATTGTCAAAAAGCCTGTGGTTTTAGGGTTATTAATGAAGTTCGTGTCCTCAGACCAGTAATATTTGGGGTCACAAGTTTTTGCCATGGATAGTTAGTGGGTCAGAAGATAAAAAGTTTGGGAACCACTGGTATAGGCTACACACTTCATGCACTGTATAGTGGAGTGCAGCCTGGATGTGCAGGCAACWTGAAGCATAGCTATTGGCTAACACTAAGCTCAGCTGTGCAGGGATGACAAACACCTTACAGGTCAGGAGAGGGGAAACAAGTGACWGAGGCAAATGCCGGGGCAACTAACAGCCTCACAAATCACCATCCACAAACCTCATGGACAACCTGGTTATACTAGCAGGTGTCTCACATCCTACAACTGATGGGCTACTCTTGATATCTAAGGGCCCGAGTCCTCCCCCGGAACTTCAGTGTTTGTACTGCTTTATACATTTTAATTAGCAATCAGGAAACGATGACTGATAAGTGTACTCGGATTTCCAAAACAAATCGTGACAATAATGTCATCTATCTAGTCTTATCGTTTTACAGATCGCTATTTACAGACAGTAATGTAACATAAAAAAACACTCACCCATTTGCAGTCTCGTACCTCGTCAGTCCTTCGAAGAATTCACTTGAAAACAATAGCTTTGCATACTGTAAATTGTATTTTTTACTGCCTATATACAATGTTACAATTATTTACACTTGTTCCGATCCTTTCATCTAAAAATGATTCAGACACACTAAACAATAAAATCAAAACGAAAAAAGAAGCTTTGACTATAAACACGAGGAGTCGTTTGCTTTTGTCTGTTGTCGCGGTCTGGCCGCGGTGTTAGCGGCTTCCAAATCCTCATCGGAGTCGTCGAGCCTCGGTCAGAGGCAGAGAGACAGCGCTTGGTGTTTCCAGCTCAGACGATGGTCGCCGTCGGTTTAAACATCTCCCCCACTCGCTGCTCGCTCGGTCAGCTCCGAGTTCTGCTGTCGGCCATTCATGGGATTCCCGAAAATATCAGTAACTTATGTACATCATTTACAGCGGCAGGTTCGCGTGCGTACTGGCAGAGCGCGCGCTGCCCGACTGTTCCCCGAGGACGTAAAATAAATGGCAGTTAGCACGCACGGCCACTAGAGGGCGGTGTGGTGTGCTACATGCTAAGTGATGCTAGTGTGCTTTGCTTATTAATGGGCCTTCAAGGTTGCCTTAATTCAATTTCAGGGCTTTGTATTTGATTTATTTGTATGAATGCATTCACTGCTGTGAATACTGAGTGCTTTAGTGTCTAATATTATAAATATGTTTACTGTTTTTATGCCGCCATACAATTTTTGCCATACTTTAGCCATTCACTAATCAAAACTTCCAGCTCATTCAAGAGATGGATGCTATGAAAATGTTTTTGTGACTTGTATAATTTACAAAAAATTTTTACCTTTGTTTACAAATATTTTCCACATAGAAATACCTTCAGAAACATTGTTCTTTTTTTGTTTGATTTCAGCATAGGCCTACTTGCTCTTTGTCTTCTCTTAGCTAGCCTTTGCCTACCTTTATGTTTTAGTTAGCATTTGCTACTTTCTATTTGCTACACTAGTTTCATTAGTGATTCATTAGTGTTTAGCTAGTCTTTTGTGATACTTTTAACAAGTGTTTTGCAATTCCTCGATTTTCTATTGTAATAAACGAAAAACAATACTTAGTCTTGTGTTTTTTTTTTCTTGAGGGTAATCATAAGATATTTATTTTTAAACAGTTTAGATTTGAAAAGTTAGTAACTGCAGTCAGAAATGTTCTGAAACGATGTTCTTTGGGCCGATGAAGCCAAAGCAATGGTGCTTGGCTTTTAAGAACAGCCTTCTGTTGAGAAAGCCAAACACAGACCTGCTCAAACATCTAAAACCAACTGTTAACCACAGTGGTGGTGGGGTGGTAAATTGGGTTTGATCTCATACCATTCACTACTTTAATYGACCACAGACATCTTTATTAAATACTCCAGAGTCAAATGAAAAGCTGTCCATTAACAGGACAATAATCTCTATAACAGCTGCAAATCTAAAGGAAAAAATAATAAGACAGAGAAATTAAAGGAGTTGCTTTGTTCTGGTCAAAATCCAGAGTGCACCCCAATTAAAATGAAATAAAAAAATGAATTCAGTTTCAAACAGAATTTATTTCTACCTGAACATACGGTTTTAAAAAGCAAAACCTTGAGCAAAATGTAATGAGTAACACCCCCCACCCCTGCAGACTTTAACACATTTCGCCCCCTGGTGGTACCAACATCCTCCAGGACTTCTCTGAATGAATAAACCCTAATATTTGACATACGTATGTCAGAAAAAAGTTTCAATTTACATCTAGTAGCACAGATAAAATCGATTTCCTCACATTGTTCTATGCAAAAAGCCTACGGGAGGCCAAAAGAATACATTCATCATTAAAATAAAACAATCTACACACAGGTACTTTTGCTGAGATTGAATCTTTGAACTAAGTGGAAATATGCTTGCAGACCTGAGACAACATTAAAGCCATCTGAGGCGACTCAATAATAATAAAACGTCTTCTGTGTTAAAATATGAGTAATAAATAGCTGGACTAAAGCCAACAGAGATTCTGTAAACATGTAAGAAACATCTGCTGTGCTTCAGTTAAACTCAAGGTAGAACACGTTAGTTAAATATCTTTAAGAAATAAAAGTAATCAAACAGAACCGAGCCACAGAACCTGGGCTTGGAGAGTTTTTAGTTTGTTGGAATTAGAGCATTCAGCGTTTTCTCGCTGATCAAGCTCTAAATACACACCCTACATGCAATTTTAAAAAAGAGGGAAAAAGTATAATATTTTATAAAGTTTTTGGAAAGTGTAATTAACCTGTATTCATTCATTCATTCATTCATTCATTCATTCATTCATTCATTCATTCATTCATTCATTCATTCAGCACTTTGGTCATTAAACATTTTAACCTTCAAGATGTCCTCATGACATTATTTCTTTGTTCTTTATAAAATCTGTTTCAAGCAAAAGCAGCTCAAGATTCTTGTTTCAAACCAGTTCCAAGTCAAAACATTCGGGGTTCAGTCCATTCCTCCTGACCACCTGTAGGTCTTGTACAGTTACAGCAGTTAGGAAGCTCCCTGGTTTTCTAACGACCATCATGTTTTTCCCCCCGTTGGTTCTTCAAGTCTTGCTGTAATATCACGCGAGTCGGTCTGAGGAAGAATTAACCTTCAAGAGGTGGTCGCAGGGGAATACAGCCATCCATCTCCAGAGACTCGGGCCAGCCTTCATACTTGTTGCTGTTTTTACTGTTCTTCATGCGCTAACGGGAAGGAAACAAGGTGAACAAATTGAAGTTTATGTAACGTTTTGATAAAGCTTTCATGACACAGCAGCAACTGAAACCAAACATTTTCAACCATGCTGGACTTGAATCTTAAAGAAAACAATGAAAATCGGATCCAAACTATTCTTTAAATGATACCGTTATCATTTTCTACAGCTACTTAAACAACAATTCACTTACAGTACAAGTTAAAGACGTTTAAAAGAACAAAAACTATACACACCAAGAAGGACAAAGTAAATAAAAGAAACAACTCAAGTATCAGTCTTTTGTAGGCTGAAGAATTTGTGCCAATAGCTGGGTTTCAGTCAGGTGGTTTCGAAGGCGGAGCGATCTCCACTGGAGGGCAGGGGGTAAAATGTCTATGGGGGAAACTATTGTAGAGTCTGTATTGTATGGATTTAGATCCTATTTCAAGATATTTAACAGCAATTTGTTCACAAATATGTCAGCCATGACTCGTATGATGAAGATGAATGAGTATTCTACTGAACCTAAAGATTTGCTGAGGCTGTCGATACCGCACACGTCTTACATCACCAGGTGACAAATAATAACCAGCAGGTTTTTCTGACCAATAATTCCGCACGATTCTGCCCAACCCTTTGAAGCACCGATTGTCATACACAAAGATGAAAAATGTAGAAAGCTCACAAAACAACGTAAAAAGTGGATTTTATACCGTCTGCGGTCGTGAGGAGCAGAATATTACAGCCATCACTTCATCAGAGGTATGTTAGCTGCTAACTATGAAATATAGTTATACAAATATAATAAATGTAATAAATTTTGGATATCTCATTGCTCACTTCTGATCTCACTGTCTCTCCATCGCTGCCGAACTTTATTCAACTTCCACCTCTTTTTATTTTCATCCTCCTGTAGATTTTTTGCCACTTGTCTAATATTTTCAGGCGTCAGTCAGAAAGGAGTTTGGGGGGGTTTATGTTAGTTCGGCTGGGGTGGGGGTGACACCAGAGAGTAGATTGAGGTGTTTTTCCCCCATGATTCAGCCCTCTTTTTGCATCCTCCTGCTGCAACGTGCTTCAAATATGATGAACATAAAAAAGAGCTGTATTTTTATTTATTTATTACATAATTTAATCAGTGTGTAATTATTTATTACTGATGCAGTTAGAATTATTGGAGCACCTGTAAACTACACAACACACGGGCATTTTTTCAGATGCAGATCCTCCACTTTTTCACTTCCTGCCCTCCAGCCGAACTTGGCGTTCTCRTGGTACTGCATCGTGACGTCACGTGAAACCCCCCTACTACTGATCATTGGTTTCCTATGATAGAAGAAGCCTGTTTATGTTTATAAATATACTTTTCTGATTTAGTAATTTTCTTAAGTCAATTAAAATGATGTTAGGAAACATTATAGCAGAAATAAGAAAACCACGAAATGYAGAGTTGGGAGTGGAAACAGAATGCCGGTGATGATTTTTACTAAATGTTGACATTTAATGYGTCACACTCCAGTTGTCACGTACCTGCTCAAAGGGACTCTTATTCTCAATGCCCTTAGCTCCAACAAACACCCAGCTGTCTCTAAAGGCCAGCTCCTTCACCGCGGTGCTTCCRAGACCCTCGAACAGTTTCCGAGACTCGTCGTTCATTCTTTAAAAAGAAAAAAAAAAACAAATCATAAAGGATGAATAGCTTATCAGTAGAAATATGGTAACTGTTTGCTAAATGATTTTTACACATTTATATTAAAAGAAACAACAGGGTTGGTCTCAAGTTTAATATCAAAACCTAAAGTTTYATTAATCATCCATTTATTCTCTTCTGCTTGTTCTGGAGTCAGGTCGGGGGATTAGCAGCTTGAACAGAAAGGCCCAGACATCATTTTCTACAGCCACAGCTTCCATCTCTTCTGGGAGGATACCAAGGCGTTCCCAGGCCTGAGACAGTCTCTACAGCGTGTTCTCGATCTTTCCCAGGGTTTCCTCCCAGTTGGACATACCTGGAGCACCTCCTTAKAGAGGCATCCAGGGGGCATTTTTAGCAAATGCTGAGACCAAATGCACGTCTGCATTTGTCAGTTCTTATATCACTGTGCCACATGCTGTCTCAATTTGTAGGCACTACCCACGCGGCCAACAAAAGCCCAAAAACAGGCTGCATCTGATGCAGGGTGGGATGCAAGGGTTGTTGTTTTTTGTGGTAGAGTTTGGAAATTTATCACAGACCAAAGAATTTGTTTTTAAATGTAAGTTTAGCAACTTAGCTGATGGAATTCATGCTGCAATGAGAGGTTAAATAAAATTCAATTACAAGTACTGCTACTGGAGCTAAATCCAAATTATTAATGGTTTTTTTTTACTTATTTACATGTAACTTTTTAAAATAATACTGAATTTTATGAAGTTACGCTGTGATAAGGGAACTACTGTATGTGAAATAAAAAGTAACACAGTGGTAACGGGGCAGTGCGTGGTCACACAACCGTACATCTTCCATACTTCAGACCGTCTCTTTTCACAGCTGTTTTATGTAGCATGGACAGCCTGCATGTAGGATGTAGCACCAGTCGTGCCCAACCTTTTCTGTGCCACGGACCGGTTTATTGTCAGACATATTTTCACAGACCGGAAGGTATGACAGATGAATACAACAAATTAAAATGATAGCCTATGACYAACACAAGAACTAGTATTTTGTAAATATAATAATTAACATCAATCCAYTCACTTTGTACTTGTATGTAATCTTATTAGCAGCGTCTTCCTGACATGTGCCAACGCCTTTTCCCCTTTGCCTTTGTAAAGAAACTTTCCAAAGACGTCTGTTTTCACCGAGACAAGCGTCTTGATGTGTCAAGAGTGAGTCATAGACAGACATAACATAGAGAATCCGGTCGTTTTTCAAAATAAAACATTGTTCAGACTCAAATAATAAATACRAAGAAAATAATGTAACTTRTTTATTCTTTCTGCTCAGCTCRGTACCAAACGACCCACAGACCGGTACAAAGTCCACGGCCAGGGGGTTGGGGAGTGCTGGCGTAGCCTATGTGGGCCGCGGTCTACATGGGCTACAACCCCTGAATTGAGACACAGCTAATACTAAGAAAGTTGCACCMATCAATCTGTCAAACCTCATTCAAACCTCACCTTATCCCAAACCCAGAGCTTATCAGCAGCATTGATCTACTAACTGTAATGGAATATTTATTGATCTGTTCTTAYTTAGGTCAGGTTATAAAGTATTCAACTGATCTGATAACATCAGGTCACTGTGTTTTACTCTGTTCTKTTGGTTATCAACAGATAAGGATGTTTTATTTCCAGGATAAGATCCGCTGGAAGTACACAGTAAAAAAYGGAGTGTTAAATTTGCAGTGTAAAACTTTTCAGAGTTAATTTCAGCTCCCCAAGTGTTATTTTAACCCTTTCTGAGTAAACTGACGTCCAGTGTTGGTGTTAATTCACAGAGYTGATTTCCTCAGTGTTGTCTCAACACTGGACAGTGTTAAATAAGTTCCGCCCACTGTTAAGTCTTGATTAACACTTAACAGTGTCATCATAGAACACAATGCAGTGTTGAAAGAAGTATTCTTGAAAAGCTCCGCCCTCTTCCTTATGGACCAGAATTTTCTCAGCAAGGAATGCTGGGTAATCTAGTAGAAATGTTGTGTTTGCTTGTCTAAGACTATAAAAAAGATTCATGAGTGTAAAAATTTGTTTTTCTGGTTAGCTTTCTTGTTCAGGTTGGTTAGTTTTTCAAGTTTAAGTTTTGTGTTATTTGCCATAAGTCGACACCATGAGTGAGAGGTACTTCCTGGTGTGTGAAGGGTCAGTCTGTTGTACTGTTTTGCCAGCTAATGACCAGTGTTAATACAACACTTCAAGAGTTGATTTTAACTCTACGTTAGAGTGCAGAACTCTGTGTACTCTGACTCACACTGTCTAAAAAGGAAAACAAAAAATAAGATTAGTATTACACAATAAAGTGTACTTTTTAAAGAAAGTTTAGCGTGAAATTAACTCCATAAAAATAACAATATTACTCTATAAAGTGTTAATGAGCTATAGAGTTAAATAATTTTACTYGATTCATTGTTGCTTTTGACACTAAAATGAGTAAAATTAACTTTGATTATTTTACACTGGCTATAGAGTACATTTTACACTAATTTTGAGTGGGACCAAATATTATATGAAACAGAATTAAATTCAACTCTGTAGGTGTTAAAATTACACTGTTTTTTTTTTACTGTGTAATCACTTTTAGCCTAGGTAGCTTGACGTGATGATGTGATTTGATCTGTATGTTGAAACARTATCTAAACTTTTCTCTTGAATGTGCAAGTAAACTTCAAACTGAAAGGATTTTGTTTGAAATGCAACAATACTACATGATTTTTTTAAAATTAATAATTAGGAAAAATGTATTAATGCAAATAGAGCAGCACTTAAATGTAACAGAGAATAAATAACCAGCTCTTACTTTGTAGCAGCATCATCAAAGGAAGCAACAAACACAAGGGTTCCCTCGTGAAGGGGTCGAAGAAACTTCAACAAGTCGGAAACATCTGAGAGCAAACAACAGGCGAGATATGAGCTGCAATTTACCAGCCTCGTGTAGCAACAAAACTGAAATACCTTCTCATTATTTATCTATTAGGGTTTTATTACCTCCTGCCCACATATCAAAGGTTTTTGTCTCCAAAAGTTCACCTGTCACCCCTGGAGCAGAGAAAGATCAGAGCTATGGTAAAACAACCACAGTGGCTAAATTTAAAAACACAACATAATGTATTATAAATTAAAGAAGGATGTCTTACCGTTTACCAAAGCTATGTTAAGTCCCCTGCCAACGTTGTTCTTCACACTGCTCACTAATCTGTTGGACACACGCCCAAGGTTTTACTCACACACATTCATTCATTTRCACACCTGTTTACTCTACCTGACACTAACACAACAGCAACAAGTGGGAAAGCAGCCAAAACAATAACACAAGAGCAGATTAGGGAGCACTAAATTGAAGCAATACTTGCACCGAGCTCCCCAGGCAGATTTGCTGGCCTGGTTATGAGAGCTGAGACGGAAAAAATAAAAATAAAATAAAAAAACACAGAGAGACAGTGAAACAAAACAAAGACATAAAAAAACCCAGACAAACAAACAAACAAAAATTTTTAAGCACCAAATCTTACTTACATCTTGTCTTCCAAGCAGATTTTGGGGCCGATGACGTTAGCAGCACCAGAAACCAGACGGAAAGCCAAATGCTTTGGAGGACAAGGAGCTGAAAGTCCACATTTGTATTTTCGAGGACGTTGTTCAGCTTAAAAAGAAAAAAAAAAGAAAGAAAGACATTACACATTACTATCCGATAACCTCACAAACAACTTAAAACAGATCTCTTATGCGAATTCTTCTACTTACATTGGGTTGGTTCTGCTTTTGTGCCTGAAAACATAAAAAACACATTTATGAATTAAATGGACATAAGTTCTACAAGGAAAAAATGTTTAATTCTTTACAGGCATCCACCATGTCCTTACAAAAACCTTTGAGAGTAAATTTCAAGTATTTATTTGCAATCTGGTTGTTTCTAGTTTCTAGATTATTAGAGATAAAAAAACACTATTTCTAAAATATATCTAACTAAGAAAATCCTTTAGTTTTGACAAATGTTTTGACATTTTTTTTATCCCATCTTGTAATACACTCATCAAAAATAGATGTCTTACCACCCAAGAGTTGTCGCACRGATGAAATACCTTCTCCTCCGAAAAAAGTGTTTGCAAGCAGCCAGGTGAGCCCGACCAGGAGCAGCACAACCACAGCTCGCACAGGGCCTGTTAGCAGAGTCCGAACACACGAGCCCAGGGAAAATACACTCAGGATTACCAAATTAGTTACTGACCTGAACCAGAACTTACAACCCACCTGTCAGCCTCATAGTTCACAGTTTCCTCGGCCTGTACAAAGGAGAAAACCAGAGGAGTCATTCAGTGTGGTTTTCTTTCCGTAACACGTGTTTTGTTTTAGTATTTACTTCCTTGGTTTGGTAGTATGATGATGTTGATCCTGCGCAGCCCAAGGCTACACATTTAATTAAACTTGTTTTTTGTACACATTWACTTCAGAATTTCTGCTACATTGTGTAGAATCACTTTAGGTTTTCCTCTCCATTAAACAGTGATTCATTCTAATAAAAACCACACTAGAGTGCTTTTTAGTTATGTTTTTTTAAACAAACATTTCTATGGTATGTCTACCAAGACACTTTTTGTATTTATGTGTCCAGAAGATGTATTTTCAAAAAGCCTTGACTTTATWAAGATGCTCACTTCAACCATGCAGGTCCAACCAGATCAAAGTTTTCCTGAAAACAAATTGTTTTACTTTGAACAAGAATAAAGGCCTATTCTGCAGATGGTTGCATTTCTTTGTATTTTCTCAACATCACTGATAAATAATTCTCCTTAGTTTTGTTGAATGTTTTACAGCAAAGTCATTTTAAAATCCTTGCCACATGCAAAAGCAGTTTGTAGGTCTGATTTGTTTGTCTTTAATTGTTTACTATGTAAAAATCACCAYAAAACGTAAATTTCTACATTTGTTTTGTAATGTATATCTATAGCCTCACCTTCAGTATTTTATGTTTCAAAGCAATGATAAAATGCTGGCACTTTTAGATGTGTAGAAAGTCCACTTTTGTTAAAAACTAATGCAAATTAAAATATTGCACTTAAGAGTTAAAATGTGTAAATAAAGTAAAGGGGTTAATTTGAMAGAACCATAAATTTAAAGGGGAGGCACATTTCCCCTTAAAACAAGTTCTGAAAAAAAATTCATAGGTTAATAACTAGCCTTAAAGTTAAAGACATGAACACGAAAGCAACGAATAAATAATTTAACCTCAACGACATTACTGAACACTCGCATTAATACAAAAATTGCWAATTTTACCTTCTTATCTTGTCTAGTATATCGTCTCTCGACTTTTCGTCTTTGCTGGGATCTAATGGACGCACGAGCGGAAAGACAAGCTGCTGCTGCTGCTCTCGTCCTCCAGACATCTACAGTTTCCTGCGCTTCATCGGMGCTTTTCTTAGGTGGAAAAAGAAACCTTCCAGATAAGACAAACTGTCGTCAAAGAGCAAGGGGAAAAGTTTTATTTCAGCGCTGTCGGGACTACGTACAAATTATTTAGCGCTACTTCCGGAGTTCGCCTCATGCGTGCAGAGTTTGCGCGAGCATCGTCACGTGACCAAATGTTTTTTTTAGTTATTATTTATATAATTTTTTACAAGCGTTGTTTTTTCAYTTTCTTTTTTCATTTATTGCAAAGCATTTGAAAAACTAATAAATACATTATTTAAATAAATAAATGTAAACACATGCGCGAGCACAAAATCTCCTTCTCGTGCCCAACCCACGTCAACTCCCTTCAAATCAAGATGGCGGCCCACAGTGCAGTGCTCTCGGTTTCCAAAATTATAAACCCTGTCTGGGGTAGATGCCTTGGAAATACGACTAAAGTAAGGCCGAACAAAACGTTTTTTTATATGAGCTTTTTAAAACGAGTATTTTCTCTGTTTGAWACGCTGTTATTTGATATAAACACAAGGTCATCGTGTAGGAAGCCTCCTGACTGTAATATACAACTGTTTCAGTTTTAATAAAGTTCCTGTGATGGAATTTTGTGATAAATAGTTGTTTGTTWGTTAGTTAGTTWGTTTGTTTTTGTAAAGGTAACATTAATAAGGTATAGTGAAATAGATAATATGCACACTAAATACATGCCAGTATGTAATTAAATGGGCAGAATCATGTGTATTGTGCCAAAATTATGAAATWTTAAGATGTTTTCTGCCACTTTTGTATTTACAGGAAAGGCATGTCGCAGACACGTTATAAATGTGGTCCATAAAGTATAAACAGGCCTTTGTATTTGTATTTTTCAGGTATTTGGAACAACTTTGACTAGTCACAGGAATAAGACCTTTCTCTCTGTGAGTAGCCAGGACTGCCTGAGAATGTTTTTGTCCTATGATATARACACCGATCTGATTGATACTTAAATTCATGAAGCAATACTGTAAATCACCACCTCTTGTTTATTTCCAGAGTAATGTGATTTTATAAGACTTCGCAAGTTTTTAGAATATGCAGTAATTTTTTTGTGTGACGTGCTATTTTTATCTATTGTTTTTGGCCCATTTTGACGTTTTGTTACACAACAGTCTAACTTCTYCTTTTGCTTTTCTTTCTGCAAATCTTCATCAACAGAGAGAAAACATTGTAAGTAACCATGTTTTGATCATATTTATCACAGTGCTTCAGTTCACATACAAGAACAAATTTTGAGTTCAATGATTTTAACTCATACAAAAAATAATCTGATCTCACCAACAAACAAGTGGAGGTGTTGAGGATTTTCACCTTTTAGATGGATTACATGGACAGGAGCTCTGTCATTCTTCATTTTTAATCAGTTATTTTGACTGTGCTAGATTAAAAAAAACAAAACGAAAAACATTCGTAAATACTACTATTAACTGCTTTATGTGAAACTTACCCMTACTTTTTATGCTTTGTTTGTATTTATGGTTTGTGTATGGGTTTTCAACATTTGCTGCTTTTATTGTGGTTTCCATTACACCAGTATAGTTGACCTCCTTTTGCAARAAAACTACTAAATATTGATTTTACAAGACCGTAGTTAAGCTACATTAAATGAGGGGGAAAAAAATCTTCAGTTAGTACAGCACTCTTTTACAGACTTTACGGTTGTTTATCTTTTGGGCTTTTGTGTTAAAATGCATTACATTTCTTTGAGTATAAAAAYTTTTTGTTAAGTTTAAGAAACTCTAACCTGGTTCAAATGATGTCTAATTGTAGTAACTAAATTATACACTGATTAAAATGTAGCTAACAAAAACAAATGGGGATGTTGTTTATTGTGATGCAGAATCTAGAGGGCACCATGCCAAGTCATTTTCATACTTCAGTGATATTTTACTTCAGAAAGAAAACATTTAAGATGAAAATAAACTCATTAAAAACGTGGATAGATTGTTGTAGAACGTTTAGTAAAAGTTGTAAACCCACCGGTGTATATATTGCATACAGCCCCCTCCTGCAAAGTATGGAGGCAGACACACCGTGACCCTCATACCTGGAGATGGAATCGGCCCAGAGCTTCTCAGTCATGTCAGAGAGGTTTTCAGGTTGGTTAACTTTACACTAAAATCTGCTCAAAAGTATCAACAAAACAGTTGAGAACTCTCTCTATTGGTTGTAATCAAACCCATAGGTTCAGCTGTGTCCCTGTGGACTTTGAGGTGGTGAACGTAAACTCTGCTTTGGAGACAGAGGATGATATTAATAATGCCATTACTGCCATCCGCCGTAATGGAGTGGCCCTTAAAGGTAAGCTGAACTTTTTTTCTTCCCCAATGTTACTGTCAGAGCTTATAAATGATAACGCACYCTAACAGCAGAGTTTCCTAACTCCCCTGACAGGTAACATAGAAACCAAACATACCATGCCGCCATCTGTGAAATCCAGAAATAATCTCCTACGGTAAATGAAACCTTCTGTGTCCTCGACAGAGTTCTCTTTGTGTCAGACGCTTCATTTTTCTCACTTAATTTGGTCCTTTGTGATTGCTTTGACCGTTGTTTTTTCTCTTTTGAACAGCACAAGCTTAGATCTGTACGCCAATGTGATGCACTGCCAGTCCCTCCCCGGAGTCCAGACTCGCCACAAGAACATTGACATCATGATCATCAGGGAGAACACAGARGGAGAGTACAGCAGCCTGGAGCACGAGGTCAGACCCAAAAAAATCAATTCTWCTCTGTCCCAAAATTAAAGCTTCGTCCTTTTATTCTGTATAGACCACTTTCTAACCTTTTGTTTGTTATTTTTTTATGTGGTTATTTAAATTGTGCAGCACTTATTGACCTGCTGACACTTTGATCAATATTGAGATCATTAAACTGACTGAACTAGTGTGATGATTACAATCAACATAGATAAAGTTTCTTAATAAAATACAGCTGAGAGGTGATGCGTTGTTGGTGTGATGTTACTTTTACATTAAATAAGAAATATGAGCCAGCTCTGCAGAGTTTCTCATGCAGCTGGAAAAATAACCCAGAGCAGCATTTAACTTTGTCGGCACRATGGATCAGTGGTTAGCACYGACGCCTCACAGCAAGAAGGTCCTGGGTTCAATCCCTGGTTTGGACCTTGGGTTTTTCTGTGTGGAGTTTACATATTCTCCGTGTGCTTGCGTGGGTTTTCTCTGGGTTCTCCGGTTTCCCCCACTCCCCAAAACATGTACAATAGGTTGACTTCAGGCCCAGGCCTCCCTTGAAAAAGAGATCTGAGATCTCAATGGGACTTGCCTGGTTAAATAACGGTAAAATAAGTTGTCCAAAACATTATAGTGGGACAGGGTCTTAATCAGATAAACCACCTCAACTGACTCCTTTCAATGT
>NW_013952405.1:5803752-5824023 GCF_001266775.1 Austrofundulus limnaeus
GACCTATCCACGTCATCATTTACCCAGAATGCTTTGTTTGTAAATAAAATGGCTCTGTCCGTGTTAAAATATATTTTTAAAAATTTACTTTTAAAAATTTACAAAACAAAACAGCCTACAGTATTTTTACAGTCTTTATTTTTCAGTTAAAGTATATGTTTATCAAATAAAGTCTAATGTTACAACTAATCAGGGATCCCTTTAATGTTTTTGCCTGTTTTTTTGTTTTAGAGTGTGTCTGGCGTGGTTGAAAGCCTGAAGATCATCACCAGGAACAATTCCCTCAGGATTGCTGAGTACGCATTCCAGCTGGCCAGGGAGAAGGGTCGCCGCAGGGTCACCGCTGTGCACAAGGCTAACATCATGTACGTTGCTTTGAGGCAAACCTCATCTCCCGGCGCAGTCTCTGGCCTCATGAGTCTTATGTAATGCGTGTGAGCTGTTGTGGTGGAAATATTGAGTGGCGTTCCTGCTCTCCTCCACAGGAAGCTCGGTGATGGATTGTTCCTGCAGTGCTGCAGGGAAGTGGCTGCTGGATACCCCGATATCACGTTTGACAGCATGATTGTGGACAACACCACCATGCAGGTGATGACATACAGACATGCAGAACTGATTTCTGGTAAATGCAAACATCTGGATTAAATCTACTACAARCATAACTCACAAAAGTTGATCTTGCTATTATACACATACTGAATATAAAGCCACATTTGTGTAAAAAGATCTTCAACTAAGATAGTGCTATGCGAAAGTTTCAAAGTCAGTTTGTWTGCTGAAAATATATGAAACAGGAGTCAGTTCAAGCTTAAAATATTGCTATTTAAAGAGTTACTTGATTCCTTCTGGGTGTAGAAGTTACATGTTTGTATGAAGACCTGGAGGAACWGTTTAAGCAGGTTTAGGGCAGAAGTCTATCACTGAAACCACTCAGCTGTGCAGACAGTAGGTGTTCAGAGATGGAAAACTGCTTATCAACGGTCTTCTTCTCTTCTGCAGTCATCAGTGAGTTCAGTTCACTGCCAGGTTGTCCATTAATACTTTTTAAGGTGGTCTGTAAACCATYGCACCAAGTGTGGGTCCATCTTTATCTATGTCAGCTTTTTTTAATAGTGGAGGTTGAATGGTGATATAAGTACTGGAAAAAACAAAGAACATGACACCACACCACTGACTTTGTCTATTTCAGGTTAAGCTCTGTGCAGCAGATAGATTGTATTGTTTATTTTGATCTTTACCTTGTATGCAAAATGCCATGGCAGTGTCTTTGCATGTGGTTGAGACTAGTTGGTGACTAAAAAAATTGTAAGAAAATAAGCAATTGTTTGAGCCATGTGGCCTTGTTTCAAGCAGCTACCTTCAAAAAGCACAGCTTATGTGCTTAGTTTGCAAATTGGAAGCCATATTGCTTTGCCCATCCACAGTAAACTGTTCTTCACATTTATGATTTAATCTACTGGAGTACACTTCATGGATTGGAGAAGTTTTTTTTTTTTTAAAGTTATTATTTATTATACGTGTGGGTTTTTTCAGATCTGGACCATGTTTTCTGTCAGAGGAAAGCACCCGTGTTGAAATCATATTACAGATGCCTGCAACAAAACAGAGAAGGGTTCAAGACACCCGCAATGACTTTGCGACTGTTTTGAGAAGGARATTTGTCAGAAATATTTTTGAACATGTTCACCAATTCAAACAACAAGACTGCCTTTGCATCAGATGTCACAAGACATTTTGAAGCCACYCTTGGGCATGCTGTTTGCCAAATAGGACACGTTACCTTCAGAGTACAGCTTTGCACTTGCCACGTCACATTTCATACATACCACCTCAGCTATCTTCCTTAACATAGAACGATGTCAGAGAACCTACTTGCTCTCTGGAATGAAAGCGTTGGGCGTAAAAAACATGAAGCTGGAGTAACTTTGCTGTCAAACCTGTTTTTAAAAACACGCTAATCTAGTTTTGTCTCCACCCATTTCCTCCTCTGTTGTTCTTGTATTGTGATATTTCTAACTCCATYCCAGGCCTCCCTCATGTTTTACCTGAGACTGTGATAATGAACTGTTTTGGATTGTTTTAAAATATAAATTATTAACATGATGTTTGGTTGTGTTTTCAGCTCGTGTCCAAACCCCAGCAGTTTGACGTGATGGTGATGCCTAACCTGTACGGAAATGTCGTCAGCAACGTGTGCGCCGGCCTGGTGGGGGGCCCGGGCCTCGTGCCTGGTGCCAATTATGGCCGAGACTATGCTGTGTTTGAAACGGTGAGTGATTGCACATTAGTGGGGTTACTTAGTTTTGTTTGTTTAAAAGGCAAAATCAGTAACTCTTGTCCATTTCTGGATTTAAGGCTACAAGGAACACAGGAAAAAGCATTGCAGGCAGGAACGTTGCTAATCCCACCGCCATGCTGCTGGCCAGCTGCATGATGCTAGACCACCTCAAGTGAGCTTTTATTTTCAGTGTGAACATTCCTGCTGTTTGWTCTGAGGTGTACTCTCATCATTAAGCATGTTATTGGTTTTCTTGTACCTCGTCAGGCTTTACGACTACGCAGACTTGATCAGGAATGCAGTTCTCACCACAATGAATGAAACTAGGGTGAGTCTCTATGCCTGACAGGCCTGTGCACCCTGCAGGTCTTCCTGAACTTTACAGGCCTTTCTTGTGTAACATGGGATTAAAGGTTCCTACAGCAGATTTAGCACGCTTAAGTGTTTAATTACACATTGAGAGCCACAGAGATTTTATTAAAAAAAAACTCATCTGTCATCTGCAACAAGTTACTTAGTTAAGTAATGGTTTTTCTAGGGCTGTCAAATGATTAATATTTTTAATCTGATTAATCCCAAAGTAGCTGGGAATTAATCATGATTAATCTTAAATTTAATATACATTTCTATTGCATATTGATAAAACAAATTACTTGAGTTATTAATTAGTTTTTAATGTTTTTAGTTAGAAAACAAAATTGATGCTTACACATGATTTTTTGAATATAAAACAGGACCTAAAAATGCTCCAAACATACTTGAGTCAGTTAAATTTTGTGCAGAACAATGTTTAAAGCAAGAATTCAAGGATTTTCTTTCTAAATGTGTTCTTTATGGGGAAAGAAAGATAGATACAAAGGTCACAGTTGTCAGCAAAACATAAATAAATAAAATTAATTAAAATAAGCCATAAGAAGACGAAAAGAAAAAAAAACTGTACATAATGTGTTACACATGGAGTTTTTTATTTATTTTATTTATTTAACCTTTATTTATCCAGGTAAACTGTTTGAGAACCACTTCTTGTACAAACATGACCTGGCATGCACTGAGTGCGTTGCAATATACAAACCTACACATTCAGCCATAGTAAAGTGATTGTACATTTTAATCACAATTAAAAAAATTTCATCTATGCCCATGCAGCACTAAAATCAGAGTTAACTCGATCAATTTCACAGACCTAGTTTTTGTTGGTATTTTATTGCCTAGCATAATTGCTACTCTAAACTAGCATTTTACRTATGACTCAAAATCTGATTCCACATTGCTAAAATTTTGTATTATCTTCCAGTAGGCTTAGGCGGTATGACAGTATTGTGGTATACCTTGRTATTGAAATATTGTATTTATTTTGACGGTATACCCTCTGGAGCCTAGTCACATGATCTATTTAAATCACTCTAGCCTGAAAGAAACRAATTCTCTGAGAAAGTGTTTCAATTTGTGTCCAAAGTAGAGACTTCAAATTAAAGACCAGTTTTTAAATTGTGTTGACAGGCCAAAAAAAATCCAGAGTTATGATATTTAGTAAACAACACTTTTTTTCTGAAYATGACCATCCKTTCTKATGCGCGTTGCAGTGGCGGGCARCAGAAAACACATTMGTTTCATGGATTATAAAACAGCTCAATTCGCCATCGGTCTCATTTTTCTCTCRAGCCAAAAGAACAGAAACCCCCSGACCTCCTTTCTGACTGAGGCCCAATGTTATCTGACATGTGCCAAAAATCTACAGGAAAAAATATATATAGAAAGACGAGAAATTTGAATGAAGTTTGGCTGCGAAGAAGAGACTRTGGGAGCAGGARAAAGTAACTCAACATGCCACAATACATCCCATGTGCCCTGCCCCTTTCCACCCTGCCCCAGTAATATCTTATACCAAAATAATATGCTGGTATGTGAGAGATCAATACCGCCCTACCTTATTCCAATGTGTTTGAATATTTTATTGTAATTTGAACCATATTTCTCAGCTTTATGTTCTCCGTCTTCCAGTTGCATACAGCTGATCTGGGTGGTCAGGGCACCACATCGGAGGTGGTCCAGTCCATCATGAGGATCATCCAGAGTAAAGGACAGCACACTGCAGAGATCTGAACCACGCTGACCTTCCCATGTTCAGTACAAACTGTCAGTCTGYGTCTGTACAGGAAGGTTGTGACGTCACACAGATTACTAATAAGTTCACCTAAAGGAATAAAAATGAAAYATTTGTCCACTCCAGTTTCTGTCATGTTTGATACAAAGCAGCTTCATCTGGTTCACAACTACCGACACATAAAACGGCCTCTATTTAAGTTTGTGTCTGTTTCCCAATGTTAATTCCATATTTCTCCTTCTGCCAAGGAGATTATGTTTTCAGAAGCTTTGGTTTGTTTGTCTGCTCACAAGAACAGGAAATGTTGACACAAAGAACAAATATTTAAATTTTGGTGGTGGTCTGGATCACCTGTGTGAGTGGTCTGCACTCTCCAGGTTCTTCTAGTTAGTATTAAAACTGTGTTACAGCCTTTTCTAATCAACCAGAATGTGTAACATGTAGTGTCTTATGTCAAGTCTTTCACATTGTGTAGCTGTACTCTTTGTGAGGAAAATGCTGATTCAGCTGTTTCCATTTATTCTGTATCATTAGATCAGAATACATCAAGAAGCTGCTGTGAGCTAAACTTTCATTGTGCCACGATGATATTTATATCTGAGTGGATTACATTTCAAGGTTGTAAGTCTAACCAGATAAATGGTTTCAAAGCCTGATATCAGCATTTACTGTTTAACATTATCAATAAAAAATATTCATATATCTTCCCCAAGTGTGTTTTTTAAATTTAGCTAAATGTGTGTGTTTTTGTGTTTAATGTTGAAGTAAATTGATTTCAGCACGTCGGTTTGTCAGATACAGCAAGCTATAGTTTCAATCTTGAAGCCATAATTTTTCAGAAATGTTCATGTCTCAAAGAAATTCATCTTCACCGTACTGAGGCTGCAGTTTTAATCTGCACCCTCAGTCCAAATAAATGTTTCTAAAATTCTGCATGATTTGTAAAAGAAATCCCCGCATATCTTTCCCTCATAATCCCTGGAATTAAAGTTGCTGATTTACATTTCATCACTAGGTGGCAACACAACTTTCTGCAGMTGCAAAGCACAAAGTTCTGTAATGTTTAAGGACGACATAGAAAATATTAAATGCATTGGGAGGTAAAGATTTCAGACAGTTTCTATAAACAAATTAACTGAGAATGTAAGTTAATTTAGGTTAGTGATAAATCAGACCTTTATCCATACATTTTGCATTTCTAAACAGTTTTTTCATCTATTAAACAAATGTATTTTTTGCACTGTTTTCCCCTGTTAAAACTTTAGTTGTATCGAGTTCTCMGATCACACAATCAGTGAAATAAAAAGCCCAGCTGACAGATGTGATAGTGGTCCACCGTTAACTCCTCGCTGCCATTAAAATAATAACAATCCACTTTATTTATTTATTTATTTTTGTGATAAAGGCCCCACAGTTAAAGAGCCCCATCTGAATGTAATGATCCTGACTAATTTATCATCTGGCCAAACTTTGTGGGAAAGTTGTAAACTTTTTCCCTGAGTTTAAGCATTTACATATGGAGCAGAGAAATCCTTGGGGATGATTTTTTTATTAAGATTTTGTTGTTTGAGAGAATCAACAATCTCAGTGTGTGAAATGGGAGGAAATCTGTTTTAGGTACTAACAAATCTGCAACATCTCTACTGCTTTGATCCCTGATGATTTTTGCCACTTGTTTACAAAATCACACAGCTGACTCTTATTTTCAGTGTGCTCTGTGTTGCTTCTGTCCTTTCACCTCAGCACCGCTCACATTACGGTACTTCTCATCACAATAGTAGAGCCTCTGCCCCCACATCACCTCTCCCCTCCAGTTCCCCTCCCGGAGCTGCAGCTCTGTCCCCTGAGCCTCCTCTGGAGCTGGGCCCCGGGGGGATGGACACAGGTTTGGAGGAAAGCAGGAGATGTTGCAACAAACCACTCATCTGACTTCAGTTTAAAATGCACTGCTCCTTGTGCTGCAACATATGCTTTTAAATAATCAAAATGACAACAACCATTTCCTTCATTTGTTGTGTTGGTATTCCAGCTGTGCAAAAGGTTTCGAGTTGATTCGCCTRGTTCTATACATTTGTTTCAGAAATATCAGCTTTCATTTAAAACTGTTTGATACAAATAAAAAACCCAGTAGACAATCCTTTGACATTTTCGCTTTGTTTTTAAAGTTTACTTCAGAAATCTCAACTTTGTGCTAAAATATAAGCATTAAAGGCAGTTTTTTCTGCATTACGGTTTTCTTTTCAGTCTTAAAGGGAACATTTTAAATACATAAAACGTGTTATATAATTTTCCTCCTGCACAAACTGAGTTCACTCTCCGCCTGTCTGCTGTTTTTAATTATCCAAGCAGAACCCTACGAGAAAATTTTGAAATGATTCAATCAGATTTCTTAGAAATGCTGTCAACAATTATTCTTCAAACGTTCAGCTCCAAACAAGAAAACCTCAAGCTGCCGCCAGGTTATTAACGTACATTTCTACTGTGGTCCTTCGCTTTCTTTTTTTTCTCTTCCTAATTCTTCTCTTTGTCGTCTCACTTTGAAGTGTCGTGTTTTTATTTTCATTAGCCTCTCTCTCAATGATAAAAGTAACTGAGTGTCAAAGATAAGTGATGCATTGCAGGCCGTAGAAATTTAGGTTTATTTTTTCTCCCCTTAAAGCTGATTATTTCCAGACTCGTTCATCAGTTCAGTGGACATCACACAAATTTCCCAAACGTCACACGAGGATTTTGCTCTGAAACTGTTCAGTCAACGACTCTTGAAGAAGGATCAAGTACACCTAATCTGTTAGTTCAGTATAATCCCAGATTTACTCAATCATTTACAGTCCAACACCTATAGCTTCCTTCATATTGATAGTAGTTCAGGTGGGTCTTGTTCTGGAGCACAGCTGTGTTCAGTCAGCAGCTTTCCAGCCTTTTTTTCCCCTTCTCTTAAAAAAACTCTTAACCATTTTCAGTTACATCAGCACTCAACTATTCAGTGTAATCCCAGAGTTCGTATTTTGGGCTCATAATTTTCTCCTCAGTGTTTTCATTGGTAAAGAAATTAGACTAAAATCCTGCGATGACAGGAGAGTCACAGCTGTTTTGGTTGAATTGTGTGAACGATGTTGTGCACCAACCCATGAAACACAGCAGAGCATGACCCTCAGCGAGATCAGTATAACCACTAAGGTTGATTAGCTGTGGCGACCATCTTTATTTCAAAGGTGAATTAGCTGAAGATGTGCGTCTAATACTTTCTGACTGTTTCATTAAAATCCATTCAGTGGCAGTCTTGTATTAAGTACCTCAAAGTAATACTTGAGTGAAAGTACAAGTTTCTTATCTTAAA
Organism: Austrofundulus limnaeus; assembly: GCF_001266775.1. Classification (NCBI taxonomy): domain Eukaryota; kingdom Metazoa; phylum Chordata; class Actinopteri; order Cyprinodontiformes; family Rivulidae; genus Austrofundulus; species Austrofundulus limnaeus. The sequence continues at coordinate 5,811,472 of NW_013952405.1, forward strand.
ATTACTTTGGTAAACGTCAAAGTCTCCTTGAAGAATATTAATTGAATACTTAAAGTTTCTGGCATTTACTGTAAGTATCAAAAGTAAATGTTTGATATAAAATATGTTTAATGGATTCAGTAAAATGGAATTTCCTAAATGACATCCAAAAAGTTTTTTTTTTCTTTTATAGTATATTCTCAAAACAAGATCAAAATACTTTTTGGATGGATATRAGATTATAAGACTTTGTTAAGGCCCTGTCAAACTAGAACTTATGCCAACTTGTGAAATATTTTTTACGTCTAAATTGCGAATAAAAGTTGTATATTTGATCAATTTGTCAGAATTACAGTATACACGCCGAAAAGAAGCTTCCAATGGATGTTTTCAATAACATCTTYAACGTAGATGTCTTTAAAATTTTTATAAGTTGGCATAAGTTGTCTAAAACGTCATAGACAGGGCCTTTTGATGGACAGTGTGTATGTCATTAAAATGTYAATRTTGAAAAATTTAGAATTTGTTTTAGCTTCATACATCTCTGCTACAGTTACCTTTATGCTGACTACATACGTTTGATATGTRACGTGATTTATCATGTGCAGGTGACTGCAAACTAACAGGGTGTCGGAATGGTTTATATTTAAACTGCTCATCCAATAACATTTAAATTCACTCCATCCAGGAGACATYGTGTATCTGGATGGATTTTACTTTCTATTTTTGAATGATGACAAGCTGGAATGAAACAGGAGTGATGAGGCTAATTTTAAAATGTAAGGAGTGAAAACTAAAAAGTCATTTGAAAATCAGTTACTCCAGTATAGATAACAAAAATGTCTGCATCAATAAGGCAACAAAGTAGTACTTTACTATTTAACACCTCTGTCCAGTAGTTCATGGGATATTTTGCTGACACAGAAGACGAACGAACACACGCAGACACCCATGTGCTCTGAAGGAGAAGGAAAAAGACGCCGTTCAGCTTTTATCTTAAAGTTTCAAAAACAGGGAGTTAACTGGATAACTGTTTATTTTTCAGGCTAAAAGGAGTCGAACAAATCTTCAGCCTCCTGCTGACCTCCTTATCGGAGCTGCATGCTCACTCATCATTTTAATAGTTTTAACACTGGAGGTATACCACCTCGTGGGATCATAAAAATTCTTATCGTCGCAGCTCTGCAACAGTGATCCTGCATTCAGAATCTCTATTTTTACACATTACCATTTAAGCTGCTTCCTCTGCTCTCTGTTTCAGAGCAGATAACCCACTCACCTGCAGCTAATGATTCTCTACAACTGCTCCAAGAGGGTTTTTGTTTTTCATTTATTCATATTTTTTGTTATCTTGCACATCAGCACCTATTGGTCAGCCCGTGGTTTCAACCTTCGTCTTTGTCAGCAGGTGATTAAATATCTAAGGTTTCCATTTTTAGGCTCAGAGCTGAAGCATGTTTAAAACATGTCTGCATTGTGCAACTCGCAGGCTTTTTTGTTGTGTCTTGCAAATGAGATTTGAAAAATCCATAACGCTCTCGGTTTCCTCCATGGGGAGGTAACGCGATGCTGTTTGAGCAGAGCTGTGTTTGCGCCTGATTTTTTTTTTTGTGTGCACATCTGCATGCAGTTTCCCTGCAGCCGGACTCTTGACTGATTCCACCTGTCGCCCCTGAGCCAGGCCTTCACGCCACCCTGCCCCCACATCCTGACCCTGTCCGGTGAAGGAGGGGTAGGAGAAGAGCTGGGCTTTGTTTCCAAATAAGATCCTGTCTGTCTTGCTCACTTTTCCTGAATGACTTTGCAYGATATTCATCCTGCCTCCTCAGCACTGAAAGCTCCTTGGCAAGGTGAGCGTGGGGCGAGCCTGTGGGCTATTTCTGTTTGGGTTTCTGTTTACGAGAGGCCCGCTCTGATTACTGAGGTTTCTAAGAACGCAGATAGGTTGTCTCTGAATTGAAGAAAACAGTTTGGTTCGTTGTGGCCCTCTGGCCAGATGTAGACTGAAGAGGAAACAAAGAAAAAAAAGTAAAAAGCAGAGATTGATTGGATATCGCCGTGCTATTTGTTCCATTTCAGTGGTCCTTTCCTTTCCTTTCTTGGCTTTATTTTCCTTCTTCATCCAGTTTCTCGCCAGTAAATGTGTTTCTGCCTGTGGCGTTGCTGTAAGTTTTCTTGCAAACAGGGGGGTTTAACAGTCTTATTAAATCAAGGCAAACATGACAACCTGCATTTCACTGCTCTGATGTCATTCAAACTCTGCTCCCAGAGCATCTTGGCATTTTGACAACTTGGCAAACCCCCACTTTACAACTTTGAGTTCACTGGTTCAAAGAACTGAATTTTTTTATTTTATTTAATTTTATTTTGGTAACCAAAACAAAGTGTATCTGCCTGCAATGCTCATGTGGTTTATTTCAATCCTTTTCTCACGTGTCCTTCGGTTCAACTCCTGGTTCTCTGGTTCCAAACATCTGCCTGGTAAAGATAGTCTTCCTGAGGTGCATTAGATCCAACACGACAAACAAAACACTCAAAGCAGAAAAACACAATTACAAAAATTAGATTACAAAAAACACTTTTTTTTACAAAACAGAAAACGCAAAAATTCAATAATGACACAATAAAAGCTAAACTTAAATGAGAAAATGTGTCAACAATGAAGGATTTTTCCAAAATTTGTTAATGCTAAAAGATTGTTAGCAAAACCATAGCTAAATGTTAAAATGAGACAAACATTTGCAATTTTTAACTAAAAGTTAAGCCAAAATCAGAAAAATATTGGCTAATTAAGGGGGGAAGAGTTGAGGAAACATAAAATTAATACAGAAGAAGCCGAAAGCTAAGATTACAGTAGCTAAAACATAAGTCGTCTTTTTCGTCGTCTTTTTTTCCGTCTTCTTCTTTGGGTGTTTCCTCTTCAGGGGTCACCACAGCGGGTCATCCTCCTCCATCTCACTCTGTCCTCACTCTGTCTCCATGTCCTCTCTAACTGCATCCATATGTCCATCTCCTCATTGTCTTTTTCCTGGCAGCTGCGTCATCCCACCGTCCCTCCTCTGGACATGTCCAAACCACCCCAGTCAGTTATCTCCCAGTGGTTCAACCTGTGCTGCACCTCTGATGATCTCATTCCTCTCATCCGTCTTCGTCACTCCCGAGGAGAACCTTCAGCTCTGACACTTCCAGTTTTGTCTCCTGTCTTTTTTTGTCAAAGCCATCATGTCCAATACAACCCAGCTGGTCTCACTGTCCTCAGAGACATTTCTTTGGACCCTTGCCACCACCATTTTGTCATTAGCAAAACACAGTCTGTTTCACATTAAATACAAACATGTCATTAGAAAACACTCTTTATTTCATAAAGCAAATGTATTTCAAGTTTTTTAATYCTCTCAAATGCTCAAATCGTTAACATGACTGTAACTCCAAAAAAAGGTATGTTTTAATTATTTTATTTCTATTTTTAATGAAGTCATTTATTTTGCTCTCAGGTGTAATTTGGGAACATTTCCTGATTTCTACCCACTTTGACCCTCCTTCCTTTCTCCTGAATGTCCTCACTGCTCCCTCCACGTGTGTGGGTCACGCTTCTTTTAAAAGGTTTTGATGAAAAAAGATTTCTCCAAATCTAGCAGAAAACTCAACTTTGATTGTATTTTTCTCCGTTCAGTGTGACAGTCTCTTGACTGAATATCTGTCCTGATTTTATTTTTTTTCTATTTTTTTGTCTCTTTATGGTGAGTTGTGATGCCCTTATATATATAAAAAAGATAGAAAAACAAGAAAATAGGATTAAATAAATATCATGGTGATGTTTTGCCTTTTTTTAAATGCTGATGTTTCACATTCTGGGACACTGATCCGTTGACCTCGGTGACTCGGCTGGGAGGCTGCAGGCTGAAAATAAAGAGCATTTTGAACTTTTGTCCAGAACACATCAGACCTGAGGGGGAACCATTCCTGATGTGACCTTTTCTAAAGCCACCAGAGATATAAAGTGCAGCTCAGATGATGGTGACCCACRCAGCTTCCATCCTGTCTTTGAATGAATCCACAGTCTGAAGCTGGATTCTGACCTGACTCAGCACTTTTTAATGCTCATCTTATTCTGAAATAAAGAATTAAGGTTATTACTGCAATGTAGTTTTCTTTTCTTTCTTTTTTTTCCCTTTTGGCAATGGTTTGTGTGAGGGAATGATGACTTACAGTTCAGTTTGATTAATTTCTTTAAAATTAAATTAAATTGRGTACAGTCAGCGTATTGTTGGTTTCGGCTCTGAGGTACGCCCCCTGAAGCCTTTTTTCCTTCTTATTTTCCTGCTGCTGACCTGATGTTTCTTTCATTAGCCCATTAGGTGCTCATTTCAGCCCAACTTTTCCCCTGACCCAGTTCAAAGCCACTAAAGCTGTCTTATGCATGGTTTCCTATCCATGATTGCATAATCTCAAAAAAATAAAATAGACCAGCTTAAGACAAATATAACTTTAACACATGGCTTCACTTTTCATAATTCTGCTATGACCTCATGTTCTTTTTTATTTTTTGTTTTTACTCAAGCTACTGTATATCATGCATCCTCTGGAGAGCTCTGGTTTCAGCAGTTTGGACTGTAAACACACCAACTTATGTGTGTAACTGAAGTGTGGTTCTCTGTGGTTAATACAGGCCAGTAAACACTTTGGTGTCTCGGTGGGTCTGGTTTGGATTTTTTGATGTTTGTTCTTTGGTTTCTCRAATGTCTGATCTGGGTTTGTAGTCAACGGGATAGTTCAAATATTCTGAAGTGGGGTTTTGTTGGAACATTGTGAACAATTAACGTCTTACCTGCTGAGAAACGAAGCTTAGATCTGACAGAACTAATGAGCAAACAGCCAGACATGGTGCCAACACTAAAGTAAACTGCACAGACGCAAACAACTGGTCTCAGAAATTATTTTTAGCAGCTGGTGCAGAACACATTTTCATACATTTTTATGCTTCTATCATTTTTGAATTGTGCAGTCATTCCAGCAAAAATATTAATTTTTACAGCAAAGTGAAACCAGAAGGACTAGCTTGTGTTTACAAAAGAACCACTGAATTATCTGCAAATAGATAATGTGAAATCAACCTTTATAAAATAGTGTTCAAGTCAACTATTGTTTTTTTAAAATTTGAGAGTTTTTTTAATGCCAGTGCTTTAGTCTTGCTCCACTCGGACCAGCAGTTAGCTCATCACTATATTCACAAATAAACTGAAAAAACCATCGACAACACAAAATAAATAAAGTATAACATAGGAAAATCTGTCAGAATCTTTTCACACAGCCACACTTTACACAATCTGATYCCTTTAACATAACTCACAGTGTTAGTTAGTTCTGGATGTCACCTTTACTCCTTACTTTATTTTGCTGAATTTGCGCCCTCCTGAGTCTTGGGTTTTCTGATCTTCTGCCACACCTGGGATTGATTGGCGATTGTCAYACCTGCATCCATTTAGCAATCAACTCCCTCAGAACATAAACTCCTGGATTTTCTTAGTTCCTCATCAGAACCTTATGTGTTGTTGCTCGTCACTGCTGCGTTGTGTTTTGTCTTCATGCTTCACTTGTTATTGAATTCCTTTTTTTGAATTTTCCTTTAAAGACTTACAAAAGTACCATRAAAATAGCCACCTGCGTTGGGTCCAGGCACCACATATAATTGCAGAGAGTTGAGCGTATTTATTTCTTGTCATTTCGGATTGCCATTTAGTCTCATTATCTCCTGCAGCCCATGGCTTTTGTGTTCATTTGTTTGTAGTGTTARYAAAATACCTCATGAACCASTGAACAGATTTCAATAAGATTTCTTAATTGTAGGCTGGCTGCCATGGCAAAACAAACCGAGCAGACAAATATACTAAAACACATTTGATTTTAAGCTCAAATTTGGGTGCGGCAGAAGCTGCAATTCGTGGCAATGAAAAAAGAAAAAAAATCCAATTTTATTCCTGCACTGCTCCTTTAATCTACTCCCKGCAAAAAGCTTTTGTTTTTGGGTCGCTTTTATTTGATCCACATCTGCTCAAAGCCACAATACATGAATATGCCAATGAATATTTGATCAAGACCAGCCTTATTTGCTCATACCTCTCTGATTCCGAACGTCTTTCGTCTCAGAAATCAATGATAGATGACATGTTTTGTATTTATGAAATAACTCTGGCTAATTCTCCACATAATGGCAAACACATGACGACCTGACTCAGGCCGAGCTGTTTATTTTGCACCATATGATCGGATGAACTCAGGACACCCGCTACAATGCGAGACAAAACTGGGGCCACCCAGAGATAATTAACTTTAGAAAGAGGGCCTCCCCACGCTCCCCAGTGAATTATTTATGATGGGGAGACGTGGCATACTTCAGAAAATTTACATTCATTGTTTCATAAGGCTTCGTGGCCTTCACAATAAGAACAAAGTGAAAAGGGAGAACACCTAATCCACTGTCTGTCTCCAAACCCTGTCATTCTGCCCATTTGGCAGGTTGACGCATCAGCATAGCTGTCCTGTCACTGCCTTGTCATCGTAATTGTCGGAGCCCAGTCTGAGCAATAGCAGATGGAGACAGARGCAGAGTTTGCGCGACCATTCGGGCACAATCAATACAAGGTTTGTCACGCAGGACACGAGTTTCCTCCTCGCTCTCAAATTCCTTAACCTGAGTTATACCTACGTCCCAGGAGCGAAGGAGCTGTAAACATGTACGYCAAGATCTTTTCATGGCCTTTGAAGTCCAGCTACTGCTGGATTCCATCAGAGCTTCAGCATCACCTCGGAGCTGTGGAAGCATAAACACTTTGACGCCACAGTTTACCTCGCGCCGGCACCGTCCGACTCCGTCGATGTCAGTTGAAAGTATCTTGAGCTCAGRCTCCGTTAGCATAGGTGTGTGTCTAGACGGGGTCTGAAAAAGCCAATCAGCCAAATTAGCACCCTTAGTCAGGCCGACACGCTGAACCTGATCAAGTGTTGAGACTCAGTTTACACAAGAGTGCTTCATTAAAGCCACAGAAATACTTGTGAACGCACATCTCAGCCCACAGGTGACGGGGACCTCCCAGGAAATAACCCGACACCTCACAAGTCCACTATATATGGTGACTGACGTGCTTAATGTTTAATAAACTGCAACAGGAGACAAGTTCAGTTCATCTGAGTCATTTTTTATGCATGTTTGTGCACTTCTGCATTTATGTCCCAGCCGTCTTTTCAACCACCTGCAGTTTGTAATTTACAGTATTCCTCTCACATCCAAAACCTTCCACTTCAGGGTCCAGAATTATACTCCCCAGTGCAAAAATAAAAGCTAGACTATTTTTCTTTTTTCTTACAACACATCTTCCATCCTCCCTCATCCCAGCCGTCTGTTGTCTATAAATGTTCCTCTCGTGTTTTTGTTTGGAAAATGAGAACCAGCGTGATATTTAATGAATTTATTTAAAGCAGGAAACCAAAATCAGTGACTCACAGCAGGCTTCAATAATATTTGAACCATGATACAAAGCAGAACGGGATTTTGTTTACTATATGGGAATCCTTTGAGCAGCTGTGTCGCTTTGAAAAAAAAAACGGGTTTATGCCAGTTAAAGCATGAGAAAGCTATGAAGTGATAATGTTCTATCAGACTGCTGGTTCTGTGGTTTTGAAGGTGAATCAGACATAGAGGTGAACAGGCACAATTCTGAACAAGATAAAATGAAAATGAATGGAGTGTTGATGTGTTGTGTAAATTACAGTCACGTCTGCACAAACACTAAAACTGTCATGAAGCAGTAATCTGTGGAAAAACTCCTTTATTCTGTCCACAGAATTCTGCTCCAGATGTTGGCAAAATGAACGTCTAAACGGCTGAAATTTTCAGAAATCAGGTCGTGCTGCTGGTAGAGCTGTAAAGTGCCATTCTGGTTGCAACAGGCCAAATGTTTAAAGAATACAGGGTGCCGATTTTCCATTGAAAGAGCTCTTCAAATCAGTCAGTACAACGGCTCYTGCTGCACAACAGTGGCAAAGGAAACATGAAACTCAGTTGCACAGGTCATGTTTATAATGTATGAAATAACATAATAATTTATTTATTTACATGTTTTTAATTCAATATTGTTATAATACTGATTTAAAAGCAAATTACCCAAAAAGACAAAATATGTCACATCACATTACAACCGTATCATATCACATGGTTTCTTATTGTGTCACAATGTCACATTGCATCATTTGCATTACATTGTATTGTATCACATCAGTATATATTGTATTGCAATGTAACACATCATATTGTATCATATTGTATCGTTGTATCACAATTCATCATATCACAACATATTTTTTATTTATTTATTTATTTATTTATTTATTTATTTACCGTTATTTAACCAGGCAAGTCCCGTGGAGATCACAGATCTCTTTTTCAAGGGAGGCCTGGGCCTGAAGGTCACCTATTGCACATGTTTTTTGGTGGTGGGGGAAACYGGAGCACCTGGAGAAAACCCACACAAGCACGAGGAGAACATGTAAACTCCACACAGAAAAACCCAAAGTCCGAAACGAGGATYGAACCCAGGACCTTCTTGCTGTGAGACGTCGGTGCTAACCACTGAGCCGTCGTGCCACCAATCATATCACATCATATTGTATCACATCACATATCATCTGATCATATGTCCGTATTCTTAACCTGCTTCGTCTTTCTTGGTTGACATCAGGAGGCAGCTGTTTGCACTGGTTTAGTCGGGGCGTATCAGAGTTTGATGAAACTCATCAGACTGAAGAAGTCTCTTGGAGGAGAGACGAAACGTTTCACTAAAGAAGAACCCATCCAGAGGACCTACTTATTTTTTTCTTTTTGATGTAAAATGAATCTTTTAGAACAAATAATAGTGAGAAATTGTGTCTTTCTATTAAAACCTTCAATAAATGGGTGGATTAAATGATTACCAACCTTCCCAAATTTGGACAACACACACAGAACTTTTTCTCAAGTCCTTTTCTTTATATTGAYACTGTAACAGAATAATCTGGAAAATTAAATCAAAACGTAACTTCTAAGCCTCTGGAAGTCAAATTTCACTTGCATTCCTCATTGAAATGTGAACTGTAATTTTGCATGCCTTTATCCTTCCACTTATGTCTCATGTAGCCAAATGAGCTTCTAGCCAAAGTCAAATTTACATAGCCTGCCACACTGAGGTGGGTTTGTGTCATTATGATTCACAAAGGAGGGAAAAAAGGCAGCTTTTCTCCCCTTGCATTGGCTGTTCATTAACCATCACTCACATGGAATCACATTCAGGAACGTTTCACTGCATGACACTGGTATTCTACTTAAATGACGGCATGCGAAGCATTTAAATGGGGAAACGCCACACACTGGGTCTGGCACACTCAGATACACAAACATACAGGCAGTCAATCAGATGAGGAACTATGCTGCTGACATCTAAACATACCACAAGCCTTCTACTTTTTGATTTCTTTTACTCCTCACACAGAGAACCAGTCGACCCCTTCCCTCGCCTCTTTTCTACCTCTTCTTCATTCTTTCAATCATCTTTAAACTCTTTCAGACGAATTCCTTTGTTTTACACCTCTGCAGACAAACACTACCACCAGTCACCCTGCTGCACACAGCGTGATGTCTTGTTGAACGAGTGTACAAGTGTTGACATGCACACACAGAAAGGGAAGGTTTTGTTGGCTTGTTTTTCACACTGGTTTTTCTGGTTTCTTGATATAAAATAGGCCAGTTTTGATCATAGTGTGACACCTACGTTTAGGGAGCAATTACATAAAATTCTGGCATCCCTCCAGCAGGTTCTATTCATCCCGGGATTCACCTCGTCCGAACAAAGTTTACATTGATTTCATTCACCAGACTGCTGTCATGGAAAGTTTGCTCTTCTCCTCTGGCTTCCTCTTTGTCTGTTTCTGTATTTACAAAGTGAAAGTGATATACCTACCTTTGTCAGTGTTTCTTTCTTCTTCTTTTTTTTCCCCAGCTGCAACTCCTCACCTGTCTCTCCCAGTTTGTGCAACCCTGGCCTCCTTGAATCTAGTCTTTTGGAAACAACAGGACGGTTCCAGGATTCAAGGCGATCTGTCTAAACAAACAGCTGCAGCTCATCTGATGGTTATTTCTATTCCGTCACTGCCATTCTTCTCTCCACGCTCAGCTGCTCTCTGCGATTCACAAACCCATGCTGCATTAACATGTGCTGGGTACATGTGTGCAGAGAGACCTGCTTTGAGCAGCGTCGGAGCAGAATCGAGCCGGTGGGTTTTCATAAAGGCCCCCCTGCTCTGTTCGTTGTGCATATCTTTTCAATTTCATTTCTGTCTATCAATCAAGCCCACTCTCCACTTCACGTGGCATCTTAATTATATTTTGCCCAAAGCAACAGAAACCAACTATTACTTCATTGCTGGAATACCTTCCCTCAAGTTTGTTGTGTTTGTAGAAACGTTATCAAAGACCACTTTAATTGAAAATGACCAGAATGTCCAACATCAACTRTGTGATCTTAGGCAAGATCATCACAGAGCACAATGTTGAGATTAATGAACAGGTAGGTTGCTTGAAGTTTAGTCAGGAAAAGAAATAATGTTTGGGAAAAGTTTTCATATCACTTGTACTTGTCCTCATTTTTGTAACATTGCTTCTCAAATGTCAAAGTATTTTATTGGGATTTGATGTGATAGAGCAACACAATGTGCACAAAAATGTGACAAGGACAAGTTTAAAAAACAAACAAATGGTTAAAAATCTGCAAAGTGTGTGCGTGCATTTGTWTTCAGCTCWYTTCTTCTWSTTCTTCTTCTTCTTKTTKTTKTWWTRRYRGYWGKYRRSMARCWWMWTRRTGKKSWKYAYYRCCRCCWMCTRKTRKKRWRKRKKGWKSAKSASGMMRCWWMTKWWRTMAWCMMCCCCYCCYMMMAAAAAAMWYATATCCTTTCAATCAGTTTAGTTTTCTTAAGGTRGTTTATTAAATAACGTAAATATTCAGAAGAAGAGGAGTACCCCAAAATATCTTGTATTTTTAACTGCATCTTATTCTTTAGAAGTCTACATTYTAACTTCCTTCTCTCCTCAGAGTACTTTGGACATATCAACAAAACGTGTTTAACTGTCTCTTCTTGAAAACAAAACTCGCAATTTTCAGCTCCCTTGGCTCTGATATGCCCCGACTAAACCAGTGCAAACAGCTGCCTCCTGATGTCAACTAATTAGTGAACAGAGTCCACCTGTGTGTAATTTAATCTGAGGATAAATCTGTTCTGTGAAGGCCCCAGACGTTTGTTACAGAACGTTAGCATTGACTCAGGGAGTTGAACACAAACGCATGCCGCACTTTTCAGATTTATATGTGTAAAACGAAAAGAAAAAGGCAGAAAAAAGTGAAGAAAACTCCTCTTTTTTTCTACAAATTGACAATTATGTGATACTTTGTGTCGGTTTATCATACATCACAGCTTCCAGATGCAAAAGGCATGAACTTATTGCACATTTTTTCACCTGTTTAATACAAAAAAAAAATCAAACACTAAAGAATAGCCAACTATGATCCACACAGAAATAAATGGAGCCACTGAAAAACATATAAATTCTCAAACGTCTCTGACCTTTCCTCCACTTTGAAAGTCACAAGCCTCTAGTTAAAGCCACTCAAAGCTCACATTCAGTATGTTTCTGTAGCTTGAACGTGTTTTGGAAAAAAAAAAAAAGATATTGCGTTACAGTGAATCTTTGGCAGTTGTTTCACTGTTATCTTCAAATTCTGCTTGAAACTCTTCCATCAGCTGCAAACGTACAGAAACACAATGTTCATAATTATCAAAGGATCATTTATTTTTAGATTTGCATATATTATTCAGATTTTACTTTTAGGTTTGTTTGAGTACAGATACTTTTTGTTCCTAATATTGGGTGTTGTGCACAGAACTCACATTAAGTCAATTAAAACATAAAAACTAAAATAAAGCATCAAGTTTGAGATGAAGCCAGAAAATGAAAACTGAGATTCATGAAAGTCACATTTTATCATCTGAAAATAAAAATAAATAATTTTTTTTTTAAAAATATAATTTTGTTTGTTGGCTATATGAATACAAGGACTTATTCAATATTTACTGCAGTTCTGCTACCTCAAATAGCTTCTTGAAATAACTCCGTCTGAACCAGGTTTACAATCCATGGAGCTCAAATTAAATCAAGTATGAGCTAAAAATACATCAGATTGAGACCTGATAGCCAGTTGAGTGCCGTGAAACACAAACAGCACGATATGCATTCCATCCATTAAAATAACCTTGTTCAAAACACCTTAAGTGTTCTTCTGTGAGGCTGCATTTTTATTTTTTTGTTTTTTTACACTAAATTGCTAAAACAAAACAGGAATTTTTACATGGGGGTCATAATTTTAGCAAATAATCTATTAAGCTGATAGATGAACCGTCTGAAACAGGTCTTTTGGATGCATTTATAGACATTTAACAAAGATGTGCACATGGAGTCAGTCCTGCTGCACACACACACACACACACACACAC
>NW_013952405.1:5826433-5829176 GCF_001266775.1 Austrofundulus limnaeus
ATATATATATTACCAGATTAAACACCCAGAATCATTGTAATTGAAATTGTTAAATCATTCTGTCATTGATTTTCACATACTTTTTTTTCTTCTCTTTTGTGTCCCCTGTCCTCTGGCGTGGTTCTTTTCTATCGTTCTGTTAATTCAGTAGATATGTTTTCTTTTTTTCTTTTTCGTTTTCTAAATATAAATCTTTAGTATGTTTTCTGTGCACACACACATAATCCATCACTGTCATCTCGTATGGTTCTGACGGGAACAGATGGCCAATAAATGACAATTTCTGAAGAACAGAGAGATCAGAAAACAGATGAGATTAAACAGTTTCGGGTCTGGATAGCTGACAAAATATATTTGCCAATACGCAGATTCGCTCTAAGGCTTATGTGTAATATATTTATATTAATGCTGCTCATAAAGTGTAAGCTAAACATAAATACATCCTAATATTTATTGTTCTTTAAATCTTTTTTTTTTTTTGACAGCATAAATATTTTAGTATGTGGGAAAAAAATCACTAAACTGAACACCATAAAACTCTGGAACCAAACATAAAAAAGAACATTTCTTAGTTAAACACATGTAAGCTCATAATGTTGCAGCTTGCCTGTGTTCAAGTGTTTGTTTGTATGCTGTGTTAGCAAAATTTTGCATGCACCACTGGACAAATTTTATTGAAACTCTTTTAAAGTAATTACAGAATAGACATTTACAAGTCAACCCCATCAAAGATGGCCACTTCAGCTAAGCAACCTTAAAATTGGGGATGCATCGATGTGAAAATTTCAGTCGATATTGATATTATCATTGCTGTTATGGCCAATAACCAATATTTCATTACACAAACWCATAGTTTATTTATATATACATACAGATACAACTCAATTGACCATTTACCCTCTTAAAACAGAAACACAAAACTAAAAAGYGGGAAATCAATATCTGACGTTAATATCGGCCCAGTCTTACTTATCGCACTGTTAGAGACATTCTAAAAAATGACTAATGGCCGACAATGTTTCTTGCATCCCTTCTTAAGTTGTCTAAAATTCAGCCGATTTTAGAGATGTTGAGCTAAAACTGGGTGTGGTAGTGGCTGAGGCTGCTCATAACTGATGCACAACTGATGCTCAAGAAAACGTCTCGCAAGATCTCACAATATTACATGAAACTGAGCATGACGTCATCAAAAGTTGACCAAAACAACTATAAATCCAGTTATATCTGAAGACAGTGTGTCTTTAAAACTGGAATGGAAAATCAATCAAAGAATATTAAGCTTTTCTTTCCGTTTTTAACACTACACTAAAATCCAAAGTTTGTACCTAAATGAGCAGAACTAATCAAGTAATAAAACAAAACCAATACTCAAGAACAAGGATGTAACATGTTTAAATAAACTGCTGTATGGAAGAGTGCTGCTGCCATAATACCCTCCACGTGTCTGCGTCTTAATTAAAGCACATAAAAKATTAGCTGCAGTTTTGCATATTAGCCTGGAATAAATCACACAWAACAAAGCAGGCCCGGGTTTAATCCTGCTGTCAATTTTCATGACATTCCCATGTGCTCCACCCGCGTMCTGTATGTGCTGGCTGCTCGCTCGCTGCYGTCATTTATAACCAGCCTGTCAGCRCGAGCCGCACAATATACATCTGTGTCTCCAGCAGCTATTAGTATGACAAAGTACACAGAGATAATGGCTGCATGAGAAGTGGCTGAGGCTATCTGACTGTGACCATATGCACACGACAAACAAATCCACCTCTTCTCTCCTCATTTCAGAAAGATTATGTCATGGGCAGTTCTTTGAAGTCTTTGCTATGAGCACAAAACATTTATAATCTCTGTATCTTCTCAGGAAAACGTTTGTTCAAAGAGATCACCTTGGAAGCCGACAAAACAACAACACTGCGTTCTGCCAAGGAGTTGGTTAATGACATTTAACTGACTTTTAGTTTTGGTTTCTTCCTCTGTTAACTGACTTCCACCTTCTATAAAAGGTCTGTCAGGTAAAGGYCAGTTTCATCCAACATGTAGAAAAGTTAATTCACTTAAACAAGCCAGTGAGTCACGCTGATAATTCATTTTTATGTTCAGGAGATTCATWTTGATGTCTGATTTCTGTTGTGATGTTGGACAGCATGCAGATTTTTAATTAATTTTAATGTCTTCTTACCTATGAAAATATGGAAATGTTATTGTGATATTTAGAAGTATAATTTGTCCTGTAAAAAGCATTATATTAATAATTTATCTACATATTGTGGAAATAAAAGACAAATTAAAATACCTCTAAGAGTGTTTTAGAAAGAAGTAAAGATGTAAACACGATACTGTGCAAAATATCTTGATGCATTTTTACTGTTGGCAAAACATTTCATGAAGCAATGAATGCATTTTAATTACAATGTTGGACAGAAATAATTAGATTAGTATTTTTATCTGCTAAACATTTGGAGTCCATTAAAATTTGAAAATCCAACACAACAAARCAATGTTCGTAAGCACAAAACTGGCTAAAATACAGTCATTTTTACAGGTATTGAACTCAAATTTGGTGTGGTAGTAGCTGAGCATTGTCCCCAGCACATAATCTGAGCACAACTCATTGCACAATATGCTTCGAACTTTGGTGTTTACTGTTGGTGTTAACCAGGGGTGTCACTAGGTTTTAAGGAAAAGGGGGGCTTAGCCCCCAGGAGAAGCACAGCATTTTTGTATATTATACATTTGTATTGTG
>NW_013952405.1:5830966-5835770 GCF_001266775.1 Austrofundulus limnaeus
TATTATATATATCACTGCTTTTTTCTTTCTTTTTTTTTGCTTGTTGTTAAGACACTTGACTGTGACCAATAGATCATTCAGACATTAAGACCTTAAACTCAGCAGATGAACCAGAGTGAATAACATCAGCGCCAAACCAGTTTTAATTATATCTTTAAATGCAAACTTTGCTCACAGCATTCTGCCACAAAGACACAGTTTTTTCCCTTTTTTTTCTTTTTGTCAAACCGCTGAAAATTACCAAACAAAACAGAATTTGGCACATAAAACGGTATTTTAGCTCCAACGAGATGATTCTCAAAGAGTTATTGAGTGAAAACTTATCAGCTGAAGATTGATGCATCTCTCAGGTCCTGTTTGACGTCTTTGCTGGATTTCTTTTTCCGTTTCTTGAAGACATGACTTTCAGACACTGTTCGTCTGCTGCAGACAGTATTTTAACGCACACACACTCACTGCTGTCATGGTCAGGTACAAAAAACCTGGGCTGAGAATTAACGAGGGGGAAAAAATAAACTCAATCCAAACTAAAACTTTAAAAGACCAACTAAAACCGTTTATAGAGACACAAAAAGGACTGAAAAGTCTTCTTCTAAAAAAAATTATTTCCGTTAGATGCTACAAGCATGAATCACTCTTGTAAACCTGAATCTGACCTTTAAAATCGTGCATTCCACATCTGTTTTGGGCATAACGTTACAGCGCTCGCTCAGAGCAGCAGAAGTGAGAAAAAGTATATATTGTATGTAAAGCGTTGAGCCAAATCTCTTAAAATCCTCGTATTTTTGCTCCTAAGAGGCCCGAGTTTTTTGTAATCATCTAAAGGTCAGATTATGGTTTGTAAGAGTGATTCATGCGTGTTGCGTCTCGTGGAAAGGAACATCGAGGAGAAGCTTTTTTTTCCTGGTCTTTGTCGATCTGAAAAAGATGACACTGAGATTTTTTTTGTCTTGTCTGACAGTTAATGATTGACTCAGGTGTTCTTAATCGGTTCTTTGCTAACTTTGTGGGTCCAGGTGTTGTTTTTCTGTGCAATGTTTGACTCTTTCTGCCTGTATGAACATTCATGTCAGCCTTTGCTTCCTCTGCTGAGCCTACAGCGGAAGACAAAGCCAAACACTTTGGACCTAAAACTAATCTAAACTGAGTGTTTTCTTTTTTTCTTTTCTTTTCTTATTGAACTCCTTTTAGGATCTTCCAAGACTGTTTTCATTTAGTTTCTCTTCATTCTGAAGAGCGGCCCCTGACCCGACTGGCCACAAAGTTCGCTCGTATGCGATTTTGGTTCCAGATTTTTTTTTGTATGTGTAAACAGCTCTGTGCAAACAAAGAGGTCCCYGAGAGCAGTCGGAAAAGGGGCCTTGGCAGGTGGGAGCTTGTCTCAGAGAGAAACAGCTGTTGTCTTTATTTCTGGCCACAAACAGGAGCTGAAAATAAGCTCCAACATGTGGGAGAATGACCAGACAGAAATCTCAAAGGAAAAGCGTGTCATCGATYGAGATATTTAAAGTCTCTGCATTCTGTTCGAAGTCAGTTGCACGCGTGCAGCTGAACACATCAGACAAACGATGTTCCACCTGATAGCAGAYGAAGGTAACTGAACACAGAAATCAGAGTTCCCCAAAACCATCATTAAACAGTTTCAGAACCTGAGCAAATTATGAATGATTCCTCTGCCATGATTGCTCATTTCAGTATTTGGACCAGTATTCTTTGTGCTTTTATTAGGCAAAGTTATCAGACAGCACTTGATGGATTTTCATCGTTACGCTGATGACACTCAGTTATATATGTATCCACGAAACCTGAAAAAAATCCAATCACTGAGTTAGATTATAAGCTTGTCTTAAAGACAGAGGTTGTAGTTTTTACACCTGAGCATCTTAGAAACTAACTTTGCAACCTTTATTTCCTCTGGATGGCATTAATTCAGCAGTTCTAATGAAGAACTTTGGTGTTAGTTTTGATCATACTAGAATGGGAGGCAGCGCTTTCAGTTATCAAGCTCCTCAGTTTGTGAGGTTGGCATTTTGTGTAATTTAAAACTAAGCTTGAAACTTCCCTTTTTTATTGTTTAATCCTTTAGTTKGGTTCRGTTTGGGTTTACKGAGCTATCCCTTAGTTAGACAGCTGGAGGACACGTTTCTTCTCTCTGCTCGATTGGATTCAGTATAATCTGCTTGCTTTTTCTACAATTTTTTTTTTTACTAATTGGCCTTTTATAATGTATGTGAATGTTTTTACGCAGTGCTGTGAGTTAGGGTTGTGAATTGGYGCTGCATATAATTAACTGAACCGAATAAAAACTCACACAGGTGATTTGTATCTCTTCAGTAACTCCACTACCTCGCTCACATTTTCTATTTTTCAGTAGTATTTTTTTTGGCTGTCCTGGAACAACCAAAAAGGAAAAAGGATGAAATAATATAGCTTCTTTGTAACAAAAYGTGCTCTAAGACCAGATAATCCAATTACAGAGACTCTCGGGGAATTTACAATCCCAGATTCTCGGCTGAAGAAAAAAGGGTTCAGCTGAGGAAAACATTTGATGTGAACTTGGTTGGGTCAGAGGGAAAAAGATCAGTTAGTTTCTGGGGGGGTGCTGACAGTGCCCACTGACACACACCACCTGTTATCCGTTTGCAATCAGCGCACCTGTGGTCCCGCATTAATCCTCCTCCCTGTATGCCCCTTCTGCTGCCTCACCACTTTGCTCCTTCTGGTTTTACGAGAGCATTTTCAGTTCAGCTCTCGTGTGACTGACAGACGTACAAAACTGAAACAAAACCAACCAAATTTAAGATAATTCAGCTGCGATATCCAGATGGTATTAAGATCTAACATATGTCGTTTACTACTTCCTGGGATGATTACTTGTTAAAAAAAATAACTGGGATGAATTACAGAGACCTTTTAATTACTCTGCAGTCTCCTGTACAGAAAGTCTTGGCAAAGAAACACATGAAAATCTAAAAATAGACTAGTTGTGTGGCGCAGCATCGCCACACAATAGATCAGAGCTTTCTGACAGGAATCAGACATTTTTTTAATTCCGGAAACAGCCGAAAACACTTTGTCTCCTGCACAGCACAGTAGGCTTGTAATGACAAACGGGCTTTACACGTCAAGTTTTTTTTTAATGCAAAACTCTTTAATTACAGGCAGCAAAATAGAAACATTTCAGCACATCCATACTGGCTGAATAACTCATTGTGAAGATTAAAGCCAGATCATTTTTAAGATGTGCAACAAAGAGAGCTAAAAGCTACCGACCCAGTCGTTATAATAAAGAGTTATTATTCTGTTTTGGGATGTTTCACGACTTCCAAAACAGAGGAAAGTCCTGGTTGAAGCAAAGCATGAGGTCRATGTCCTCTCTCTGTTTTCTCTCAGTGTTTGTCATCTTGCTTGTTCTTGTTCATCTCACCTTAATCCCTGTCATTTGTGTTCATGTCGTGCCTTGTAACGCCGCCTCGCATTCCTGCTCTTTTATTTTCATCGACTGTGAAGGTGGAGAGATATTGTTTTTGTGTGTCTGAGCGTGCATTCGTTTGTCTCACAAACCAAAGGGCAAACTTTTCAGGAAACTCTTGGAAAGAGGTCATTGGATGCACGTCCACGACTGATTAACTTGTGGAGTCAAGCCGTTCACGTGACTGCAACTGAACGGGTTTAGAAAAAACGAAAATTGTTATAACCCCCGTCGGTTTTACAGATATTGAGCTAAGTTTGGTGTGGTAGTAGTTTAGAGTCAACTCCAACAATTGAATTTGAATTGGGCACTCTCTGATTGCATGAGATCTGCTTTTAGATTTTTTTAAACCCACTGCCTGAAAGGCTGTTGGCAAGATGAGTTCCAAAAGACATGAAGGCCTGTGATTCATAAATTGTAGGTTTTCTTTTTTATCAGCCTCCTGCTTGTCTGTGTTTAGGCCCTTCAACAAGCCGCTAAATGTTACAGCAGCACACAGTATTACGCAAAAGTTTGTAATCAAACGATAAATGCTGTTTTACTGTTTGGGCCTAACTGTGTTATCTTTGGCATCTTTTGAAAACTCAGCGAAAGAAATGGGACTGCTGGTAACAATGTGCTGAAACATCCTATTCCAAGTTGATTTTTCTTGCTAATTTGTTGCAGTGTGTGTTGACACAACAATAAGTCTAGGAGCTGTTTGATGTCTGAATGGTTCATTGGTCAGAGGTAAGTGGCTTTGGTCAGGTACCGAAAAGWACAGAAGCTGCCAGTTCAAAGAGAAACTCCAGGAAGCCTGAAGCAGGACGTCTGAACTTTGTAGAATTACATTTTTGAAGCAAAATMTGAAGAATCAAGGGATAGGTCAAGACTTTTGCTCTTTGCTTACTTGCATAAACTCTAATTTAGTTACATCTTTTTGCCCTTATTTTACTGTTCGGTGTGCACAAGCATTTTTTTTCCCTGTGTGTTTGTGGGAATTCGGACGTGGATTTATGAATTCCCTCACTGTGTACACCTGTGAATGTTTCCTCGTGGTGTTTCCTTACAGTCACACGAAAACATGAAAAGGACTTACAACTGAAACTGCAAAAGCAGCATCTTTTTGTTATTTTGTGTAAACTTGCGTGAGTGTATGTACAKCCAGGGCGTGACCCGGCCGATGCTCGCCTGGCTGACTCAGCCGTTCGGCATTCATCGCTGGGTGCAATCGAGCGTTTCGTCTCATGTCTTTCGAAAAGGAGACAAAAGGCGAAGGGAAGGTGTGGGCATAGAATCCAAACACACACACACACACACACACACACACACACACACACACACACACACACA
>NW_013952405.1:5837271-5857835 GCF_001266775.1 Austrofundulus limnaeus
AGAGAGAGAGAGAGAGAGAGAGAGAGAGAGAGAGAGAGAGAGAGAGAGAGAGAGCATGTAACAATGCTTAAACAGGGTACAAATTAGAAAACAAGTGCATATGTGTGTATGTGTACTTCTCAGCCTTCGCTTTGGTTCGTCACTCTCAGGTGTACTTTAAATCCAGGCTGCACACACTGTCCATTCATGCATCCACACACACACATACACACACACTTAAACGACACAAAGCACTTCTATAAACAGAGCTGTCCCTGTGTGTTTCCCTCTCTCTCTCTCTCTCTTACACACACGCACGCACGCACACACACACACACACACACACACACTTTATAGGTATGTGTAACATCCTCCCTCCAGGCTCCACCCCTCAGCCCCAGAGCACACAGGCTGGTTGACCTGAGAGGAGGAGATAGCTGAGGAGGTGTTGGTGGGGAGGGAGTACACAGAGCTCAAATCCATTTCTGCCACTGCTGCTGGAGGCTCGGCACATTGCAAAGGCATATGGAGACGCACAAGGAGCGGAGACAACACAGATGGCTATTGACTGGACCCTGCTGATAAACTACTGGGGACTACAGGACAGTGCATTCACAACGCTTCTATTACTCTGAGCAAAGGAAAAAAGTTTTTATTTTTTCATTCAGGAGCCAGCTGATATTCCTCTGAATGGAAAAACATAGTTTGAGATCACAGAAGATGGGAATGTTTTTGAGGAGAATTTAACAGCAGAAGTAGATCAAAGTGAGTAACACCTTATTATAAATCAGTAACGAGCTTTTAAATAACTAATTTGAATATTTAAATACATATATTCTTATTTAAGTGCAAAAGTCCTRTCAATTCTTTAACGTCTTTTCCTCTGGGTAAAAATAATTAGTCCATGACCTGAAACTTTCACTCTGTACCTGCACAAATTTAATTACAAACTAATCTAGGTCAGCCACTCTGTTTATCTAGGCATAGGAAAAAAGTATGTCACTTAAGCTTTGTGTGCATTATTTATTATTTATATTTCGTTTGAATCAGTGAATGTTTATCAGAGCAATGTTCTCACCACCGGTTTCAGCATTGTGTTTTTTTTTTAAACTTTTCATCCAAAATGCTTGAATAAAACAAAATGYGATGTATTTAAAATTTTTAAAACATGAAACATTTTTTAAATCCTTCCATTCAGATAAAACAACACCTCCTTGTGATCGTTCACCTGCATAACTCAATCAGTTTGTTGCTTATAGAAAATAAAAATGAGCCGTACAGTTTAATCAACAAATTCAAGATAACAACAAGTATGGTTATTTACATTAAATATGACATTTTGATTTATTTTTCTGCTTTGAATGCTGGATTTTCCAAAATGTATTAAAATTATTTCCATTTTTTATTTTGTTCTTTTTTTCTTGTCTTTCTATGCAATTTTTAATCTTAGTTTCAGTTTTTAGATATTTTAAGTACTTATAAGAGTGCTGGATTGAAAGTATTTTGTCTAATTAAAATGTTTTTTGTCTTACGTTTTTCCATGAATGAAAAAAACAAACAGCTTAGCGCTTGTAGAAGTGATCTGCTGTTACATGTTTTATTAATGGACTGTGATGATGTCGCCTCTTTTTACGCTTTGTCTTGTAGCCAAACCGAGCGAAGGAAAAGGACACACATGAGAACAACTACCATGCACTGACAAGGTAGGGGCCAGAGGCTTCACCTTACCTTCAGGGTGTTTCTGTTATTTCTGCACTTGTCCCTTTTTTAATTTGTTTGTTTCTTATGTTTGACCATGCATGTGTCCTGCCCATATTCTAAAAGGACGATTAAAGGTCTTTTCGTTGACAGAGGAGATTTGTTATCCCGGGCTGGCTGAGCCTTGTGTGCGGTTTGTTTGATTTGTCAAAGCTCATTGATTTATTGCCTGACTTCAGAGGAAGATTAACAAAACAGAGCTCCATTTCCATCGACGGCGAAGCCATAATCGCAGAGTTTTCCCTGGTCAAACCCCCATCTTCACATCTTTGAACATTAAGTCGCCACAGAGCGTCAATCAGAAACTTAACTTTGCTCACAAGGTGCAATCACGTTGCACTCCCCCACCACATAATTTATTACCATACATAATGGCACAAAATCAGCCCCTTGATTGTCGCCTCCACCAGTAAAACCCCCCTCATCACCACTGTTGTCGTCACCGACAGCTCAGCCTGCTTTCTGTCAGTGGACCGTTTCATCAGATCTAAGCATGGCAGCTGCCGTCCTCCAGGCCTGTTTTGGTGGCAGCCTCTTTTTTTCATTCTGTAGGGGGAATACTCTAAATTTTAAATCAGMTGAGCGACGTCCCCGCTTTGTAAAGTGGCACAAGTTTGCTGCTGGTGTGCTAGTTAATGATACATGACAAGTAAAACAGACAGTGGTCTTATGAACACTCATTATYGGTGAATGATAGGAGGACTTAGACCTTCTTCTTCTTCTGGACCAAACTTTGTGACGACACAACAAACAGCTTCAGTGGCGCAACAGAACCAAGATGAGGGCGAGGGATGATCTTATAATCAGGAGCAATGACTCGTGGGCCTGCGGGATTAGCATTTCAAGGTTTGTTTGGACCGCAGCTGGTAGCGAACAGGCCGATCTGTGTGACACAGATGTGTTGACAGAGATGAACGAACCATGAATGAAGAGGCGTGAATCTGATTTTTTAATGAGTACATCTGGTGCGGCACGTCCAAATGCATGAATATGGACAGAGGATCCAGGTGTCATTGATCTGAGTCATTCAGAAGGTAAATTTATACTTTGTGTGTGTGTGTGTGTGTGTGTGTGTGCTTGTGCCAGCGCTGATCTAATTATATGTGAGGGTTCAAAGAAGAATGGATGGTCAGAGCAACAGATCATGCAGATGAAATGCCAAACAGCAACACGAGTGGCACCAAATGACTCAGCTGAGCTTTTATTGTGTAAGGATCTATTTATCAATGTGTAAATCTTCATGCTATATTAAGAAGAGGAGCATTTAGTGATACGCTGGTTTTGGATGTTCTGCCTCGCTGAGCTGATTGCGCCGCTGTAATCCTGCTTCATGCTCCCAGCTTCCATTAACGAGAATGAGATTTAAAACCAAATGTAAATTAAAGGCCCAGAATTCCTCGAAGGAATGCACATCGCCTTCCGCCTTTCAGAGTTTTTAGATTRAAACCATTTTATGTTGAGAGATGACCGAGTTCACATCTTTTTGGGAAAATAAAATCATGATCATCATCTCATGATGTTTTACAAGATGTCACATTAAAGGTTTGTGTTGTAAATGACACTCAGCTCATATTACACCAAATTCAAGCTTCACGTCTGTAAAACTGACTGAGTTAAAACKATTTCAGGGATCGCTAAGATTGCTTAGCTGGGTCACCTTAAACTGGATGAACTCCAAAAGTTAATCAGTTTTAGATGTGCATCCAATCATTACTCGGTGAACGTTTTCTGAAAGTCTGTCCAGTGGTTCATGAGATATTTTGGCAACAGTCTGACAGGTTTTACTCCAAACTACACAATGTCAGGGGCCGTCTTCTCCCCAGTTTTTGACCTTTGATGACAGGAGGAGGAGGATTGTCYGGGAAAGAAGAATATAGAAGGAGTGGGTTGATGAAAATAACAGGTGACAGAAAAAATAAAAAAAGAGAAAGGAGAGAAGATTAGAGGGGGAGCTTACTATGTGTTGTTTTTGGTTCACGCTGGGCTGCTAATGAGGACTGAGGGGTTCCCATCGATCAGACCGGGTCGGACCTTGTCAACGGGAACTAATCAAGGGACTGACAAGCTCAAACAAGACAAGAGAGGCAGCAGGGAAAGTGACTGATCTTTCATTATGTTTGGATTACAGCTCCTAACGTCTGCACACCTGTTCGTTAGCAACCGAGGAAACAGCTGTCTCTGAACGGCTGAGAATTTTACAGAGTTGGGCCTAAATACCTCTGCAGATGACATCATTAACTAAACTATTTTGGAGTCAGTTTTATATCTAAATTCTCATATCCTACAATCGTTTTTTTTTTTTTGACTGTTTGCAAGTTTTTACAAACTTCAAACTTATTAAGTCAACCAGCAAAATACAAATAAAGAAAAACGTTTTGCACAAAATTTAAAAATTCATACAAATTTAAAAAAAGGAAAATATAAAAAAAATTATAAACTTTTTATGAATAATGTTAAAATAGAAAACCAAAAGACTATTACTTTTGAAAGATAATAATTTAGAATTTCTTGCCTTTTTCAACATTTCATAACCTAATTTTTTGCATTTTTGTGTTCTTAATTTGTATATTAAGTTTGTGAAACGTTTGGACTGCAGGAAGGCCAGGTTAACAACTCAACTATTTTAGAAAACTTTCAGTTATTATCWATTTTGATTGTTCGGGTTTGTTTGTTTGTTTGTTTTTGTTGTTTGTTTTTTTCAGTGTTAGGAATTCAAAACATTCGTGGAGGTTCTTTTTCTCTTGTGTGGGAATTATCTTTACCATTTTATCTCAGAAAAGACAGTGTATGTGAGGGTGTGTGTACTTTGTGTTATTTTCAAAATTTCACCAAAGTTTAATCTCCACCATTTCACAACATAAGGTGATTTTATTTTAAAACTCTGGCACTCCTTCAAGAAATACTGGGTTTCTAATACTATATATATATATATATATATATGACTGATTTGGTGCCACTCGTGTTGCTGTTTGTATATCTTTTTTGCTTTCGAACTTTATTTATCACCAGAGTTTTTAGTAATAATTGTATTTAAGATCTGTTCTTGCCTATTCTATTGCAAATGAAACCAAACAAAAATCTATCCAGTTTTCAAAATTTTGTTTATTTGAAGTCCTGTCCAATTTATGGCTCAGGCTACTCACTGCTGACATCTCTTTAAAAAATGACAACATGTGTGTCTTAACAACAAGAATTTGCACCAATTTACCAAAATGATAAACGTTTTCTCTTTAAAATATGCCTCGCGGTGACATCTGGATATATAATTTGTAATAGTTTTAGAGGACTACATTTTATAACCTAGCATGGCTGGAACATGATGTAGCTTGTTAGAAAAATGACCAAAACATGTGTGAGCAAAGGATGACTGAGTTGTTAAAAAGATATGGTTTGAGTGGCTGGTCCTTGTAATGTTGTTGTTATTGTTGTTGTTGTTGTTACTGCTGTTGTTGTTGTTTTATGCTCTTCAACATTCCTTTCTGTCATCCCTGAGGCTCGGTCAGGTTGAGCCCCATGTTCAGGAAAGTATGAGATGGAAAGCAAAGGACATGGAAATGGATGGTTGCCCACCGGTTTGCCTGTGGAGAGGGAAGCAGAGGGAGGGCTGGGGGGTGGTGAGGGTTCTGACTCCATCATTAATCAGACTGAAAGCTTTAAAGTAAAGAGAGGAAGCAATGCAGTGGACTAACTACTAAAAGCAGTGTTCACAGTCCATCCAGCAATGAGAGATGAGATAATTTGTACTTTACATCAAGTCAGTCAGGAAAAAAAACAGGCTTGTTGTGATGTGCTTGGAATACATTAAACAGCATCCAGCAAAATGTTCTGGATGCATGATGTTCATTCACTATGTGGGTATAAATTTCCTCCTCGTGCTGGAAACATCAGCACATGTAGTTTTGCGCTGTGCACAGGTCATGCTTTACTGTAGCTGAGCCACTGGACAATTTGAAGAAATCTCTCGATGCACAATGAGCCTGAGGCTATTAGATATATAACACAGTGTCCTTCAACAGTTAAGGACGTGATCAGCAGAYGTATTATATGTCAGAACAATATGTGCTGCTGTGAAGAATGAGATGAAGCACAAACTTAGCCAGGTCAGTAAACCAACAACTACGCTTTAAGACAGTTACTGTCAGCTCTTTGCAAATATTGTATTGATATGCTATGATACGGTCAGGGGTGAAGCACCAAATTCTGGGCCCTGTACACTGTCGATGTCCATACACGTCAACCTCTTTGAACGTTTACCCGTATAAAGAGCCCTAAAAATCCGTAAATTTCGCAAATAATCCGTACAACTCGCAGGGGGTGGGGGGGGGGGGGGCATCAGACTCCAGGACATGCAGTAGCTCTGATGAGGCGTATTGACCAAACCAAATTGTTTATCTAAAAGTTGTAGAGCGACCAAAACTTTTAACCAGCTGAGCAGGCCAGCCAGTCAGCAGGCAGACCACAGGAAACCTCCCAGTTCTGTCTGTCCGCAGCYCWTTCAGCTGTGTCTGGGTTACACACTTCCTGGTTGCTGTCGGGCAGACTAAACCATTTTGCACCTCCAAAAGGGGGCCCACAATGTCCAATGTGGTGTGGACAGTAAAATAAAGTTCGTTCTCTCAGTTTCTTTTATCAATGTATTTGAAATAAATTACTACACCAATTAATTGAAGGGCCCGTTTCATTTGGGAAAAAATAAATCAAAAATTAAATCAGGACTTCCATGGGTCCCTCTCCCTTCTTGGACCCTGGGTACTCAGGTCCACTTTCCCCCCACTTCCACGCCCATGGATACAGTACATGAGGATAGGACAGGATAGGACAGGATAGGATAGGATAGGATAGGATATATAATACAATGTGATATGGTGCAAAATGAAATGACACATATTAGACCATATGATACATAATGATATGAGATGGGAAGATATGATCTGACAATAGATAATTAGAAACAACAAGATATGATATGATATGATATCATTTCATATATGATGCGGTACGGTATGGTATATATGATACAATTCGGTACGATACGATACGATACGATACGATACGATACGATGCGATACGATATGGTGCAAAATGAAATGACATTATACAATTTTAACATAAGGCGATAAGACACAATATGGCATGGGAAAATATCTAACAACAAACAATATGATACAACACTATATGATGCAATACAATACAATGTGATGCAATATGATGTGATATTGTAAATTATGGTACAATATGAAATGACATGATACAACATGATAGARTAATACAGTATACAACAAAATACAACATAAGACTCAATATGATATGATGTGAAGATATGTTCTAACAATAGACAATACAATACAACAAAATATTACATGATATGTTATGATACAATACGATAAGATATGATATAATGCAATGCAACACAATATTGTAAATAATAGTACAATATGAAATGACATGACAACATGATTGAATATACAGTACACAACATAATACAACAAAAGAAAACAAGATACAACATGACATGAGAAGGTAAAATCTCACAATAGAAGATACAGTACAACAATATACGATATATGATTTGATATGAAATAAGATATGATGCGATAAAATTTGATACAATATGATACAATAAGATAATACGATATGAAATGACATGATACAACATGATAAAATAATATGATATAATACAACATAAAATAAGACACAATGGCATGACATTAAATCATATGATACAGTACAATACCATATGACACATAATGATATAACATGAGAAGACATGATCTGACAATAGGCAATACAATGCAACATAATATGACACGATACATTAGGATATTACAACTGCATAACCTAACCTCAGTGCTGTCGTAATACCAAACATTACAACAGATCTATAAATAAACCACAAAAACAAATATAAATGTCACAAACAAGATCCACCAATATTGCACAATGTATAATTTTACAAAATATATAAATATTTATGTAAAGAAGAATAAAAGAACAGATAAACAGGAATGTATTATTGCATAACCCCWACTACATACCCGGTCCCACAACTCATTCCTTTGGAGACTTTATTTAAAACTTTGGTCTGAGTGATTTCTTTACCAAATAAAACAATCCATTCTGCTTTTGAAGACTCTGTACTTCAGCTCTGACAGAAGAACTCATTCTCCGAGTGAAGGATATGTGAGTACAGCCTGCTCGTAAATCACCTGGAGGGAGGGGTTTTCATTCTCCCCAATCACCTTCATGGCGGTCTGTACCCGATGCAGTTTGGGGGACATTACATCACCGAGGTACTCTGGATTCTCCTCTGTGGCCTGCTATTACACCTCACCTGCATGGAGGCATTCATATAAAAAGAAAATTCACATGACAAATTAATCACATGGGCAGATATATATAATTAGATCATTTAGAGGTTATGAAGGAGCATGGCAGCTTTTATGAAAGGACTCATAAATTATTTCTGTAATTACAGAAAAGGACACAGTTCTTTTCAGTTTCTGCCTGAGTCAAGGTGAAGAGACAAACCGAAATCCCTTCAAAAAAAATCTTCAAGCAAAGATTTTGGATGAAGCTTGTGGATGAAGGCAAAAAAAYAAAAAATAAAAAAACTGGCAGAAGTTTATAAAACTTAAAAAAAATGTTCTTCTCTGTTCTGAGAAACTCTTTTCCACAACTCTTTATAACTCAAACTTTGTGCTGGACAGAAAAGACCATCTGGCCTGGTCCATCATTTGTTCATCTGAGCACATTCCTCTGGCAGGGCCATGAYGTAAAGCCTGCCTGTGTTATCAGCTGTGTTGTCTCTCACCCATCAATAGGTGCAAATTGGTCATAAGGTCTSGGCGTAACAGTGACAACATCCTCGTAATGGCTCATTAGCTGCACTTGATTGCTCAACGGTAATGCCAGACGTTCATTCCTATTTTTAAATGTGACTTATACCCAAACACKCTTTCATTCAGTGCAACACTTATGTCATGACTCTTTGCACATAAGTCGAAAGTAATAACTCAGCACGGGGTCAATCAACTCCTTCTCTGCTTAAAAACACATCACCTTTTAAAGCCATATTTGGCCACCTCTGCGTCCACAATTTGAGTCTTTTTTCCGTTCTATCCTGCTTATTTCTTCTTCTTTATTTAGAGCTTTTTTTGTTCCTATCCTTCCAGATTTTTCCTTAAAAGACAGGCAGTTTATTTGACCAAAGTTGCCCCCCGCGGCTACCCACGACTGTTTTATCAAATTGTCATCTCACTTTTCTCTCCGTCCGCTTTAGGGGATTTATTTTGGAGCAAAATAAACACAAAGTTTATTGTAATCGAGACGCAAGTGTGACATGAAGCAGGGGAAAAAGCACCCCCCCCCCCCCCCCATGCATGTGAAAAAAAATAAAGCAGTAGAGAAGGGAACAAAAAACAAGGGGAAAACAGGAATGTAGAGAGGGGGTCAGCATGCGATGAGAACTATTAGGAGTGCAGAGGTGAATGAATCAAATTGGTGGGATAAAGGGGAGAGCTGTCAATGTAACCTTGAGAAAGTTTGAAAAAGAAAACAAACCCTGAGAGGACTTGCGTCAGAAAGAATAGGAAATTTGGAAAGACAGACAAACAGACAGACTGAGGAGTTATTAAAAAAATGAAGASAGCACAACAATATAAAAATGGCAGCAAGATTGTTATATTTTTAGTCAAATATCAAAAGGTTACTCGAGAACACCTATTTGTAGTGTATTATGTGAATGTGTTCATTTAATCCACGTTTATTGTTTTATTAAAAAGGTTCAAGAGTTTTGGGTTCTCACCAGCTAAATGTAGAAAAGACAGAAAACAAAACTGCTCAGCTGATGAAAACCAGTTTAATTTAGGAAAGTTTAATCCCGGGGCTAAACACCATTCTGACGTGACGAATCAGAACAAGAGTTGTGTTTGTAAAAGGCTGCGCCTGGAAATATCCRAGCATGCAGAGGTTTCTGCGAGTCATAGTCACAGGTTAATGTTTAGGCAAACAATAAACACATTAACGCTTCGCTTGTTTTGCAGGAATGGAAAGAATCAGCGYGGAAACAGACTGGGATGGGTTAGGTCTCTCCTCTCCGGGCGCCGCAGGAAGGAACATCTCCTTGTTTGTCACTGAGCTGAACTCCTTCAACGCTTCTCGCAGTGGGGGATCCCTGTTCGGGATCTTTCCTGAGAATGGCTCCAACACCACTCCTCACACCCTGTCTCAGCCCAGGACCCGGGACCAGGGCTTGGCTCGGGCTGAGATTGCGGTCCTAGGGGTGGTGCTGGCTCTCACCACCCTGGGCAACAGCTTTGTGTTGTGGGTGCTCCTGAGGAGGAGGAAGCTCAACGCGCCGATGCACCAGTTCATGGTCAACCTGTGCGTGGCTGACCTGGTGGTGGCACTCTTTCAGGTCAGTTTCTCTGAGAAAACCTGAAAAGTGGCTTGAATGAGTGCTGGATGACTGCTGAAATCTGTTGAAGAAGCTAAAACTGAGTTATTATGGCTAAAAAGAAGCAGAACACTAGCTAAAAACTGAAAGGAGCAAAAGGCTGGCTAAAATGCCGAACACTAAAAAGAGCAAAACACAAAAAATAGTAGCAAAATGCTAAAAGCAAAAGCTCGCTAGATACTGAAGATATCAAAATGTTAGCTAAAACTAGAACACAAAAAGGTTTTCTAAAGGGTAAAGGTGGCGTATATATTTCAAGTTGTATATGGATTGTCTGTAATTTACACAGATTTTCCCTCATTTTGCAGGTATACGGATGTATAGAACAGTCTCACTGATTTTCTTTAGGTTTTACTGATTTTTTCAAAAGCTCAATTTCAWRTTTATTTTACACCTGAGAGCTAGAAAATATATTCTCCACTTCTCCCGTCCTCCTTTTCTCCRAGAGAGTCCCAGCTACAAACCGTGGAATGGGGCGGGGTCGGATATTAGGCGGGGTCGGCTGGGGGGTCGGACATCTGCCCCTGCCCTCAACTCTGAAATTAACCAACCCAAGATGCTAAATTCTGAAATTAACCATTCATGATTTTTCAAGCTTCGTATCACCACGTTCCCAACACGCTGTGACCACGCCCACTGGACGTTCGACCCGTCTACTGTACGACCCCATCCCATTCCACGGGGGTCCTACTTGTTTTCTCCTGCTTTGCACTGCTGGTGTTATCTCTGACAGTCTTCTTGAGTAGGCCTAATATGGATTTTTTTGCTATAATCACGACTTTTTGAGGCTCGTTACAGTATACGTTCAAAGGGGTTGATGTGTACAAAGTAGCAAAAAGCTAACTATAACCTAAAAGCAGCAACATATAGCAAAATAAGGACTAAAGGCATCAAAAAGTTAGCTAAGGGCTAAAATTAGAAAAAGRGTAGCTAAAACCTAAAGGAGCAAAACTTTTTGCACAAAGTTAAAAGTATCTAAATGCTGGTCGTGACTAAAGGTAGCATTAGGCTATCTAAAATCTAAAGGTAGACAAAGACTGGCAAAGTTCTTAAGAAACGTAAGCTAGAAGCTGTAAAGTAACAAAAGGCTATCTTAAAGCTAAATGTAGCAAAATGCTGTCGAAAAGCTACAAATAGCAGCTAAAATAAGACAACTAGAGAAAGTTTACTAAAGCAGATTTCTGACAGAACTAAATAGGTCTTGATGCATTTCTGTTTGGAGAGCACTTATGACTAGAGGTGTCCCTCTAACTGAAGTACTCGTATTTGTACTCAGTCTTGAAAAAACTGGTATCGGGACACCCCTACTTATGACTATTAAGAGTGTTGAAAATCTTGTGAATGAGCTTAACGTTTTGATAAATGAATGGCTAAGATAGCACAACGTACGAACAAAACGTCCAAAAAATATTAACAAACTAAAGTACAGAAAACATTGTGTGAATGCTGACTCAGCAGTCRCAGTATTAAATGGACAAATATGACAAATCAATTGTTTGTTGTCATTTTGAAGTTGTGTTTGGGAATATTATGCTGTCTCATGTACAATTGATTTTCTGCTAAAGAAAAATCTTCAAATAATGCTTAAATAGTGCGCTCATTTTTCACCCAGTGTTTGTTTCTGTTTTTCTGGATGACTTCTCTCTCTCCTGCTGGTGATTTGTTTCAGAGTGCCACACCAACACAGAGCGTGGCTTTTAGACCCACATTCTCAGCAGTAATTACCTTTGTAATTACCTTCTGTGGCCAGAACGTTTATCTTCATCAATAAACACGGCTTGTTTCCAAATATTTTTATTTATTTATTTGTTGAAACTTCTGAGGTTGAATTTTTTTTTTTCCAGTTAATGACGCAGGAAATGTTTTCTTATAATGGCTTTACTGAGGTAGAGTCATTAAAACATTAGTCACATTGTTTGTGGCCGATGTGTTTGATAAAAAAAGTGCACCATCGCTCCAGGAATGTTCCTGTGAGGGTGTTATTTTGCAGTCACTGTTATTTCCTTTTTTTAAAAACTGAGGCTAAGTTACATGAAAGGTTCATTAAGTTTTAAATCATACAAAATAAAAAAAATTCACATTATCATAAGTATTAGGATGAAAATGTTCTACAAATCTTATTGATCACTCTCTTAGAAATTGAAAATTAACTTTTAAAATTACATTGCACGTCACAGGTTTTTTGATAGATCATTTTCTTTAAAGTCATCCTGAATTCATTTACTCAGTCGTATAGATTTAAAATATGCTATTATATAGAAAACAATCCAGAAAGTTTTGTTTAAGAACTGAACCTGAAAGCTTCTTGATAAGAACTCTATGCTTGTTTTTYTTTAAAAGGGAAGCTGAGTTGAGGCTTTTGACGTTTTTATTGCAGATCCCCTGAAATTATTCTGACAGAACAGTTAAAATGAGTAACTTGTACAATATTTCGACTACTTTTATGGTTTAAAGGATTTAAAGTGGAAATTTAAAAGGTCAAAAGCAGCACAGAACAGTACCGAAACTTAATGAAATTTTCACTTCTTTTTTACTTTTATCAAAATTAAATAAACTTTTGATGAATAAGTATGTATTTTAAACAAAAGGACAGTAAAAAATGAAAGCACAATAAATATAGCAAATTTTTGTTGGTTTCTTTGCTGCAACAAWACACTGGTGATGATATCATAGTGTTTGTGTATGAATGCTGTTTTGTCTCTGTTGGCAAAACATCTCTGAAACACTGGGCAGAATTTAATTAAACTCGCAGAAAGTAATCATGTGTATATTTACAACTAAGTAACTTTTGTGGACAACCTAATTTGACAACTAAGAATCATCCTCGGCTCACACTCTGAGTGTTAATAAAGGGAACAAGATTTCAGTTTCAAACTTAGCGCCGTAAAGGCAGCAATCTGCATTCCTTTTTACTGCTTTTTCTATAAACATTTCTGACAGTGTAAGATGGATTATGTTGACTTGGGGATTTTATTTATGCGAGACATTTTATGCAGTTCAAACATATAAACAGTAAGAACAAATGTGATGATATTTTCTATTGGGTACTTTAGGTTCCATAATTGGACAAACATTACTCCATTAGGAGCTGAAGCTCTATTTTTTTTGCCTGTAAACACACATGCTGTTGAAGTCAGCAGGATCATGTGTAATCCGCTGTAATTTGYGATGTACTGATGCTCATTCAGATAAGAGTAGCAGCCCGTGGCACGGAAGGATGAGCTAAAAGGCGATAATAAATATCATCAGACTTCTCCTTCAGAAATTCTCTGAAAAAAAAWGCAAATAAAAAGCTACACAATCATTTTATTAATTAGTTGTTTTGTTTATTTTTTGTCATTTATGTGTCCAGGTTCTTCCTCAGCTCATATGGGACATAACCGAGAGGTTTCAGGGGCCTGACCTGCTGTGCAGGTCCATCAAGTACTTGCAGATAGTTGGGATGTTTGCTTCCTCCTATATGATAGTTGCCATGACAGTGGACCGACACCATGCAATCTGCTGCCCGTTGCAGGCCTATCGCGTTGGGGCCATGTACCGTTGGAACACTCCTGTTATGGTGGCGTGGGGCCTGGCACTGGTGCTCAGCATACCACAGGTAGGGAGCAGTGAAGACATAAACCCTTTCTCACACACACACACACACACACACATACATGTACACACGGAGAGACACACAAAAACCCTAAACACATGGTGAAATAAGATCTCAGTGGGCGTTCACACCCTTGTTTCTACAGCGAAGCTCAAGATGTTGCTCTATTTTTAGCTCGATGAGGTCACTACAGTTCAGGTGAGAGGGGGAAAAAATAAGAAATCACCTTGTGTTCCGCCTGCGGCTGTTCTGACCACCCTGTCTGCTTGTGTCTGTCAGGTGTTCATCTTCTCTCGCTCTGAGGTGTCCCCCGGGGTGTTCGAGTGCTGGGGCAACTTTGCCGAGCCGTGGGGGCTGAAGGCCTACGTCACCTGGATGACCGTGGCTGTGTTCCTGCTGCCCGCCCTCATCATAACCATCTGTCAGGTAACACTGGTTCGACTGGTCTCGCTCTGCATCCACAAGGGCTGCTGATAACAGGACTGCGCGCACATCACACGGCGGCTCTATCCGTCAATGATAGTGCGTGTGGCACGAATGAAATGCGAGCTGCGTGCGGGGGTGGGGCGCCATTGTTGAGTGAACCATGGGACCCTGCAGTTGGTGCTGTGTAGCAGACAGGTGTTTTTGCCTGCCTCCTATCAGTCCTGCTCTATTTGGGGAAAGATATTTCTAGAGTCCAGCTATTCCTCCTAATTAAAACAGCACTTGGGGGGGACTGCTGCCGAGGTGGCTGCCCGCTCGGGGAGCCTCTTGCCGGGGGGTGGAATGCACCAGATCTCCGCTCAACTTAGAACCAATGACCTGTTTTTCAAGCTCCTGTTTCAAATCAAGAAGCATATTATGGCACTTTTTATAAGAGAGGAACAAAGGTTGGGGGCAACTAATTCAACATCTAAAACTGGAACTAGATCCAGCTTAAATCTGATGGACTTAGAGAGGAGGATTTGCCCTAAAGCCTTTTTAATAAAAAGATTGCAATTGTGTTTTATTCACATAAAGCACACAAACAATACCCGCTCAATTTCTTCAAGGATGTTAGTGTGAAGTACCTGGACAGAGATAGAGTCAGTGAGACCTCATAACCTAGCATACCTATAAAACCAGACATTTCTCTCCCCGACGACACTTTCAGCTCCTCCTGGGTCCCAAAGCGTTCCATYTCATCATCCTTCATGAACAAGACTCTCAGATCCTTAAACACCCCCACTTAAGGCAGATACTCCCCTCCAACCTCGAGGGACCATTATATAATATATCAAGAAAATGTAATGTTAATATCTCTGTAATAAAGTGAAACGGTGGTGGTGTTTTATGGTTTGTGCTGATGACCAACATACTCCTCTTTACATCCTGTCCCTGT
This sequence comes from Austrofundulus limnaeus, assembly GCF_001266775.1. Lineage (NCBI taxonomy): Eukaryota > Metazoa > Chordata > Actinopteri > Cyprinodontiformes > Rivulidae > Austrofundulus > Austrofundulus limnaeus. The sequence continues at coordinate 5,852,422 of NW_013952405.1, forward strand.
TAAGCAGATTTATTTGCATCTGTCAGTCATAAAACTCACCTGGAATGATGGAATGTCTCCACTTCCTGACACTGACTGCCCTCTAAACCTCCTATTTCTCAGATACGAATTTTTCGCGAGATCCACAACAACATCTACCAGAAGTCGGAGAGGATGGTGATGGCTGAGATGAAGAGGAACGAAATCCTCTTTCGCTTCCACAGCTTCCAGAAGGAGGATGAGCGGGCCAAGGAGAGGGGGAGGAAGGCCTCTGGAGGAGGAGGAGCGGGGGGCGGCAGGGATGGACGAGGAGGAGGACAGCTCTTAAAGGCTGCGAATGACACTACCCACGGTCACATTCATGGCAGCCCGGTGGACGAGTGTTATGACTACGTCCCGGCTGTCATCCAGTACAGCAGCTGCCGCAACGAACACCAAACTGCAACAATGGACGAGCAAACGCCAAGCAGCTCTGACTTCAAGGAGCCCTGCGCCAACTCTCCCCGCTGCTCCCTTGATTACACTCCCCCTCCTCCTCCTCCTCCTCCTCCTGTGGTCACCCCACCTCCAAGTATCACTAAAGCCATGTCCAAGACGGTGAGGATGACCCTGGTCATCGTGTTGGTCTACACTGTCTGCTGGTCGCCGTTCTTCATCGTGCAGCTGTGGGCCGCATGGGATCCTCACCCTCCAGATCAAGGTAGGTCACAGTAAGGACGTGTGCAGCCCCACTTAAAGAAAAACAAACAAAAAAAAAAAAACAGTAAAACAAGAAGCGCAAACATCTGCGTCTCAGGGATTTCGAGTGAATCTCCCTGATGTTGTTTTCCCACCAGATGGATTGCGACTCCTCGGCCCAGTTAATCCGTTTAATTGCTTCAAATGAGCAAACCTGACCCTGTTTTGGCACTAAAAGCTAAGTGATTGCATCTGCAACCTCTGATCAGTGCTGCTGTCCATCTTACTGAGTAAAGATCGTTCATTATTAAAGGGACCATTCATTATTTCAAGAACAAGCTCCAGCTCCGATGTTGCAGCGAGGGGTGAAGCTGAAGGTGAAAAACACTGTTTGTTTTGAGCCACAACCAGAAAAAAACCCTCTGGATCAGATGTCTCAGTGGATTTTGGCAAACAAACGGCATCTGTTGATGTCTTTACTGGCAGCAGATGAGGCAATCCATGCTGACTAGTTCCACCTTAAGCCGTGAGTGACAGCTTGGACTGAGAAGGCGTCCTCTGATCTCAAGATAAATACACCCACCAGAGGTGAATACCTGTAAATAACTTGTTTATCACCCAGATCATTTTGCAACGTTCCGTTGTGTTGACATGTCACCAAGACTGAGCCACACCAGCAGCTCGCACACACTGTCAAAAACACATGCACGGGACAAAGTGTGTAAACATGTACGCACAAGCATGCATGCATATACAGAGTGCGCACACACGCAGCTACAAGTGTGCTTAAATATGAAAGAGTCCTTACTGGCAGGCTGCTACAAACACACACAGACACACACACATCTGATTGTTATCAGCTTCGTGTTTAAATTTAAAAAAATCTGTTTGTCCTCATCTGCTGTCCTCAAGTGGCCACRTAGAAATAAACATGCTGTAGCTAATAGACCTATTAATAGGAGTAAAACAAAACAAAACAAAACAAAAAAAGCCAGAATGTGAGATTTTGTTCTCTGGGGGATATATTTAGCTCACCAGGAAATAAAGCACGAAACAATAAACATAAATGCTTTCTGTTCAAACGGAAGAGATTTACATTCTTGTCTTTGTTTTCTTGAGGAAAACAAAAACACTTAAACTGTAAACTGTCCTCAGTTTGTCCTCGGCCTGTGTGGTAAAACTCACATCGTTATCACCCGACGCCAAAAGGCAGGTTGAAAGAACAAGTAGGATTGCAATAWRTGACTGTGTGTGTGTCTGTGTGTGGTGGTTTTTTTTCTTAGCAATAAAATATAAACCAACATTGATGAATTTTAGTGACAAACCTTTAAGGTAGCACAGTTCAAGATGGCCACCACAGCTAATGGGTATAAGTTAAGAAGAAATGTCGACACAGTCAAGCCCTGAAAAGTTTGCGGACTCAGACTTTTGGGGAGTTTTATGTAATAAGGTGGAACTGGAAATATGGTAAAGTAAGGGATGTATTTTTTTGTGATTTTTCATGAGTTTCCAAGTAAAATGATTTAGAACAATATCATTTACTAATTTTGTAACATAAATGTTAATGTAAATTCAGTTCCAAAAAAAAAACAACAAAACTATACGGTGCAGTACGTGACACATGCTCTGCCCCGAGCGCAGCATTAGCTTCTAACAGTACCGTACAGCATTGTGTGGTTTGTAGCTGCTAACTGTTTATTAATCATGTGTTTTTGTTTAGTTCTTACCGCATGCCATCCCAAATGGGTTATATTGTTCTTTTCTGGAACACACCCAATATTCATATGTTTTCTCGACTCACGGTTCTGGAAGAATGTAACCCCAAGGAAAATCTGGGCTTAGAGTATATTACCTATACTATACTAATACTACAGTACAGCAATACTATACTAATATTACCTAATTTCCCTCTGGGATCAGTAAAGTATTTTTGAATTGAATTTGAATTGAATTGTATTCTGAGATACACTCCAAGCACAAGCAAGTTTGAGTGCACATACTGTAGCCCTTTTTCTCAGAATCTGAAATCCTGTCATTAAAGGTGGTGGGCGATATGCATTCTAGAATGCTAGGTCTTTAACTTTCTGCTGTTTTTGTCTCATCTTTAGAATACGATTATATATATATATATATTATGTATTTATTATCATTTTTATTTTTTTGGTGTGTTTGTGTTCTCAGTAGGAGTGGCCTTCACTATCCTGATGCTGCTGGCCAGCCTGAACTCATGCACCAACCCGTGGATCTACACGGCTTTCTCCAGCAGCGTGTCCAGAGAGCTCCAAAACCTGATCCACTGTCGGACACGGCTCGGCCGCCGGGGCTCCCTGCCCGACGACTCCACGGCCACGCACACCTCCTGCACCAAGGACACCCAGTACTGATGGGGCCGACGAGACGGAAGCTCGCACGCCGAGAACGCGCCTGGAAATGCACCAGCTGCAAGGACGTGCCGCTGCACAACAGATCCACCGTCAGACGCAACGTCACAGCTGCAGAACGGCCTGACCTCTGCCAGCTGCTTGCAGCTACAAAGACAGCTGTTTCATCAGCAGGACATTCATCTGTTATCACCTGTCTCCCCCACCCGTCTACTAAAGGAAGGGTGTCATTGGAGATGTCAACACCGTGTGCAAGCTAACCTCTCAGTGCAGCCGAAATGCAAAATGACCTGGAAAGTAAAGAGATTCTGACTTAAGCAGCTCCCGAGGCGTGCAGCGAGTCAAGAGAGGAAAAAGAAAACAGGAACACTGACTGACTCTGACACAGCGGAGCAGCAGGAATGTAAAAGACGGGTTGCTGCGTTAATGAGCTCACATGTAAGGTCCAAAACAGCAAAGAAATGCTTGGGATGGAAAGAGAACCAAGCAGCAGTAAAAAAGAATGCTACAGATTAATCTGCACAAAATGTGTTGGATTAAAGAAAAACAATTAAAAACAGGAACTGGAGGCTGAGCTCAGATTCAGTTCAGCTTTGAGGATTCGCCCAAAAGAACAGAGGACTGGAGTTGAGACACAGCCCCGCCAGGATACTGTGGATTAATACACAGAAAGAAAAAAACACCCTCAAACAAACAAAAGAGGGTAATAATTTAACAAGAACAAACAGATTATCCACAACCAAGTGGGTCGCCATGAAGTGACTGCTTGTTGTGCAAACAGAATAAAAGTCGCACTAAATGACGTTCTGAACTCTTGGAAGTATGAAACATAAACATTATGTTGAAAAAGGAATGAAAACGTTTTTGTAACATTCCATGCGCAGCACAAACAATGTAAAGTATATTTATTGAACATGTACGGCACATTAAATGTTWATACACTTAATTTAAAAAGAGCTGAATGTATATTATAAACTGTAATGATGTCAAACCAAAGAGTGTCATAGWTCCTTTGAGGTGGATTTCTGTGGAAAGGTAAAGAAAAGCAGCTAATATCTTACCTGTTGCAGACGGCGTTATGAATGATCTCAGACTGGATAAAACGACTTAATCCTGATTGGATTGAGGAGTGAGCCAGACAGGAACAAAGGTTATAGTAGACTTTTGCAACTAAAAAACTCTAATCCCTAAAATTCTATTCTGCTTCATACAAACAGTGTTTTATAAACCATCATTTTCAGGTTTGCATTACATGGATTTTTAAATAAGAGTCGGCAAAAGCAGCTAGCAGCAGCAGCAGCTAACAGTGGTGCTTTAGCTGCAGCTAGGGCACTTCAAACTTCAGTTTTCTAATGTTTCAGGTGGAATAAGAATATTATGCGAAACTAACTGATGTAATTTATTTCTTTAAAGCATTCACGTGAACTCCTTTGTCATTTTTAATATTGGAGCTGTTTTAAGACAACAGTACTTTGGTCTCGACCCAGCTCGGATAGTGGTGATGTCACTTAGCAGTGTAGCTACTGACAAGCTACACAAAGCTGTCTGTCTTTGATTTTTTACCTGGATTACTGAGATGCATCAGGACACTGTCTGTTAAGGTACATGTAGTTGATTCCCAGTCCACTCTTTGTCCGGAGTCTTAYAGATACAAAACCTTGTCATCTCAGGATATTAAACCTCTTTTGATAACTTGTCGCAACAAGTACTCTTTTTTTTCATCTCTTTTTTAACCATAGTATCCTGTTTACTGACACTTGCTGTGTTCAAGGAGTGGACATACTTTTTATTAATTACTAGACAAAGGAACATAATGTGGAAATTAAGTGTTTTATGTGGTTTATTTTATCATCATTTAACCCACACACGAGATACACACWAGTGCTGCAGGGRGCAACTATTTAAGCRCCTAGGGAGTGCTARGTGTCTTGCTCAAGGACACCACGACGTACAGGCACGACTGGGAATCGAACTTGCAACTTTATGGTCCCGGGACAGCTGTCCTACAGTTGTGCCACAGCCACCAAGTTGAAGGTGAAACAGTGAGAGCGCCCCCTGTAGGCTGGCTACAGTACAACTTTAAACCCATGTAAACAAATGGAACATTTTCCTGATTAAAAAGTAAAAACACACCTCCTGTAACCTTYCCCAGAAGAGGATTTATTTTGGTTTGCATAGTTTATATCTTGTGGCTATTTTTAGGAAAACATTTTAACTTTTTTCTTTAATTATTATTATTATTAGTTATTTGATACACCTGAAAAACACCACAATTGGAAGAAATTTGCCCATTACTTTTATATCAGTGGTTTAACCTCTTTACTTAGTTATCTATATAGTCCATAAAAGAGTGAGTGAGCGAGTGAGCGAGTGAGC
>NW_013952405.1:5858229-5861440 GCF_001266775.1 Austrofundulus limnaeus
GTGAGTGAGTGAGTGAGTGAGTGAGTGAGTGAGTGAGTGAGTGAGTGACTGAGTGAGTGAGTGACTGAGTGAGTGAGTGAGTGAGTATCAGGCATTTCTTCTAAAATTTATTCTCCAAACTAAAGCTTTTGAAATGCAGCGTAGAAAAATGGGAAATTTACGGTAAACTACCGTCAGCTGTGGTTGCCAGAATTTTATTGTGAAAAGGGAAAAAATAAAAGCATGATAGCAGTGTAGAACATAATATTGTATTATTTTATTTTGAAACTGTAAACTTCACAGCCGAGAATTCTTTACTGTTTCTAGTAAACAAATTAAAAATTCTTTTAAGTCTTTCAATCTAAAGAAATGAATTTTTATCCTATTTCATTTAAAACTTCTAATTTAATTTTGAAATTATTCTTATTTACCATAATTTACAGAATTTCACTCTAAACACTCCAATCTACAACAGTTAAGATACTGTATTTATTATTCATAACCTTTCCACAGAACTTCACATCAAAATAGTCAAACCATCCTTTTTTTAAAACAATCTACACAGGTCTTAACAGTTGAGTTAAAGCATTGCAAAGCTTTAACAAACTATAAACTTTAACAGTGGAGTGAAGCAACTGCATTTATGTTAAACTGCATATCTGTTTAAGGGGGAGAATAAATTCACGTTAATGGTTTAATAAGTCCAAGTCAAACCAAGTGCAGCCTGTAAAGGAAGTCTGATGTTTTTAGAGGATTAATCTTCGGATGATGTTGTTCTTGGACTGAGCAACCATCGGAGCAGGGATCATAAGATTTGTTACATTACACCATGAGCCATTTATATACTTTCTCTTCTTATTTATTTTTGTACAGAAGAATTTACACACGCACATACAGTATATGTCTTTCTCATCCTCACTTCAAATCGCATTTCCATGTGTGTCGAAAGTAGCTAATGTTTTATGTCTCTAACTGCATGTCATGAYTGTGATTTTTGTAACTATACATAAAAGTGTAACTATATGATCAGCCATATGAACAGCAGATTTGACAAATTTGTGCGCAAACGGAGATTMGAATAAGTGGAACATATTTTATCCMAACTAGCTTTTCCAGATTACCGGTAGATGTTCCTGATAATAATGCTGTGTTGTGTTCTGTGCTGTTGAGCAGGGAACAGCCTGCTGAGTGTTCCGTGAGGCTGTAGGACAATGCTGGGATGCTTTCAAGGTGTCTCTCTGGACTGCTCGCCCAGGTCGAAAGGACAAGCCTCACCTTTTCCTCTGAGCGCCTGAAGTGTTTGGGCTTCCAGCACGCCACTGTGCATTTGTTCCCCAGACACGAATCCCCCTCCGCTTTGATGCTCTGCCAAACAAAAGGTTGCGGCAACGACGTCCCGTGTCTCACTTTGTTATACCAGGAAATGGATAAACTTCTCCCAAACCTTCTGAGCGTTCATGTATTTATCTGCTCTCTGTCAGGAAGTTGGGAGGTCAGAGGATGGTTTTAGATTGATGGGAGAGGCCGAATATGCTTTGCAAAATGTTTTTTTTTCTGCAGCCATTAGAGGGCATTTAGGCAGTTTAATAATAAATGCTGTCTAATAGTAAGAGTATTTCCTGACATGAACACCTTCAAATATCACCTAAAAATAGACCCATCATTGCAGTGTACTTCCTCCTCTTTGTGTCTTGCTTATCAAGAGCAGAAAGCCCTCAATGGTTGTTAAAACTGCAACCCTCTTCATCCCTCCCCTGTCATGGGATGATAGATGCTCTATAGTGTTGGGGGTGTTTGTGCTGAACGTCCTAATGTTGTCTGTTTCCATACTGGAGCACCTCAATGTCTAACGTGAAGGTTACCTCGTCATTACAGGTGGACAGCATCGTCGGTCTGGCCTGTAGCTGTAATAGGAGGTGGGTGTGGAAATAAATATAGGAGCACCCCGCCGCCCCGTTCCAGGTAGCTAGGTGGCTGCAAGGACAGAGAAACAGGGCGTTTTCCCTCTTCTGCTCAGCCTGAGGTCAGCCAGGACAACCAGCGGCGCTGAAGGATGACAGAGCCCTGCAGCCTTGATCACAGTCCGTATAAATCAGGCCCCGAAGCCAAAAGCTTTGGAGCAGTGTGTCTGTGCTGCTTCAGTCTGCAGGCCCGATCACTGCTGCTGAGGCTGCTCRTCTCATTCCAAGATGACAGGGAGGCAAATCTGTCTGAGACCAACCAAACAGTTCCAATGTCAGCTTGGAGCGTTGAACTTTGAGAAGAAGCGAAAGAAAAACAGGGACATTGTTGTGCTTCCTTTTTACCATTTTTCTATTATKACTCAACAAAGACCTCATAGTTTATGAGACTCATATCTATCAAAACAGGGCCTCTTCTCTATGAATYGTTAGCTTTTATCCCTTTCAGCCACCTTGTTTTCATTATTTAAGCGTGCTTGTTTTATTTTTTTCACCTCAATAAACCCCCCTRTCCAGGTTTTCTTTTCTCAAATGGTACGACCAGGCATGTGGACTTGGTCTGATAAAAAATACTTTATGGGAATTCATTCAACACTCTCTTGAAGGATTTATGTGCAGAGAAATGGCTTGTTGTGATGCGTCTGCTCTTGTTTAACCTACACTATTTCACAGCAGTGGGGCCAGCAGAGCTGTAAATGACATAAACAGTGTCTGATACCAGCTTCTGACCTTCTGATGTGTAAGGAGGGTTTTTTTAATGTGATGAACTTCTCCATTTTTCGTTGCTTTTTTCTTTAACTGGAAATTGAGTTAACAGACAAAACAGATTATACTGTGCGCAAACAAGACAGCAAAAGAGATACTGAAGAAAGACATATCCAAAAAAAAAAAGCTTTTACAGACCGAGTTCATTCAATCCAAGCTGTTTTTTTTAAGAGTCACAAATAAAACTGTCCATAAAACAACAAAAAGAGAAACTATTGTTGTACWGAAGGAAGTGSACAGATTTATTTATTTATTTCGTTTTTTGATGATTAAGTTTGTTGTTCTGCTTTCCAAAAAAAAAAATGGAAAAAGGGGAATAACGAGCCGGAAAACTGATGCAGACCGCAGACAGAAAGTGTGACTCCATGTGAGAATCATTTTTGAGACGCCAGTTTCCACATTGCTGATTCCCACTAAGCCCATCAGTGTCTGCTGGAGCTGGTGTTTTACACACCTCAGTCATAGCAGCTAACACACACACACACACACACACACACACACACACA
>NW_013952405.1:5861535-5881785 GCF_001266775.1 Austrofundulus limnaeus
GCTATCGAAGCATCCTGGGCCTCCATAATACCTCAGCAGTGCCACAGGCTGATTGCCTCCATGCCACGCTGCATTGAAGCAGTCATTTCTGYAAAAGGATTCCCCACCAAGTATTGAGTGCATAACTGAACATAATTATTTGAAGGTTGACCTTTTTTGTATTAAAAACACTTTTCTTTGATTGGTCGGATGAAATATGCTAATTTTTTGAGATAATGATTTTTGATTTTTCTTTACTTTTTTGCCAAAATCATCAATATTGAAACAATAAAAGGCTTGAACTACTTCAGTTGGTGTACAATGAATCTAAAATATATGAAAGTTTAATGTTTGTCAGTGCATTACAGAAAATAACGAACTTTATCACAATATGCTAATTTTTTTAGAAGGACCTGTATTTTCGCTGCCATCTCTCAGAATAATAATTTTTCAACTTCTTTTTTTAATTTTTATTTTAGCTTGAACATGATAAACCATATGTAATATTCTGACATTTCTTTAGACTGATCTGCCAAAAATGGCCCAAATTAATCGAGGGACGGTCCCACATTGTTTTACAGAATTAACCGGCATGAAAATTTTTCTGTCAACTACAGGTTTWGAGATATTAAGGCTATAAATAAAACATCCCTGCCAGAACAAATTGAGACTTCCTGTGCTCCAATTTCTTCTGAAACGACGTTCTGAAGATGCTTTCGTTTCCATCCACCCCTGTGGGCTCTGACATGCTGTGGAGGTACAGAACTGAACAAAGTAAAACAGGACGAGTCTCATTTCCACAGAGATGTGTTGGTTTTTGACTGTTTGTTCATTCCACTTCCATCCAGCAGTCCGCCTCTTCCCACAGTTTGAGTGGCTGAGAGCATCTGGATTAAGTCTTYTCAGATTTAACATCATCCACTGTCCTTGTGCCAGCAGACAAGATGTGCTCACATCAAGGGTGGAGGTGATGACAAAGTCACTAATAAAGCAAATAAGAAAAAGGCAGACATCTGATAAACATCCTGCGTTCCTTYATAGTACAGAGCATTTATGAGGAGATTGTGTTCCTCAGTGCAGATAGCTTTTAATTACTCCTTCAAGCAGCTGGAATCTCTCCAATAAACGAGATGACATCAGCCAAGTTTGCTTGTCTATAACACCAGAACAAGAACAGGTTGTTTCAGAATGGCAGAATTACACTCTGTAAAACTTTCCCCCCTAAGATACTTTAGCAGCAGCACTGAGCTGCCACAGTGTGTTCAGCTGATGCCACTGCACGTGTGGGAGTTTAAAACCGCTCCACAGGCCCTCTGCTGAACTAACATTAAATGAGTTGGTGCATTGTGACATAAAATGAAGGACGTAAAGCGCCGGTGCTCTGGGGCTCAAAGACAAATGTCCTTGACTTTGTGTACATACAAAGTGCTGGTGAGGCAGTCCTGCTTCTGTGCTGACAAAAATAAAAGCCRACATGTCAATCTCCAGCTCGACTAAAACTGTCAAAGTCAACAAGTTTACATCAGCAATGCTTTTTTTTTTGGACAAAAGATGTTTCTTTTAAAACAGCAAGTGTAACATTTTATGAAAAGGGTRAAATATGGAGATAAGAAAATCTCTGACAGGTTTTCTTCCAATTAAGTCAGTGGAATACATGTAAATCTGCTGAGGTGCTTCTCCAAGCAGATTATTATTCCACAGAAATTCAAAACATCTTAAGTCATCTTATTTGAAATGTTGCTATGGATTAAGAGGCAGTAATTTTTATTATATGTTTTTTGTTTCCGTTGGAGAAAGAACATTTTTAAAAGGACGAGAACAAACATTACATTGGAATCAGAACAAGCCATTTATTCATTTTCCTGGAAGAGACATGTCTACGTAGGCCTGTTCAGGCCAGCCAGCGCCGACACATTATTGTATTCAAAACATCTGCAAAAGTCCCATTTGGGCCAGCATACCCACAAAAATAAAATAAAATAAGAAAATAAGAAGAACCACAAAGTCATTTGTGCACTGACAGGACAACTTGTGACCAAATTAATTGGAAAATTTATAAAAATGTTTGCACAATCTGAATTAAAAAAAGAGAAAAAAACAGGCCACTTTCTTTGCTTTTTGCCCTTCAAAGCAGGTAAAGCAGCAAAATTCTGCTGGTTCTGCTGCAACACTGGATGACGGATCGTTAGTCCAACCCACCAGAGTTCAGTCTTTAATGATCCATAGGTGGAAACATTATTGTGGATCAGGTTATGCCTGGATGGTGTTCTTGGCACTGAAGGCCATGTAGTAGACTAAAATACCAATCAGAGCTGCCACCACTTCGGTTGACACCCACGGGCCGCTCCATGCACCCTGAAATGAGGAGAAGGATYGATTAAAGAAATTATACATAAAAACAGATAATTCTTTCAAAAGGAAAATAATATTTCATTGTGATTAGATTTTTACGGTGCTGAGAATTAAAACATGGGTGACTGTGGAAAACTGATTGTAAACCCAAAAATTGACAATCAGATTGTGTTTATTGGAATTACATTATTTCAACAAGAACATTATATATTTGAGGGAAAATAAAAAAGATGTAGACACCCCCCCTCCACACACACACACACACACACACCTCACTCCATTGTAGATTATTTCAAACAGAACATTTTAAAAAGACAAGCTGCTGTGTGATGCTGATGCAAAATCCACTCAGTTGGAGCTGTGGATAATGTTAGAATCAGTTTTTAGACTCACCCTGTGGTCAACGTTGACAGAGAAGAGAGGCTGAATAGCGTTTACGTCTTCATTGTTCCTCTGAGCCTGGAAGAAAATCCGATGGCAGCATGTTTTTTTGAAAYATCTTTACTTCAAAAGATGACATTCTATAAAGCTGGTCATTTGTCTTATAAAACCAACCTTGCGCAGGGCACTGTAGGACTCCTCGTCAAAGAATTTCACCTGATAGGTTCCTGAGGCAGCTTGTTTGTGAGGAAGACTCCAGGACACCTGAAAGGAAGACTTATATTATGAACTGATTCAAGCCTCRTCTTAGCATCGTGTTCATCAACAACAACAACAAAAGGGTTACTTGCTTAGAATGTGCAGTAATGCTAAAGTCAAAGAGAAAATATGAGCAGGCTCAGCTCAGCATTTCAGACAGAAAAAAATGATTTTAACTCCATTAATAAACATTTATTAAAAGATGATAAGTATCAGATAAGATTTTTGACTCTTTCTAAAAGGCCTTGTCACACCACAGACAACTTATGAAATCTTTTTTATATCTAAATTTTCATAAAAGTTATATATTTAATCAATTTGTTAGCCTTACAGTATGTACATGCCTAAAAATGGCTTCCTGTAGATTTTTTTAATTCCATCTTCAACGCAGATGTCTAACATTTTCATAAGTTGGCATTAGTTGTCTAAAGCATTAGTGCGACAGACACTGAGATCAAATAATGCATATCTAGTAAATTTTAAATTTTGGTGGTGTTTTTATGATGACGCTTCCCTATCTTTATTTATTTTTAGTTTTTTGCATCTCTTGTCATCCAGAAAACCTACTGACATGTCTCATCTCTGACAGATCTGTTGGTTACTTCTCTGTGATCTCCTGCAGATAGTTCATTCTACTCACACAAAGGACACCAAGAGCCATATTTAGGTCAAATGAAGGGCTACTGATGCAAATTCAACTCTAATCTGTGATATTGGAGCCCATCTGTGGAGCAAGAGACACTAGGAGGCAGAAGCTATTATTATGTGTGTCCATAGCATTACAAAATTTGTTCTCTGCATTTAACCCATCACACATGTGAGATACACCCAAGTGGAGCAGCAGGTAAATACCCGAGGAACAGTTAAGAAATAAGTGATCTTGCTGAACGAGGACGCAGATATGGGCATGGCAGGGAACTGAACCTGTGACTTTCAAGTCAGCCGCCCAACCACTGCTCCACAGCCACCCAGAATAACWCAGAGGATCACCACAACAAAGTGCATTTAGGTAGGCTTTACTAAAGTGAAGTACAGGATACGGACTGCTTCAATATTTTAAAAACAACTTATTACTTGTTGCAGTTGGACACTAGTCTATATGATGGGTGCCTGCAGAGATTTCCCACATGAAAATACACTAAAACAACTACAGCAAATATTGTGTTTTTTAAATAGTCCTCTCAATGAACCCATACCTGGTATTTACCAACATCCTGACCTCTGGTTACAGGGAACTGTCTTCCATTGACATCAGCATACAGAGTCACACTCTGGGGAGGACAGAGACGATCATCACTGTAACATCAACAAGGGCTCATGCTTTGGTTTCTGACGTGCAGCTGGACAGGTACCTGGGCTCCGTTGGCACAAGTCAGGCTGAGCTCCACAATGAAGACGGACTCTGAAGAGATGACGGCGTCGGCGGTGGTGTAGGCCGACGGAGTGATGACCGGATCAGTGCAGGTCTCTCCTGGAAAAATGCAGACTTTAGACTAGCAGTAATCTGAGASATGGTCGCGTCGTCTAAACGTTTTACACAGTACACGTTTTACTTGAGCTAGCRTCTAACTTAGCATTGCAAGCTAACTGAACCAAGCAGACCTCCTTCGCGGGTTCTCGCAACACCTACCCGAACAAGCGACCAGCAGCAGGGTCAGGAAGGCGGCTACCCGGATTATCATGGYTTTAATTATGATTCGCTTAGTTTCTGAGGTTAGCTTGTTGAACCGCTGAGAGACTTTCACACGGTCTGTGAATGAAAGGACACCTCAGCTCAGCAGAGTTCACCACAGCGCATGCGCTGCGGTGACGTGGACTGACGCGCCGCACAGGATTCTGGGAAACTACAGTGTAGACACGTCATCCAAACAGAGCAGCTTAATTTCACCCATGTTGATGTTTTTAAATTGATTTGTAACTTCTTTCTTTCTTATCACAGTTAATTCACAAAAAAAAAAGAGCCAATTGAAATTTTCTTCAAAACTAGTCGGGGCAGATAAGGGAGTTTTGAGGTTCACTCATTGTAGTTTAATTTTTTTTTTTTTTTTTTTTTTTTTTTTTTTTGCACACAAAGTACTGAAATAAACACAATGGTTTGGAAGTATGGCAAGCTATTTGTGTATTTATTCAGTGTCCTTCATATGTGGTGGTAATTGCACATTTGACTTTGATGGGTTGGAGCAACCAATGGGAGCTGAATTTGCGTTTTGCATGTAATAATTGCACTTTTTAACCATGTATTATATTTYATTTTACTGTTATCACACAATTTGATTATGTATTTATTGTTAATGGTTATGTCTACAATTGAAAATTAGGAATCCTGCTAACTCAGGCATATTTACATCTTAATGTGCTTGTCTTTCACATAAATTAATTCAAATCTAAACTTGACACACGCTACACACTGTAAAACCTTCTTTTGCCACCTAGTGGCACTTTTGTCCAACTAGTTGGAGCAGATGTCATGTTAGGCATCCGTTTTGCTGCACTAGTAGCCCAAAAGTCCCAATTAGTTGGCTTTATCACACATTAGTGGACCACTGAATCAAACTGGTCGATGGCTGTGTTGTACAAGTTACTCAGTATCTACATAAATCACACTTCCTAATTTTTCCACAACATTTGAGTTGAACGTAACTTCAATAAAAGCCTGAGTGACTGAATAAAATATTTTGAAGATTTCCCTTGACTTCAAAATAAAATCTGAGAAAATGTGAATTATTTATTATGTATTTACAAACAAATTAAAGTGTGAAACATGTAAGAATAATTTACATCACTCTTACAGCATTCTTTAGAAGTTGTTAAAATCTTATCTTGAACAAAACTTTGTTCTTGAAGGYGTATAAAGCATTAAAAATCACTGAMAACACAAAGATCAATCAGATCTTTAAATCAGAGCAGCGGAACACAGACGCAGTCACACAGCAGCACTCATTTCACAGTCAAGCATTTCAAGTATTTCACAGATTTTATTTCTTCCTGCAGGTCTGCAGTCACTCCAGGGATTTACTGTAAAAACTCGTGTCTCAAAGGGATTTTGATAAAGGAGCCACTCAAATGAAATAATCCCAAACCAGACATGAGAGAAGGGACTATGGATCAGCTGACTTCAGCTTTCCAGTCTCTGAGTGTTGAAAGCTGCTGTCAGAGCTGTTCAGACAGCCCTCAGATTTCATCGGCATCTTTTCCTCTCGCTCTGATGGGAGTCCTTTCAGTCCAGTGGGTCGGCTGACCTGAAAAGCCTGGCCCCTTTCCGGCCCTCTCGCTTCCCCTTCTTCGCTTGAGTCTGGGCAGAAGGTGTCGAGGAGGGGGGATCCTGCTGAGGTTGTCTTAAAAGAAGTTCTTTGAAAACTGACTGCATCTGGCGACAGACCTCCTTCAGTACGAGAGGGACAGATGTGATGAAAAACGAGTAAAAATTCAGAATTAACCATTATCAGTTATATAACAATGCGTTCCTACACTCTGAACCTTTATCTAAAAAGACAAACTCACACTGAAGACATACCTTGTCCACTTGGACACAAACATCTTCTGAAGATGGATGTTGCTGACATCTGCAGGGAAAAAAAATCCACAATTATTTTTCTTTACATCTGCATCTGTTTTTTTTAATGAGTATACTGATGTAAACTAATTTCACAGTTAGTTCTCCTTTACATCAATTAGGCCCTGGCTAAAACTTATTTCTGTGTCCTCCTTTTGCAAATTTGTGCATTTACGGTTCATTACGCAAATAAGGATTGTTATGCTGTAAAAATAAATGTTTTCTCCCTGTTGGTTGATGGACTACATGCCTTGTTAATTGTTTGAGGCCACAGATGGAGAAGTAGAGGCATTGAAGCCCTTGACAAACTTTGAAGGACTCTTATTTTATAATAAAGCAGAAATGCATGCACGTGTGTAAAAGAGAAACATGAAAGTTTGAAAAACTCCACAAGAAAGAAATGCTTTGAGAAAAAAAATATGAATATTTATATGGCAAAATACAAAAAAAATAAAAATAAAAATAAACCCCCCACCAGGTCTTTCATTAAATAAAAGCCAATTCATTTAAAACTCATTGTAAAGTAAAAATAAAGATACTTGTGTTTTGAATGCATCTTTTCACTAGTGAGTGACTCACTCTTTGCGTGTGTAGTTAGGAGACAGTGGTCTCTTCTGCATGATMGGAGGTCCTACTGGTATCTGAAGAGACCTCCTTCCAGCTGTGGAACAGTCGCCCCCTGCTGGTGTCTTACTGTAATCTAAGGAGCCACTGCTGTGAGCTCGGGGACGCTCCACCTTCATCTGACCGTTCTCAGCCGAGGAGCCCGTCTCCAAATCTGCAGCAGCACAAGTTTCCTCTGTATTCAGATAACGTTTGACATTTGAAGAACCAAACATAACAAAAMGGGCAGATCATCTCACCATCTTTGCAGTAGGCGTACTCTGCTTCTGCTTCCCCTTCCTCAATAAGAGYCTCACTGAATAAAAGAGAACACGCACGCACAATCGAGCCACAATTCATTAYGTAACGTAACTGCTGTCTGAGGGGTCGAAACACGTTTTCAAAACATACCAGTCGTCCTGTTCCATGCTCATGCACTTCTCGTACACTGGCCCCGGCACTTCACTCAGACTGGGGAAGATGCTCTCGTGCTGCAGAATGATGCTCTTCACCAGAGCGTTGATGAGAGGCTGCAGGGCCACCACGTCGTCGTCCTGCTCCCCCCTCACCAGGCTGGGGCCGAAGCACACGGCCAAGTTGTACGGCTGCATCATGTTCTCATCGCTGTACTGAGTCACGCTGACAGGAAAAACAGTTTCAAAACAGWTGACAGGCAGGCCGTGAAATCAAAAGTAACTTTTTCCACTTTGTCATGATTTAATGGAAATAATCCCTATTTGACCTTTGACCCCTGTGGGCAAGTCTCACAGCTGAAAAAYGGTTTTGTAAACAGCTAAACATCTGGGATTTGTGGCCAGCCCCGTTTGCCTCTGTATCTTTATAACAAAATTAATTCTTCCCACTTGCGCTGAAACTTTTTTTTTCTGGCTTCAACACAACAGCACGTCTGATCAACCATAACTTCAATCACTACATTGCAGCCCCCCAAAACTGCATTTTTAATCCACGCTCCAAACATTGTCCGTGTAACCAGGTTTTACAATCTAATTTCCAACCAAAAAAGTATTTTTGATCTTGTTTTGAGACTGACAGAAGCAAGAGCAGACCGTATTAGATTGTTAATCTTGTTAGCCTGGAAATTGTCCTTATTTCAAGATGTTTTGCCAAGGTCAACTGTCTTACTGCACTGGCAGCTTACTTCACTCAAGGTTCACACTATAATCTAGTATTTTAAACATATTTTTAGATGGCTAATTTTTGCAGTCCAGAAAGTGTTTTTACTTTTTTTTTTCACAAGTCTCTCTTTTCATGCAGACGTTGTTCAACAGAACAGCGGATCACTACACTCGTGACTTTGTGAAACACACATTTTTGCCTTCTTCAGGGTAAAGAGTGCTGCTAAATTTGGATTAGCTAGCAATTCAGAGTGAAAATTCTCATGTCATTCAGGTCTCGATAGACATCGTTTCTGTTAACTGCTGAAATAACTTCCCGTCATCACTTTGCTGTTGCCCAACTATCTTACTTTCTGAAAAAAAAACAAAACTTTAAGAGTATGAAACGGTTTAATCTGCCTTACTACTAGTCATGACCCAAAAATGAGAAGCGACAGTACTCACTGATGAAGGAATGCAAAAAGGTATCTCATGACAACAATRACGGGCTCGGGGTAGGAAGAGACAACAGCCTTGAGCTGAGCTGCTCGCTCTGCTTCGTTCATTATTTCTGAGTAGGGGGAAGGAAAAGCGATTAAATATAAGCTGTTGCTGCACTAAACTTCTGAATTTTTACACATAAACTCCAACACGCACTTACGGGCAAACTCAAGGAGCTGACTGGTGCTGTCGCTGGGAAAGAGTGGATTCTCCAGACACCTGAAGTAAAGCTTCAGSACTCCAGCAACAGAATCCAGATCATATCTGCGCTCAGCAAGGGGGTCCTCACCTGCAGGGAAACCACACTGCCCCACATTATTAATGCTCTACAGTGAGCAAAGCTTTACCTGCAGACTTTTCCCAATTCAATCAATCACGCACACAGGCCTACCTCGCTCAAAAGCATCCCTCAGGTTGTTAACCTCCACCTGAGAACCTGGCACTCGAAAAATCCCTTCATGGTGGAGACCTGACGGGCAGACATGTCGATATCATTTCTCCAATCTTTTATGCTTCAGTTTAAGAAGTTATAAAGACAAGTGATACACCTTTCTACAGCTCTAAATAATCCTAAACCAGGGGTCTGATACCTTTACAATCAAAAAGGAGCCATTTGTGCTCCTTGGCTCGCTAATAAAATGTGTCCAGAGCCACAAAACAAGCTACAACTGTTATCAACTGCTGGTCCGTGGGCCTTTTCAAGGCCTTTTCAGAAACCTTTACGGCCAGTGGAGGTGACATTATAAAACTAAGGAAGATATTGTAACTTGTATTATTTATTATTATTTTTTACACATCAGGACAAATGAAGACCATAATCATGTAAACAAGAAAAATACTGAATGTAGTTTATATCGAATTTTATAAAAACTTCTACAACTGAACTATTCAGGTATACTTATTTTCTAATTCTTATTATTATGTAGTCTTCAAACTCTTTAATGGTAATTCTGATGGATTTGAGAGAAAGAAATTGTACCATTTAAGTAAAAAACAGGCTTGCTTTTTGACTTTTTGTGTTAGAAGTATTAATCACGTATTTGCATTTAAATTAATTTCTGTCGTGAGTATAAAAACAAAAAAAGATTCTGTTACGTTTGGTCACATTTTCAAAGAGCCACTGCAGAGGGACCAAAGAGCCACACGTGGCCCCAGAGCCGCAGGTTGCAGACCCCTGTCCTAAACTTACATTTCTAGCAGAAACCCAATAAAAGCCGAAATATGTTGAAATTTTCACCCATTTTTCTTACTGCTATCAATTTAGATCTGCGTCCTTCTAAAAGAAATCTCTTCAATATGAAACAGAGTAACTCAAATATTAACAATAATTTAGGTTTTTTTTTTTAAATCAGAGCTATTGCTTTCCTTTTTGTTTAATCTTGAACACTAACCGTTAAGGTTGATAAAGCGAATGCAACTTTCCACCACGATTGGAATCTGTTGGCCTGACGCCTAAAAAAATAAAATAAAATAAAATAATTCAGTGATGAAGTGAAAGAATAATTAAAGTATTACTGGAAGCTAAAATATGTACCTTTATGAAGGATAACATGTCTCCAGTAAAAAGCTTGTGGTTGTGCAGCAAATTGATGCTTGAAGCGTTCTTTCTGATTCGCACAGACCGTTGTCTAAAGAAAGAGAAAATTTAGAATTGGGTAATTTCAACATTTTAGGTATAGCACTTATGTCATCGTTTCTAAAATAATAATAAGAATGGTTAAAAACTGCTGTGATCATACCGGGGCTGACGGTCATTTGAAGCTTCAGCTAGAAGAAAATAAAAAGGGTAATTAAAACACGACTGTAAACAATCCAGTCAGAATATGATAGTGTGTTGTTCTTACAAAAAGGGAACAACATTATCCTGTAAAATGATAGCCCTCAGTGTTGTTGAGTGTATTTATGTCACTTTGTGTCAGCACTCTGTTTTGTCGTACTGTAAATGAGACTAAATGCAGAAGCTGTACCTTTTTCCACTGCCTCTTTAAGCAGGTCATGTTTGGCTTGGAGCTTCGACACCAGCGAGCTGCCAACAAGATAATCTTTGACTTTCTGCAACACAGAATCGTTTTCACACTGAAACCATCAGCAYGCAGCATTAGATAGAAGTGAACTGTTGCAGTTTATTGTGTTAAAAAAAGAAAAGAGGCTTACAGTAAAGTAGACGTTTTCTATTTCCTGCAGGTTGGCCCTGCGCCGGGCCACACTGGGCCTGATTGTCAGGTTTTCAGTGCTGCCCCCCTGAGACAGACCACCACCGKTGGACTGCAGATCATCGTCACCAATACCGTCCAGCAGTGAGGACTGGGATGTGGACATGCCTTTACACGCCTGATTGACAGTAAAGAGGAAATCAGATGAAGTGAAATAATGTGCTGTTAAACTTAAAAACACAACGAGCCAAAAGAATTAAATGAAAATTAAAAATAGTTTTGTGCAAAAACATCTGCAGAATGTAAAAAAAAAAACCAGTCGTTGCTCAACATCTGAGTTTTGCTACATTTCTGTTTTACCTTAAAAATAACACGTTTCAGTTCCACGTTTCCTCTTTTCACCGAGTTAAAGCTTTTCTTCATTCAAAGGTTCAGCAAAAATGCAAAACCTCARAGTCCAAATAAAGCGTTTCATTTTCTCCAGCTGAGAACACTTCCCTCAAACYGGCTGAGTTTCCTGTCAAAACGGCTCAAATTTAAATTTCTTCAGACGCATTTACATGCAGCCTTCTTCCTCTGTAAGAATGTTTACAGGCCACATGATAATGTTTGGGATGAATCTGTCAGGAAATCTGAKGCATTTCACTGATTTGTGCCCTAAACTATTCTTTGGAGAACTGCCTTTATTACAGAAAGATGCACGTTTCCAACACCAGTGTGAGTGACTGAGAACAACAAATCCTGTAACTGGATTTAAAATACAGGAAATTCAGTGACATAACTATTTTGAATCTTTAAAAAAAGATATTGAATTTAAAACTCTAAAAGATGTGAATGCTGTCAATTTTATTTTTATTTTTCCTTTTGAGTTAAACTATTTCCAACATTTGAAATTAAGTGGTATTTTTCAGAGTCTATTATTTAACTGGTTCTTTTTTTTTTCCAATATGTAAAAAAAATTAGTCCGTCCGTCCCCACCTTTTAGTTTTTTTGCAGTGTTGAAATTCAGTTTCAGTGCTGAAGACAAAGATGTGCAGTCAGTTATAGATTGGGTCAAACAGCATCCATCCAATCAAATCAGTTATCAAAAACACTAAAAAAAAAACCAAGACAGGTTACTGATACCTGGAGAAGGTGAGCACCAAAGAGAAAATAAAAAAGCCAAATACATAATATTTTTTCATGTCTTCAATCTTTTGGTGTTTTAATCTCAATGTCTTCAGAAACTCTAAATCTGGTGAGATTGGCTTCCATAAAAAACTGATGTATAAATTTCCAGCAGTAAGTGAAGGAGGGGAACACCCTGGACATCAGTTCATCACAGAGACTCTCAGACCCTTGAGCCCTTTTTATTTTTATTTTTATTTTTGGTAAAACTGTGATTACAGAGCAGGCAGAAAAGTGAAACTTGACATTTCCCCTGCAGCCAGAAGAACCTCCACTTACAAACACAGTGTACAGACTATTGTCTTCTGCCTCTGCACGAATGCTAAACTGCTGGCATTTTGGATCACAACAGAGAAATTTTCAGCACCTAAAACTCCCACTGGTTAGTTTTGCACACTTCAAACCACAATCTGTTGACCGGACAGGCCACAGCGAGTGGAACATACAAAAATCAGGAGYCGATACTGGTAAAAACAATAAATTACTAAAACCAAAAGTAGGTGGTCCCCAACTAGCAAAAACTTCCAAAGTGGTAAACAAACATTACAGACTCCCCCCTCAATTCTTTTAGCTTCTATTTTTGTTAAGAAAATAAGTGAACACTGCTGGATCTGTACCAGAAACATACTAATGAAGGTGTTAATCGGCGCGAGCTCTTTACCTCCTCAGTTTCCTGCGTGACGGCCTTCAGTCGGGTTTGTATCTGTTTGAATCGAGTCTCCATCTCGCACTTCATTTCACAGTCTGCACAGACCTCAGAAATCTGCGAGACACAAGGAAGCGTTGAGCTGCGCCGCTCTATATATATATATTCATTAACACGCGCAGATTAGAAAAACCACGCACCTGGTCCCCTTCGTGGGGCTGATAGGGGAACCGAAGGGGCATGGAGAAGGTGTTGTAGTTCTCCTGCAGCAGGGTGTCTCTGTCTTGGCCCTGGTCCAGACCTGAAACGGCCTCCTGGAGTTGCCCTAGACCCGAGCTTAGGTTCTGCTGGGCCCGCAGCCTTCGAGACAGATAGGCCTGGATGACCCTGCCCAAAGAGAAGTGGTAGCCCACGTCTGCACACTGAGGGAGAAAAACGGCATTTCTGACGACACCTGGAGATGTATAATCTTAAACGTTAAAGTGCCTGTAACACGCATATCCTTTAAATACAGAAAAAGTCAAAGAAAGCATCTTTATATTTAAAAAAAACTTGGCATAATTCACATGATTTTACCCATTTTGTTACATAACTGGCATATTTCTTATTGAACTTGGCTCAGCCAGAGTGAAACAGGAAGTGACATCAAAGTGGAACTAAGAAAACTGTCTGATCTCTATTTATTGAAACAATATTATTTGAAGTACGATGCTTCATCTCGCTGATAGTGACTCAAAATAATTTAAAAAACAACAACATCCAGTTCTTACAGTGTGTTAGCCATTGTAGCAATGCTCTTTATATGCTGTCATTCCCCTTTGACACAACTTCCTGTCACATTAAAATATCTCAACAACTGTTTAACTCAGTGTTGTGATGTTTTATTTTTTGCAGTATGCTCTCATAGTGTTATCTTCCCTAAAAAGCATCCTTATTTATTACAAAAACTTGATGTCACAGGCACTTTAAGGGTTCAAAGCTGCTGGGTCTCACATCTATGAGAGTAGTGATGTCCTGGAGGAAGTACTTGTTCATGGAAGAATTGGCTGCAGAAAGGTTCAGCWGGTAGTCGTTTCTGGCCTTGCTGCACTTCAGCTGGATCTCCTGACATTTCACTTGTCTCTTTCAAAACAAAAACAGCAGGATGAAGCCAAACCGCCACCAAAAAAAGTCAACATGTACACGTGCTTCAGAACAGAACGCTTCATTTACTTTTTCTATCAGCCTCTCCAGTTTTTTAGAAGCGTTCTGCTTTTGCTTTTCCTCCTGCTTCTCCCTCAGTTTCCCCTCTGCACACATGAACTCAGAGTGGTACTGGTAGTACGTCCGCCATGCCTGCACACACAGAAGCAGCTCTGCTTTGGTTCTTTTTTTTTTCCTGGCATGTTTTAATGTTTTAAGAAAATGGAAGTTGTTTTGGACTCGCTGTGGTTTATTATCTCTTACGGTCTGCAGCTCGGTGGTGACCTTGAGTAGCCCATCTTGTAGCTGAGCACAGATGTCTTTACTCTGGAAACAGATTGCGGAGACAAAACATTGCAGATGGCGCAACACAGAGGGAACACCGTGAGCTTGAATTACTCCAATGGCAACCTTGTTACACTGAAGCATTTGTTGTTGTACCTTTTTAGCGAGGCGTTGAGTGTAGTCCAGACAGTGTATGATGGGCTGGATCAGAAGGTTGCTGCAGCTTTCGCTGAGTCCATTGTGGTCTTTACTTTCCTGCCGGGTTTGGGACAGCAGAGCCACCCAAACCTTAGACACTGTGTGAGTACTGGGATCCTTCCTGAACACAGAAACACACATGGAGGAGAAAAAAAAAAACAGGATTACCAGACAGCTGGCTCAAATGAATCAATCTTATATGCCCACTCTTCTTACCTTTTAATCCTCAAAGTGAACCTTTCAGCAAGTTTCTCCAGGGAGCGGGCATACTCGCTCTCAATCTCCCCCCGTCGCCGCAGATAGTCGCTCATGTCTTGCAGCTGCTGAGTCTTCTGCTCAAGTTGCAAATCTAACACCTTGAGTTGATCTACAAGTTGGCAACGAACCTCTGAGAGATGAAGAGGAAGGGCGGGCAGAACAGAACTGCTGTCAGCACCTGATTTAATCTGAAAGTCTTTGTGCAGAGTGAGAAACTAATTTCACAGCTTGTTGTTCTGCAAAAGCACACACACACACACACACGCAAGTGAGATCAACAGACTTGATGCAGGTAAGTACCTTTTATTTGTGTTTCGTAGTCCAGCGTGCCGACCCTCTCCTTCCTCAGCTTCACATGGGAGCTCATCGTTGCGCCAGCAGGACTGAATTCTGGGACACAGATCAAAACATGTGAACGTTGACGATGGGTTTCACCTGCCAATGGAAACAAGCTGGAGGGGCAGAGCCTAGTCAAAGCCTGTGACCCATCGCTGCACACTTCTTCACAAACTCCAACCAACCACACCAACTTCCTGCTGCCACAAACAGCAAAAGAGCAAAGCGCTTGTTCATCTTACTGTAACACATCTCCTCAGACTGGCCGACCCCTTCGGCTGTGCTTCACTCCTGCAGAAAAGCAGCTGGCATGCTCGGCTCGGCTCGGCCTGCTGCAACAGCCAGGCTGCAGAGCTGCAACAACGAGCCTAAAATAGCTCTCGCAACATCTTAGCTGGCCTAAAAATAGGTTTGAACCAAGAGGCACAAAACTCTCTGAAGGGATGTTTGCTTTAAAAGACAACAGGTGGTTTTTAAACAAGTGAAGCTCGAGTTTACTGACAGTCGCACTGGAAGGTTTGATCATCTGGTTTTTTTTGCTCAAACTTAATATTAAAAAAGATAAATCCCAATCCAGGATTTGTACAACAAGGTTTTAATTGACTTCTCAAAAGATTACACAGATCAGGCCTCTGAGAAAGAAACATTATAGAGACTTGAGGTTTTACTCGTTTGACATCATGTGAAAAACAGTTATTTTTAAGCATGTGGTGGTGGTTTCACAAAGAAATGACGCTCACTCAGGTAAAGAATGCTTTTTTTTTTTTTCAAAAATACACAGAAGAATCAAAAAAAGGGGAACAGTAGCTTTTTTCTTTCTGGGTCATAAAATCACAATTGTTGCCCTTATTCACCCTGTACCTTTTCACTTCCCCTTTTTTGTATTTCTTCGTAAAACACAAACATCCCTCATCAGTGTTCTCTTTAGCCGAAATGTCCTCTTTTTGCTTTCTCAGTTGACACATTCASTGACCCACTGAACAAATGACCTGCACTTTTGAACAAATCCAAATAAATTCCCTCATTTTTCCAGCACGTCACCCTTTTCCATTTAGACCCACTCAGTCTTTCACTGTGTGATCACAAGCAAAAGTTATCGCCGTCACAGTCTGCTGCAATATTTCAATAACCTGAGTGCCACCGGTTCTTAACTTTTCAACATGTATCACTGCTGTCAGTTGTTTTCAAATCCTAATGATTTCTAGCTGAAATAATCAAGCAGAACAGGATGCACATTTGTGTTAACTCTTGATTCTGATTTGGCTGGGTGAAGATGAATAAAGGTTTAGGACAACGGGGAGTGGGGGAGATAAATAAAAAAACAATTGTATTACCTTATGAAGAAATGTGCAGACTAGTCTCTTCTCTTGACTCGGGCAGCTAAATAATGCCAGTTAACAGCACAGTAAACTCTGAACAGTTTCACCTCCCCCTCACATTGGACATGGATGGATGTGGGTGGAGTGGAACTCATCTCTGTGACTCTCTCTCTCTCTCACGCACACACACTTGCTGCTTTGCTACTCTCTCTTTCTCACCCCTGATCACACACACACATATTTGAGGCATCAGTGTGTGTGATTGTGCAAATGTGACAAGCCGGGGGGGGGGGGGGGGSTTTCAGAGACAAGCCCTTCCTCTTTTTTCATTTTCATGCTGCCTCTTGAGCTCCACAGCAGAATTTTTTTCACCCCAATCATGCAGCTGTTTCCACTGATTGCTTCATCCTCACTGGTTATTTCCCAGTGACTGAATGAAATCAACTGCTCCTCCCCCATCATATACATGTATATATATTCCTGTGATCATAATGCACAACAGTTCTGCTGCTTCTTCTTTTTTCCTCCATCGAGCCGAAGCGTCACAATAAGGTGTTAAACTGGGGCTATTTATATTTWAAAAAAAACTTGAGTTCACTGCACATCATTTGTTCTTATCAGCCATTCAGCTCTCTTTGCCATTTCCTTCCTCATTCACACAGTTTGGACGGTGTTGCACAAGCGCATTGAAATTCCTCCCAACTGACACTTTTTGGTCACTGTCACAGAGGACTCGTTTCGAGTGTTTCGTTTCATTTTATTTATTTATTTTTGGTTATTTGATTAAATCGTCCTTTTGGTTTTAAAAGCAAGAACTTTGCTTCACTTTAAAGCTCAGATGATATCTGAGTCTCTGAACTTAGCATCTACAAGTTTTCATTTTGTGAAATGTTATATTAATGTCAAATTATTTGTTGCTTTCTGTTTAACCGTAACAAAAAGTGTGATTTGATATGAACATTGGACGTCCATGGTTCTCAACACATGGCCATAATTTGCAGGGGGGTTTATGCCCCCCCAYAATTTGATGCATCCAACCCCCCCACTTAATAAAATTACATCATTTGCTCTAACACAATAGAAATTAACTGGTTAAACACACATTTGCAACTTCCTTGTTGTCTTTAGGTAAATGACCCGATTTCAAAATGTAYGATGACATATTTAAGCATCATTGCTCAAAATAACATTCAGCRTTTTAGTCTGCTTTTGTCACATTGTGGCTGTATTCACTGCATCGTGTTTTGTGATTTTTCCTAACCAAATTGTAGTGCACCAGGTGAATATTGGAAAATGGAGAGATTTGGATTTATAATACATCCTAAAAATGTTAAWTATTTGTTACTGTTGGAAAAAATGGGGCAGGAGGAAAGTGGGCCTTCTCTTAACTGTTGAACAGAAAATGTGCTGAGTGAATACRAAGGAAGTTATGTAAATTAAGTAGAAGTATTACGATGTATTTTAACACCAAAATATCCAGAACTGTTTTACAAAAGTAAATGATTCTATAAATAAATAGGCAGAGAGTACACCCCCCTCACCCCCACCCCAATAGACCTAAAGTTACACCACAGATTCGTTACGCCACAGGATTCCTGTAATGGTACTTTTGTTAACAGGCTAATTTCCCATCGTTAGTTGAGTTGCAAATTACAATCCCATTATTTTTTTCTCAATAGCTCCACTTGAATAACTCAATAGATTGAAGTASGGAGTCAGAAGCAAGGCACAGGTTGATGCATGTTAATAAAAAAACATTTAAACATAAAGATTGTGAAAATGATTAAGATTTTTTTTATTAAAGCATCTGTAGCTTGTTGTATTTTTATGTAGTATTTTAGGGCATGAACAGCCTCACCTAAAGAAAACTTATTTAGGCCTGTGTCCCTTAGCCAAAAGGCTTTGGAGAAAAAAGTGAATTTGGTTTTCAGGTTCAGAAAAGATGTTGAGTTTGTTTGCTAAGGACACTCAAACTATGAGATGTTTCAGTACAAGATGCCATAATGGTGGTATTTGAAGAGCTTAGTGTTTTTTCAGGTGATACTTGTTTTATGAACCACTGTTGTAATGGTGTTTTCTGATCCAACCTCTGGGAGGCACTGAAGTTCACATTAGTCTTATTTGTTTCAAAAAGTCAAAATGGTGATTTGTACTTATCAAGCACGGGTTTTACTGACAGACTTCCTTTAACAAGTCATGACAAAATTTCTTCCTGTGATTAATAAAGTCCTGAGTATGAATGTACTGTGTATTTGTTAGGTAGCTCTTTAGGTTACATTCCAGCCTGATGATTGAGTTTTCTTGTGCTGTGTTTTAGTTTGTATTCTTTTATTTTTACATTGCCTCAAACACAACAAAGCAACCAAGACCTCACCCATGCGCAGGTCGGACTGGGTTGCATTAAATAAATAAAAAAACACGGTACTTTGATTTCTTCTGGTTAAAGATTCCTAAAAAAAATAAAAAGGTTGTAGCTCAGTTTTTTTTTTAATCAAACGTTTTCACATTTGATTTCAGTGAGGTACTTGACACGCTGTCTGCACCCACATTTGCAGACTTTTCATTAAATTTGGTCCCAACATCCTCATCTGAAGACTCTGGTTTTCTGACCGGRAAATTCTTAATAATGTGATATTTTTAGGTCTGTCTTAGGACCTTTTGAAAATTATTGCTGGAAACTGCATTTTTGATGCTGGATGATGAAGAAAAACTAATTTGAGGCTTAATGTTTTTGTAGTGCTAATATTTTTATGTATTTTGTAATAAAACTTTTCTTCCTTGTTCGTATTTATTATAACAAAGGACCAAAAATATACCAAATGTAATGTTTGAATATTTTATTTGTAGTCATTTGGCTTGTAACCTAAAAAGTCCATTTTGTCTTTAACTGCAAAGAAATTACAGTCTTTTAATTCAGAAAGCACCAAAAGAAAAAAAAAAATAGACCAATTATTTTAGGTTAAATTTAGATAGGACATTGTCTTCAACCCAGGTTTCTTTGTTGATCACAGCAGAAATAAAATACAAGAATGAAGAAACCTGGAGATGTGGCTTTGATCCAAAATTAACTAGTCTTAAAAACCAGAAACTGCCACGAACCGAGTTAAGAAGTGATGCTTTTAAAAAGGCGTAGAACTGCAGCGTCATTGTGAATCGGATGAAGAATCTTTAACGTCTGTGCTTTCYGTTGCCTCGCTGACTTCGCTCAGCTCTTTGCTCTCTCCTCCACTGTCCCTCTCGCTTTCTCTCTCCTGATCTGCAGAGCCTGATGGACTCTGGCCAGACGGGGCCTCTTGACTCGACACACGGACCCCAGGTTTCCTCAGCTACAGGAAGGTATGCAAAGGGAGAGAAGACTGTTTTAAAACAAGAMTCTGCTTACCTGGGAGCCACCAAAAATCATGTAAAAAAAACCCAGAGTGAAACCTTTTAGAGTGTTAAAGTCACCTCATCAGCCATGTGTGCCAGATCTCTCTTCATGGCATAGGCATCCTCTCCGTCCGCGTAATACTTTGGCTCTACTTCACTAATCCTGCAATGAGACAACACAGTTAGAGAAGGTATTGTCAGTGTGACTAATATCTTTTATGGAAGTAAAAGACCTGCAAAGTTACAAAAAAATAAATCTAAAACAAGAGGATTTCTTTTCAATCTTCTACATAAAACACTTCTCTTCAAATTTATAAAGTGTCTTTTTTAATTACCGTTTTCTTTGTTCTCATGCAATGCCTGCATTTTAAATGACCCAAGAGTCAAATAAACAACTGACCAATCAAACTAGGAAGACTCCCAAAAACAGCTTCTTAAAGACAGAAACCACCAGAACCTGTTAAATTCAACATTTGCAAGCTTTATGCAATTCAAGCATTGCATCAATATTTGAAATTATTTATTTTTTTACACAATGAATGTTAAAAGAATTGAAAAACACAAGATTTAAAAAATTTAAGGCTGAGCTTACTAC
>NW_013952405.1:5882378-5883732 GCF_001266775.1 Austrofundulus limnaeus
TGTCATTAGCACCTCTAGTAATATATTTACTGAGAAAAATGGTGACGTGTTAAATACTTATTTTACCTGCTGTAAATGCAGCAGAAAAACATTAACTTACTGAAACTTAAGTGTGTTTGAATACAGATGCAGGGCCGCTCGATTGCTGCRGAGAGAAAACATCAGTAAATAAAATAATAATAAAAAAACAGGCACTGACACAAACCTAGTCTGAATGTAAACAAGAGAATAATCTGTTAATCTAATTGTACACATCAAAGAATCATTCATTTCACAGTCAGAAAATAAAGTACCTTTTGCGCACATGAAGCGAGACATATTTAGCACTGAAGTTTTCTATCATGGCCCGGCTGGCCTGATCCATCAGCTTCTGGGCCAGACCAAGACGTCTGTGGGATCGCTTTACAGCCTGAATAACAAAAAACAAAACGAAAAGACACAATACTCTGAGTGATATASAGCATGTAAAGTCATGTGATGTCTCTTGTTCAAACTCACCAGTGATGTGATGTGCCCATGCGGCACATCATCTGGGTCCTCCTCCCTAAAAACAACATGAGATCAACTTTATACATCAAGTTTTAATCAGGTTTAGGAAATGTGGTCACAGACACTCACATCTTCGCCAGGACATATCCCACAATTTTACCATTTTCATCTTCAGCTATGTAGGAGAGCTGAACGAATGGGGGGAAAGAGATGCAGAGTATGAAACACTGTTGGTCTACGTGACAGAAACAAACATGCAGAGTCAGGAAACCAATTCACCTGAGGCCAGGACAATCCGTGATAAAAGTAGTATTTCATCTGGTAGTTTTCAGGAAGACATAGCAAATTACAGTGCTGCATGTTCATAAGGTCCTCCGGCTGAAAGAGATGGGGGGAAAACGTCATTAAAGACATTATGCGAAAACATRCCAGATACAATCAATGCTGGGCGATGCCGGTTGAGTTAGCTTAGCACTATCGGTAGCTAAAAAAGCGTGGTTGACGATAGAATTTGAGTATGCCTACCCTCGCATTTCGTATGTTCATTTTGTTAGTTGGATCGTAATCAACGTTTAGAAAATGTTCACAGATTATACCGTTTAAATTAAACTATTCATAATAACTAAGTAATTAAATTTAAAGGGTCTTGACTCGCTAGCAAGCTAAATTCAACTTGCTAGCATCGGAGTGAGGAGAGAATGCGCATGCGCGACAAAAGTGACTTGTGTTTCCGTTCAAAATATTTTAGGACTTCACAATAAAAGTTTCAATAATACTTCTTGCGGTGGGAATTATGGCATGTAATCCTTTAAATTAGTTTTATTTTGAAGAATAAAGCTCAATCATTCCATCCAAAGTGATAAAT
>NW_013952405.1:5884820-5886304 GCF_001266775.1 Austrofundulus limnaeus
CATTTTTTACATCCTCTCGTGTGAACTTAATATATTCATCCACAGAGTTGATGTGATCAGTGAAATGTTGGACTTCATGGGCTTTCATTTTAACAGCGATAGATTAATTATGTGTACGAGTAAAGAGATTACACAGCTGAGAGCTGGGGTCAAGGATTACGTTTCTGCTGAAATCCAATTTCAATTGCTTGACAAAAAATATCTAATAACACTGGAGCAACAAATTTGATAGATTTTAGATAAATTAGATAAACTTGATATTTTCTCAAAACCTTTAGACACAATGAAACTGTCTAAGGGTTTAAAAAAGAAAGGATGTCAAAAATGATATGACTCACTTTAACAGTTGCACATTAAATTTCACAAGGACTTCGATGCCGCAGCTCATCTTGTTTGGTAACAAATCGTACAAAGTTTTATGAAACACAATTCAAAACTGACATATTATTTTTACACACAGAAAAATATACTATTTATTAATTTTATTTGTTGTGATATTTTTAATGATTGTGCCTTGGTTCATGAGGAAAATTCTCAAACATTCAAAGTAAACTTCCTCAGTCCTTCAGGTAAACCTCCATCCAATCAGCTGCAACATGCAAATCCAGCAGGTGTCGTAAGGTGTGGGGAGGGAGCAGATCGGAGGGGATATTTTTAGAATAAACACCCGCTGTCAAGTGTGTCGACAACAGTTTTTACCTGAATGTGTTTTACGAAGACAAACTAAAAGGGTTCAGAGGAAAACTTCCACATGTCCTAAACAAACAGAAGGACTTGGACAAACTGTTGACTGAGGACTTGGGGACCTCCATTTGTTTTTCTTTTCCTCTCAGAAATGTAAAAGTTATGGGTGTAAAACGTGAACAGGAATGTGCTTTGGGACGTGGTATCATTGGGAAGAAAAGCATTCTGTTGAGATGGAGACCGACCTGAGGCTGGAGTCGAGTCTGTGGGTCGGAAACAAGAGATACCTGGCTGTCCTGACAGGCTGGCATTTCAGATGGACCGAGGCAGATAAGAAGAGCCGCGACAAGAGAACAGGTGAGTGAAGCAGGAGCTGTATGACACTGGAGTTAAACMAGCTAAACACACACAAACACACACATTACACACACACACACAAAAAACATACAGTCACTGCATTTTATTTGTCGAGTTATTCATGACTTTTTAAACAGCAAATAAAAACAAACAGAAAATATATATAATTTAAAGATAGCATTACAATATCCTTCCCTTTAAGAGATGACAATTTCCACACTTTATTTAGTTCTTAATTTACAAATGATCACAATAAAAAAGTTTTTGTTCCAATTTTTTGTCAACTTCATTGTGCGAGGTCTTTCATAAACTGCATGCAGAAAACGTGAAGAACAAGTTGAACAGCACCAACAAGACTCCTGAGAAACCGTTTACACAAAACACAAGCTGGAAAATAACACACACACACACACACACACACACACACACACACACACACACAC
>NW_013952405.1:5886361-5889028 GCF_001266775.1 Austrofundulus limnaeus
TGTGTGTGTGTGTGTGTGTGTGTGTGTGTGTGTGTGTGTGTGTGTGTGTGTGTGTGTGTGTGGAGGCGCAGCAGCGGTCAGCTGTCAGAGCAGGTTTGTGTGACAGAAACATGCCTGCAGGCAACAATCACTGCTGTCAATCACAAACATGCTACATGTGTGTGTGGCTGAGCTGACACGCTGCGTTTAACGAGACGCTGCTTTGATCTGTCAATCACACACACACACACACACACACACACACACACACACACACA
Organism: Austrofundulus limnaeus; assembly: GCF_001266775.1. Lineage (NCBI taxonomy): Eukaryota > Metazoa > Chordata > Actinopteri > Cyprinodontiformes > Rivulidae > Austrofundulus > Austrofundulus limnaeus. Next base: position 5,886,619 of record NW_013952405.1, read on the forward strand.
CACACCTGCATGTTAGCCTCTAATGCCTCAACACATCCAACAGATGTTTATCAGATGATGTTATAACTGTCGACTCTGACGGTTACAGCTGCATTTGTCAATGATGTGGTTTTACAACCTTCCCATCTGTCATCCGCTTTCAGTTTTCTACGTGAAGCGCAGCAGCACCAGGAGCTCGTAYGGGTTGCTCTGGAGTCTGGGCCGGACCCAGTTCAGCTGCCCCAGTCGGGTCCTGAGAGACCAGTGGACAAAGCAGCTCAAAACTGCCGTCAAAACTCACAGTAAGGATGAACAGTTAGATCATAGGAGCTTTTCCATGAAAGGACAGTCATCCATCCATCCATCCATCCATCCATCCATCCATCCATCCATTATTTTCCACTTTATCCAAAGTCGGGTCCCGGGAGCAGCAGCTTGAGCCCAGACCTCTCTTTCCCCAGCCTCCTCTTCCAGCTCTTCGGGGAGGACTCCAAGGCGTTCCCAGGCCAACCAAGAGACATAGTCTCTCCAGTGTGTCCTGGGTCTTCCTCTGGGTCTCCTCCCAGTTGGACATGCCTGAAGCACCTCCCTGGGGAGGTGTCCAGGAGGCATCTTTACTAGATGACCAAACCACYTCAACTGGCTCCTCTCGATGTGGAGGAGCAGCGGCTCTACTTTGAGTCCCTCCCAGATAGCTGAACTTCTTRCCCYATAAGGGAGAGTCCAGCTACCCTGCAGAGAAATCTCATCTCGACAACTGCCATACTTTAAACAACCTTTAAACTGTACATCAGTCTTATTAGATGATCCAGCYAACCTGTACCATCTGACTGTACCTTTCAGGCCCCTTGCGACCACGTAGACTGCTGGTGTTCATCAATCCTTATGGTGGGAAGAAAAAAGGAAGGCAAATCTATCATTCTCTGGTAGCCCCTCTGTTTGAGCTGGCTGACATCAGCTCACATGTAATAGGTAAACTTTTCAATTTTAAAACTGACTCCCGGGTTTTAAAAGACCAACAACTCGCCTGCTYGGATTATCACTGATTTTAATCACAGAATGTACTGTTTAGTGACCGAACGGGCAAACCAGGCCAGAGATCACCTCCTGAAGAAAGATCTGACAGGTTTTGATGGGTGAGTGCTGCCAGCTCTGTGGTGTAAACACTGTGGTGAAGAGAGCATTATAAAGCCTGACTGGGAGGTGCWCTTATGTAACAAAAAACTCTTGTGYTTGCTTTACTTTTTTTGACAGTGTGGTGTGTGTGGGTGGAGATGGCATGTTCAGTGAAATCCTCCATGGTGTGATTGGGCGCACGCAGCAAGAGGCCGGCGTTTGTGAGCACGATCCTGCTGTCCCTTTGCAGCCGTGTCCACTTCACATTGGCATCATCCCTGCAGGTCCTTGTTGTGCTGATACAGCCTGTAGGGCTGGGTTTGAAAAGAATGTGTTCTGATTTCTCTCATCTGATGCAGGTTCGACAGACTGTGTGTGCTACGCCACAGGGGGAGTGATCGACCCCGTTACTTCAACTCTGCACATTATCGTTGGTAAGAAGTGGTTTTCTCTCAAATAAAGCAAAATGCACTTGTTCTGTTGACGTCTAACATTGCTTATTTCAACTCTCCGGTATCTTACAACACCTTGCAGGAGACTCTCAGCCGTTAGACGTGTGTTCGGTTCATTACGGCTCAGGGTTGGTGCGATACTCAGTGTCGCTGGTGGGCTATGGCTTCTATGGCGATGTATTGTCTGAGAGTGAAAAACACCGCTGGATGGGACCTGTCAGATATGACTACTCAGGTCTGGATTGCTTTTCCTCGAAAGAAATATAAAAACTAACTTTGCCYATAATCTTGCATGCAGAGATACTGACTGCTGAAAAACGTTCCACAGAACGCCACTTCAAAATATTCAAACTATTTCTTTAAGTTGTTTTAGATTGTGAAATGGGCCTGGTGAGATAGTGTCCCTGGTGATTTTCTAGCTTGCTAACAGCTAACACACTCACACAGTGTGGGTTATTAGCGCTATGTAACATAATTTAAAGTGTTGAATGTGGCCCACAAGTTCCTTGATTTCACATTTTATGCAACACTAATAATTGTACATCTGTTGCTGCACAGTCCAAGCAAACTCGGTGTCTGTTTATTTATTTTTTGTACAGGTGCACTGGTGTATCTGAGCAACAGGAGCTACGCAGGAACAGTTCATTATCTGCCAGCAGACCCACTGCTCTCCAGCCCCAGAGACAAAACACGCTGCCTCTCAGGGTACATACAACACCAGCTGCTGACACAAAATAACACGAATAATTACATGTAATTAGCTCAAGAAAGAGAGAAAGAAAGAGAGAAAGAAAGAAAGAAAGAAAGAAAGAAAGAAAGAAAGAAAGAAAGAAAGAAAGAAAGAAAGAAAGAAAGAAAGAAAG
>NW_013952405.1:5889095-5891116 GCF_001266775.1 Austrofundulus limnaeus
GGACCCCACCTTGAGGTTTCGAGACCCCACTTTGGGTCCCGACCCCAACTTTGGGAAACACTGCTCTAGACTAATAAAGCTGAAATCAGTTGAAGAAGTTAAAACTGAATTGTTAATAAGAAACAAAACTAAAAACTAAAAGGACCAAAACTGTAGCTAAATATTAAAAGTAAAACGCTACATTTTAGCTAAAAGAGGAAAGGGGTATACGTAGTTAGATGTGAAAAGTAGCAAAAAGCTAGCACAAAAGTAAGCAGAACTCGAGCTTGTGTAAAAGTTCCAAAAACCTAAAGTAATAGCAGTCGTCTTCTGAATGAGTTGAACGTTTTGCTGTATGAATGATTAAAATAGCACAAAGTGACCAAAAGCATGCAGAAATAAACTGTGTAGAACAACAACACGAATGCTGACTCAGCAGTAAACTGCAACACACCAATCTTACAGTTAGTTTTGTTTGTGTGTGCTAATCTGAAGAAGAGAATGATTTGTTGTAACACTACACCCTTTTAATTAAAAGAGGAAGTGTGTGGTTGGCATGATTATTATTCCGGCTGCAGTGAGGTTGTTCAGAGTCACCGCCTGCCGTAGGACTCGGGTGTTGGATAGATCTAAAGGAACCATGACCGATAGGAACCTGATCTAGATGAAAGATGAGWTTAGAAAAACTGCTCAGCTTTGAAACAAAATTTGACACGTTTCCAATATTTTGAACTCCTAGTGACACCTAGAGGCAGCTGCATTATTATGCTTTTCCAGTGAAACTGTGTGTGTTGTGTTTGTGTGTTTAGGTGTGGTGTGTGCGCCAGAAGCACAGAACGACTCTTCCCCAACTCCTCAGATTCGGGCTCCCTGTACAGCTCCTACTCCAGACAGCTCAGTACTGAATCAGAAGGTAACAATACAAACATTTTATCAACAAAATATATTTTTACTTTTTTTTTAGATTTTTACTGGATCAGCTCGTTTTATCTTTTATCAAATGTTGAATCCTGTCACTCTGTTTGTCTCCTCAGATGAGTGGGTGAGTGTGAAGGGCAGGTTCAAGTGTGTGTCCCTCACATGTATGTCCAGCTCATGTGCCAGAAGTCCTCTGGGCCTCTCACCTTCTGCCCACCTGGCAGACGGAACCGGAGACCTCATCCTGGTCTGGGACACTCACCCTCTGAGCTTTCTCAAGTTCCTCCACAGGCACACAAGCAGTCAGGACCGGGTACTGGGTTCAAATGGGAAAACATAATGATAATAATAATAATAATAATAAAAACTCACATGAACTAATTGTTCTTTTTAAATTGTTTTCTAGTTTGATTTCCCATTTGTGGAGGTCCATCGYGTGAAGGCGGTGCGCTTCAGTCTAGAGGGAGCCACTGAGCAGGAGGGGCGGGAAGGATTAGGAAGCCTCAGTGCTGGGCTGGATGCTGGAGGCAGGAACGGGTCTCAGCATCACTTGGAGCAAACGAGGAATGAGGAGAAAACGGTGACTCCCTTCATGTGCTGTCTGGGCTGCAAAAAAGCTCCCGACGTGTCAGTCTGGAACTGCGATGGAGAGATTCTGCCTTTCACTAACATTTCCTGCAAGTAAGGCRACACATCCAGATCTGACTCATCAGGAAACTAGTCTGTGTGGCAGTGTTTTAATCTGTTCTGGGTTTTTTTTTTCTCTGCGTTTACCAGAATTCATGGCCAGTTGGTGCGTCTGTACGCCCGAGGCATCGAAGACGCAGCCAGCATCAGCAGTCAGGACAGGGTTGAGTGCAGCAGAATATGAACTACGTATGAATTATCTGAATTTTAGATAATGAGGGGAGAAAAGTCAATTATGAAACACGAGTGATGGAAATGTACAAGAAGAGCCAGCTGCAGTCTCTCATTGCCAAAGAGTTTCTAATGTTTCAGGTACTTTTATACAATCTCACTGTAATAACGGGAAAAATGTATTTATTATTGTTGTGTGTGTGTGTGTGTGTGTGTGTGTGTGTGTGTGTGTGTGTGTGTGTGTGTGTGTGTGTGTGTGTGTGTGT
>NW_013952405.1:5891191-5893018 GCF_001266775.1 Austrofundulus limnaeus
CTGTACACACTGTGTGTGCTGATTCTTGGTCAGTGTATTTATGGTCTACAGTCAAGAAACAAAGTTTAAAAAATGACTAAAATATGTAACAAATAAAACATGATTTGAATTATTCAACTTTTTTTAATGAACATTTTAATTCAGGTTTCCCTTTAAATGAGCAAAATGTTTAACAACTTTGCGGCACATCAACAGTAAAACCGTGAGAACAACTATGATACAAACAAACCGGAGCTATTATAAAATGATAACTCTTCACTGCTTCAGCTCTGTTGCCATAGATACACAAGTTATATTGATATAATAAAAGGAGRAAAAAAAGGAGAACAAGTGTCCCCAGGTATTTGAACACATGTTCACACTATCTGTTCTTCCCACAACTTTCCGTATCTGTCTGTGCTGTTTTTGCTCCGTGTGTACACATCCAGGTGTGTGTGAGACGCTACACATCTAGCAGTGGTGGACAAAGTACTCAACTCTATTATTTGAGTAAATACTGATACTCATGGTCAAATCTTACTCAACTACAAGTAAAAGTYGCTCGGTCAAAATTTTTCTTTAGTTAAAGTATTGCGGTACTTACTTTTGAAAATACTTAAGAATTTAAAAAGTACATGTATTATAAAATACTCAAGTATTCAAAAGTACAAATTAAATTTTCTAATATCAGTACATTTCTGTATTGTTTTCAGAGTGATTTCAGAAACCACCTGATGTACTAACAGGTAGAACCACTTTGCCACAAATTCTACACCACCTGTAAAGACTTCAGCATAAAAATGCAATGAAGTGAGTGGCGAGTTCTTAAATGCATAAATATAGTTTATCCACGGTGAAAACAWAAGACATTTAAACTCATACAAACTATTTGTCAGTCCTAAAATCTCAAACATCGAGCTGAGATATGGCCAYGCTGCTCTGGTTTCTCTGCTTGAGTTTCTTCARCCRTCTCCATTGCTGGGTTCTGTTTGAAATGAAGGTGGAGCTCAGCTCGTCACCGTTAACGAGAATGATGTAATTCTAAATCTATCCCAGGTGTGAGCTATGACTGTGATTGGTTCCCATTGTGAGGAACATRRCGTGTGGCCRAATGCATTTCAAGAAAGGAAAACAGCAAAAGTGGATCACAAAGCTGTGCTGAGCCAAAAGTAACGCGTAACTAACAAGCTTCTAAGAAATGTAGTAGAGTCAAAATTACMATATTTGTSTTTGAAATGTAGYGGAGTGAAARTCATAAGTTCTCCAAAAAATAATTACTCAAGTAAAGATACTCAAAAAATGTACTTAAGTACAGTACTCAAGTAAATGTACTCCATTACTGTCCACCACTGGCATCTGGTAAAGATATGGTGGGAAGACAAAAATCAACAATCTGGTGTAATAAAATCTACAATTTAAATGTTAACTCTTGCTTGGAATATTTAGTTCTTGTATAATTAGAAATGACGTTATTTACAGTTTTATTCAGCTTTTAACTCTTACATTTTATCATCTTTCTTTATGACATTCGTAGTTAGGAGAGGCATCCCCTCCTTATAATCAGCTCAGTTAGTTGTCCTGGTGTGACGTTCAGTTTTATGTCAGTCACGTTTTGCATAATAATAATTTAGTGATGACTAAACACAGGCCTGCTGAAAGCAGTTAACTTACATTCTTAACATTAAAGTGTTACCCTAATAATTACTCCTTTATTTAATATCTACTTTTAAGACTTTCCTTTTTGATAAATCCTATAGGCTTAGACTTCTGGAGCACAAACTGACCACTTTTCCTCACTCTGCTGCTGTCTTTAGTCACTCTCCTCTACATGTTTGTTGTAATTACATC
>NW_013952405.1:5894145-5895605 GCF_001266775.1 Austrofundulus limnaeus
TACGAACCCTTTGTACGAACAAAAGTAAGAGAAATTTAGGAGAAGAATACGAACATGTTCTTGCATGAGGCCCATTGTTCCTGCTTGTAGCTTTGCTCCTGTTTTTGTTTAGTTCTGTCCATTTTCATTCTAACCATATTTATTAACCTGAAAAGTATGACTGAAAAATAATTTAACAAATAAAAACCACAGAAATTAAAAATGATGGTTGTTATTTCACCTTGACTACTTTATCAAATTGCTGTGATTCGGTAGAATAAAAGGTGATTAAAAGTGTTTACCAAGAATAGAAAACAGTCTTTATATGTAAATAATAGAATCCCACATTAATAAAGTTATCCTTTTGTAAAAAATAAAAACGTTTCAGAATTTAACTTGACATTAAATATGTCATGAAGACACATAAAAAACAGCAACCTTTTGTGCACACTCRCCTATTAATTAGGATTTAAGCCCCTCCTGTTTACCTTTATCAAACAACAGACAAAGCGTTTCATTTTTCCAAAGTTAAATCTGATTCTGCACACAGGACAACWAAACCTTGGAAACTCCCACCTCACTTCTGAGTGTTCAGGAGTTTGCAGTGTGTCTCTCTCAGCTCCTGCTCCTCTGTGATGTGACTCAGACAGGAAGCRGTCTTCACGTGTCCAGCCCRTCATGTGCTGATAAAACTWGCATAAAAGTTCATCTCCAGATAAATAAAAGACCACTGGGGTGTTGTTCTGTYCTRAAYTTTACCCYAAGCTTTATATATTTGGAGAACGTTGCTGTAAAGTAACTGTCTGTTCACCGCACGCGTCACAGCCTCATTTTTCCCTCCCTCTCTCTGTGTCRGGACCACAGATTTATAAAGGCCTTTATATCTATGGTCGGGACTCGGGGAGGGTGGGCTCAGGAGCRCAGCCCACGTTGCCTGTTACCAGGTAACAGCAGGTAGACTACAGGGAGCAGCAGCGGCCAATATACCTCAGAAACTCACACTTTTTATACCATATTTCATTTTGTTTGGTCAGTTACGGCCCTGTTGTTTACAGAATGCTGTGATCTGTCTTGGACGGCCCGGATRCCTGAGTGGTCCCAGCCCGCCCAGTGGCGCCGGGCCTGTCAACATGTGTTTTCTTATACACCTGGACCAGTCCCTCTGTGTTTGTCTGTGTCTCTGTCCTGTCCCCTCAAAYCCAGCCGGTCGAGGCAGATGGYCGTCWGTCCTGAGCCTGGTTCTGCTGGAGGTTTCTTCCTGTTAAAAGAGAGTTTTTCCTCTCCACTGTCACCAATGTGCCGCTCAGGATGGGAGATGGTGATTAAGTGATGATTCAACACAATCTGCTGGTTTCTTTAGATTTATTGTTTTTTGAGTACAGTGCCCTGGGACGTTTGTTGACTTGGCGCCATATAAATAAATTGAATTGAATTGAATAATATATATTTGTTGGAAAAAAAAGTATTTTTCCCCTTTTCTA
>NW_013952405.1:5895655-5905621 GCF_001266775.1 Austrofundulus limnaeus
CCCCTATACAGCGCCCCTGTCCCCACCAGCTACAGCACACCCATTATGGTGACACTTCAACTGTCATGGATGTCCTGCAGACACTGAAGTGACTCTGTGCTGCCATCTATTGTTGCAACCCCCTAAAAAAAAACAACAAAAGCTCTTTGACAATACCTTAGATTAGATAATAACCTCTGCTCTATAAAAGCTGGGTGTGTGAGAAAAATCGACACATTCCTGTAGATCAGGTTTGACGTTGCTGTCATTCTTGTAAAGTCACATTTCAGGTTGGTATTTCAGACACAAATGAAACATCTGTCGGGTATTTGTCCGCCTTCAAAAACGTGTTGGCGGGTGAGTTGTAAACTCAAAGAGTTGATCTGCGTCATGGAGCCTTTCAAGGACGGTAATGTTGCACTGACTTTAGATCTGGATTTATTGTTTGTAGCAACATCAAGTCACCAAAGGAATTTTATCTTTGTGTCAATATGAAGAACAATGCAGGAAAAATGATTCTTTCTGACTTGGGTTACTTTTTTACATCCATTTAAGGTGAAAAGAATGAATTCTACTATTATGACTGAAATTCATTTACAAAAGATAAAGATTATTTTATTTAAAAAACATTGTTTTCTTTAAAAACACAGACATATCTTGCTCTTGACAAAATTCAACATTCACTGTCAGATTAAAAATAATAACAATAATCCCGTTAATGGTAATTTTCCACGTTGGAGTGTAAAACAAGTGTGTTAAGATAACGGCAGTAGCACAGCCTTTGTCAAGTTTCCACTCCTAAATCCAAAGTCCGCACATACCTGAAGATTCCCAACCACTGGAAAAATACGTTCCTGAGTTTCCTTCACAAATAAACTTAAAATAGTTAAAACCAACCCGGCTCAAGTTTTGTTTTTCTAAACATATGTTAATGTCTTTACTTTGTCCTCCATCTTTACTGGTCATCGCTGTGACCATATGTCCAACGCTCTGCAGCAGATCCTCTTCCATTAGTGTTGATTTGGCTCTGAGCTCCAAAGTCTGAGGAAGAGGAGGGCACAAGGTGCCAGAGGTCACCTAGTGGGCAGACTGGGAGATCAGCTGAAGGTCCAGCGCTGGTAGAGATCTGCAGGATTGCAGTGGTCCATATGAACCCGATCGCCTTTCAGCTGTAAGCATTGCCCGCTGCTTGGATTCTTCAAAAGATTTTCCTGAAGAGAAGAATCACAAGAAGAAATGTTAAATTGTTGTTTTACGAACACTAATTATTTTAAACTTACTTTGACACTAAAATGTTAAACTTTCTGGTTTGCTTTGTTTCCAAACATTTAATAGAAAAATATATTTCATATCAAATAAAAAAAGCCCTAAACTTGTTCTAGTTTTACAGATGTTTACAATTCGTACAAAATTTTTTGTGTTAAAAACTGTTCCAGCAGTGATAAATGCTAGAGTTTAATGCTTTCGTTTAGAAGACGTTTCATCTGGAATTTCAAAGGAGCCAAGCCCAAGATTGTAGCATTAGTCTCTTATCTCAAAGTAAAAAAAATAGCTTGCAAGTTCCAAAGGTGAAGATTACYGCAGGACTGTTTCATAGAAATTAGAGGCTCTGCCTATGATGTAATCAGTGTCAAACCTGCCATTGTGCATGTATGTAACAATAATAAAAGTTTCTTATTATTTAATTTATTTATTTAGTGTACCAAAACAAAACTGAAAGAGTTTTTTTAAATTATCAAATTGATTTTAAAGTAGCTCTCCACAACACACCTATGCTAAAATTCTGGTTAAGGACATTCAGAACATGATGATGTCATCCTTTTGGAAATCAATTAAGGGAAGTCAACCCTAATATTCAACGTTTGCAGCAAGTCAGGGCCCAAGTGTTCCTCACCTCCGTAAAGATCCACTCTTCTTGTGGAGATAAAACCGTACCCTTGCCCTTCAGCTGGCACAGCTCAAGCTTCACCACATCTGGTTGGTTGTTCGCATGAAGACACAGCTGCTTTCCAATGTTGTGCCGTAGCTCTTTATGAGACGTGTACTCGAAGTACTACAAGACACAACCAACCGGTGAGCACCAAACGAAGCAGAAGTAGAAGTTCTTCATTTCTCCCTGATCKATCAGGAGTTTTACCTGGTTGCCTCCCATGTTGTGGCACGTGTACATGATAAGAGGTTTGCCTCCCTGGTTGTTCTCTCCCACATCCAGGCAGGTGTTGGATCCAGAGTTTTTAAGCTGGTGGAAACAGACAACATGTTAGAAACCCTAATCGTGCAGAACATACTGAGTATGGCATCACCGCTGTTCACAAACTGAACTCACTGCTCCAAATTTTTCCGGCGTTAAGTCTGGAATGAAGATCTCTGGGTAGATGTTGTTCAGGTACCAGGTGAAGTTCTTACAGTGAAGCCTCTCCCTCAGTTTCAGACGATCAGAAACGTCTCCAAACTTRTTCTACGTCCACGAAGGGAGGAAGGGTGGGAGTTAATACACGGACTGAACAAACATGCATCAGCTGATCGGGTTTTAAGATAAGAAAACAGACCTCACTGGCCATCACTGCYGCGTTTTTGTTGCGACGGTAGTAGATCTTCTTATAATCATCCATCCAGACTTCGGCCAGGCGCACCTGGTTGCGAGTGATGACCTCGGTGCCTTTAGGGAACGTATGCGGGCTTTTGGTGCGGAAAACATGGCCCACCACAGAACACGGGATGATCTCTAGCTGACCCCCGCACTGCCAGACCTTGAAATAAAGGCAACAAACTTTTGACTGGACTGCAAAAGAAACTTCTCATTTGTGATCAGTAATGGTGAGCACAGAAGTGAGCGCAACKGACCCTGAAAGACATCTCCACGTTTTCCCCACCCCAGATCTCCATCTTGTCGTCGTACGTCCCAATGTGCTCAAAGTACTCCTTCGAGATCGCGAAAAGGCCACCGGCAAAAGTAGGCGTTCTAAAAATTTCATGGGGCAGATAGAGAAGCTTTAGGCCTTTAAATGATTCAAAACRTTAGGAGTGAAAACAGCACGGTCCGTCTTACTTTACAGGGTAGGTTTCATCCTTGCGCAGCCTCTTTGCCTCCTCGGGTATCGGCTCCCAGCCAAACGTCAGGCTCCAGTCGAAGTTCCCTCGGTTGTAAGCTCGGTTGGTGGGCACGGGCTTGTGGAACTGGAAGCTGTTCAGGTCTATGGTGGTGATCTCTGGACTGACGACAGCCGTGGGCTCCTCAACGATGCGGGCCAAGAGGGGCTCGAGCCAACCGTGGAAGCACTCACCTAATCATGGAGAAGATTTAATACTATGACAACACCGTACGTTTTATCGTCTCTTCAAGGAAATCTCTTTGGCTCCCCCAATAGCTGCTTATAAAAAAAGACAATATTATTTTTTCTAAACATCCAGCACATAAATATTAACTGACTTGAAAGAATTGCTGTCAAGTAAAGGTAATAAATAAAGTCATTTGTCTGTAGCTGCCATCTTGAATCAGGTTGGCTCATAAGCTGATCAGTAGATGTATATTTATTATTATTTGATGAGTATTTTTTGTAAGATTTATTCAAATTCATCCAGTGGTTCACAAGATATTTTAGCAGCAAACACAAAAAACTTTTCAGCAGAAGGCCAGAATCACAACTGATGAGTCAACCTGAAATACGTTATTTCAAAATTGTTTGGTCAATGTTTTGAGCTTGAGTCACACATGGTAATGAAATCTATTATTATCAGTACTACTGGGGTAGGTCTAAGTTGAGTTTAATAAAACAGATAAAGGAAAAGTAATAAAGTCGATAAAAGGAAACTGCTACAAATAAATGTAAATGTGCAACTAAAATCAGGAACTTTCTGGATTTTCAGATTAAAGATATTATTTGTGTTTAGTTTCATATGAGCTTTCATTTTCAGGCTTCAAGCCTTCATTTGAAAACACAAGCACATTTTAATTTAGTTTCTAACCCCTGATCTGTTTATAATCAATTTGTAACAACACGCAGCTTGTGTGTTGTGCGACGTTGTTTCTTACAGTGGGCATCGAGGAAGGTGAGCACTTCACCCTGAGCTATACTGGCCCCCAGCAGCCTGGCTGTGATGAGACCCTTCCTCTCCGGCTGCCTGACCACACGGACGATCTTCAGCTGCAGGACGAACTCCTCCAGTTTACTCTTGAGGTGCTCTGCGGACACAGAACATCGACAGGAGTGGGTCACCGAGGGCTTCAGCGTGATCACATGTTCAGCAGACTTCAGACTATCTGTGAAACCTCTCATCAACGACAGGGAGAAAACGTCACATTTAAGGTTGCCAGAGGAAAGCAGCGAGGTGGAAACTCTGCTGGTAAAACTGGGTCACACTTTCCCACCAAGAACCGCAACGAACGGCACATATTTCTCATAAGTTTCAGGCTGAGTGATTAGATCAACTGCGTATGAATACATAAACGCTACAACAGGAAGTTAAAGCTCTGGGAGTTAAAAAGAGAAGTACAGGAGGAAACGCGCATTCAGCTGAGGGTAAAGAATAACACACTCGTAATACTTCAGTTAATGAAACACAAGAATTATTAATGAATGACTGATGCTAACGCAGCGATACATGTACCAGTGTGTGTAATTACCAGGTATGATATTCTTAAAAATGTGTTTTTATAGTTTTAAGACATTTTGAAAGTACAATGTAAAACATATGACTAACTTTAATCCAAAGTTAATGCAAAAAGCCCTTTGAAACTTTTAAAGTTAAAGTAAAACAGAATATTTTAGTATTTGAATAAGCATATAATTACAGGTTCATAAACAAACAGCTTTTAAATCAGACAGCAGCTTGGCAGTCCTCCCAGCTAACCACATCCCTAAAAAACTCTTAGTGCACAGTGTTTTTTATTGTTTGTTCAGCAGCATTGTTTGATTCCCTCCGCCTCTCCTCCCACTAATTTTAAATGTTACAATTTTGTATAGTTATTTTTCACACGCTGTCGTTTTTATTATGAGTTGCAGCTCTTTAAAATGATCAAAATTACAAGAATATAACAGAACGCTAATTGTGTTGTTCCAGTTAGGATTTCTATCAGGGCAAATGATGAATTCAGATGATCATATTTAAAGGGACTTGTTTAAAAGAATAATGAATTAAACGTCTGACGTCAAAGATTTTGGAAAACAGAGCGAACTGGGTCAAATTTTCTGTAAGATTTAAAACAATCTGATCTTCATTTATAAATTCACATTATGCATCTAGTACCTCTGAAGTAGAAAGTCTAAACTTTTTTCTTCTTTGTTTTATTTTCATTAAACTGTCATTTTGTTTGAGTTTTATATTTAACTAAGGGAGGATTAAAATTGGGCTAATAATTCACTACCATTTAACCTTTAATGTTTTATTTCTGCACCAAGATCTCTAACTCCTTATTGTTTGGGATGACCTTTATTTAAGTTGCTTTTTTTGGAAATTCCTAATTTAATTTGCCACTGACTGAACATATTATCAGTCTACAAAAACAAACACTGCTGACTTTTCTCCTGATGAGCACAAGTTCCAAGAAAACCAGTGATGAACCAACGGTAGTTGGTTTATGGAGCCTATAGATGACTGGAATTGCCAGCTTGATTTTAACTAATATTTTACGTGCAATCTGTAATTGACATTGTTAAAAATCTGCCTGTACATAAAAAGGCATAACTTCTTAACGTCATGACTCAAGACGATGCAGCCAAACTTTCAGAAGCCCTTAACATGACAGAATGGATGAATGAATGAAATGAAATGATAGAATCAACAGGAGAAAAAATGTTTGTTCTTTTTGCTTTGCTTATTGTTATGTAGAAAACTCAGACTGTCCATGCTCAGCAAACACATAACTACAACAAACCAGGATGCAATAATACAATGAAATATCAATAATCTCAATAAAGTCACAGTAAAATGTTCAAATGACCTAAGCCAAAAACAAGTGAGAATTAAGTGTTTGTTGTGTTGCTTGTATTAAACCCAACCCAGCTTTTAACCTTTAAATTATAATTTGCAAACAATATATCACAGCACGCGCATTTTTTAATCTAACAGTGTTCAAACTGCAAACATGCTTCTGTCAAAAATGAGGAAGTTAAAAGACCAAAGTAATGAACTCGACACAAAAGTAGTTTCCTTGTTTTAACTCAGTTCTGATAATCACAGTTGACAGTTCCTAAAAGTTCAGTTATCTTTTTATCCATTACGTGCAAGTCACTGCGCTTAACGTGGCAGATTTGAACAGTTTTCTACGAAAATCAGTTGAAGTATTAATGACAACTCTTTGACCACAGCTCTGAATAAGGTGTCGTCTCCCGCCACGTCACTCTCACTTTAAGTCCTTTCTGTTTGTAATAACCAAACCTATTTGCTTCGGTGGGAGTAAGCTGCTGCTGCTAAAATCCAAAGCAAACACGACTCTGGGTTGTCTGATTAAAACTCAAACAGGGGCTTGAATTTCTCCCGAAGGCATTTGTGTTAATAAATTACACAGAACTTGAGCCTTTGTTGACTTTTGATGCTTTTCAAAGTTTTTGGTCATTAGCTGCTCTGTGTGTACAACTCACAAAAACTCTTTAAAGGTTATATATTTTGCCCTATTTTTCCTACATTACTTCCCTTTAAGCTTCTACCAGAGGCTCTGGAGCAGAATCTTAGCTTTTCTGGGGGTTCGACTGGAGCTGCTTTTCTAGTTTGGGGGGGGGGGGGTGGTCACAGGACCAAGTACTCTAATGACCACTGACACATCTGACTTATAGACTCTACAGAACGTCTCTTGGTATTTCTTGAGCTTCTTGTGCTCCTTCTTCCTGATCTTACAGTCACTGGGATTGCATCTATCCCGGTGAGTTAGCCACCACCCGTTTGACTGGATCTGCAAGTCCCACAGTTTTCTAGTCCTGTCATCCTGCACCACCCTTGGTGGGGTCTCCCATGCTGACCGTGGGACCTCCAGTCTACGCTCAATACAGATGGGACTCTGTACCAGGACCCTTCAAACTTCAAGGCCTCTGGTAGAAGCATATTATTTTAACCTACTGAGTAGTTTATAGCAACAGTCAGTTTATGTTTACAACCTAATTTGACTCATCACTCCCCTGTTTCACAGGAGCTTCTGACAACTTATCATCCTTTATTATTAATCATGTTTACAGCTCTTAGCACACAACGTGCTCCCAATCAAGTCCAAGGACACGAACAAAAGGCCCCACAATTAAAAAGTACTAAAAGTCTGATACTGAAGTATTTTCCATGTAGATGTAAATAAGACACTTTTTGTATCGTTGGGTCTATTTGCTGTTACTTTACAGCTACCAAGGCTTTTCTGTGGGTTAGCTGAACATTTGAATTTGCATGTCACCCAGAGATAACAAAACCTGTTACGTCGCCATTTATCCCTCATTCAAAGTGGACTAAACACACCTGAGCTGCAGTCTAATGCAAAGTGGAAAATAATTTTCTGTTCTTACAGTTGGAACAAAAACAGGCAGCCCCATTCAGAGGGACGTTATTATTTGGAAACTAATTTGAACAGTTCTTATTATTTGAAAATTACTACTATGATTGTAAGCAAAGACATACAGTCAAACTTTTAAACACGTTGAACATTTTACCCTTGAAACAATTTCAACTGCAGTTTAAATTTAGTTGAAAAGGTATAAAGTGTGTCTGCAACTGCAATAATGCATTTCTTTCCGATTTTTGTCTGAAATGTTTTAGTTATATTTTCCTTTTATGTGTTTTCTTTTGTCTGATTGCAAGAAACAACGATTTTAGCACGAGAAATGTTTCCTCGTTGCTCTTTTATCTGGCGTTAATTTCCACTGCTGTCGCACAGCGTTTAAGGTTTTTTTTTWAATTTTTTCCCCCAATTGTTTTGTTTTCAGTGCATCCACCTGCGGCGCTGGCGTCGTCAACCAAGATGATCTCCTTCAGCAGGACGGCGGGAGAGGAGTGCAGGACGCTGTAGACCGTCCTGAGGAGCGTGGACCAGGCCTCGTTGTGGAAGACGATGATGACGCTGGTGGTGGGCAGGGGAGGGCAGCGAGGGAATTTCCTGTCAACGCACCTGGGCGCGTCGAGCCGCACCGAACATAGCAAGAGAGGAAGAAAAGAGTCAAGAGTGAAAGACAGATCTGATCAAATGAAACGTCACAAGGTCTTAAACCGCCAAGCTCAGGAGACGCGTGTTTAGAGATATTCAAGGTCTGACTTGCATGGTGACACTTCAGGAATCTCACTTATCAGCAAACAGCTCGTTTTCAAAGCCACTCGAAACCCCTGTAAAGCAAACATGTCTCTGCTCTTGGTATCATGGTGTCGGGATATCGTGTTGGACAAACGTTTACAGTGAACGGGACTACCGGCACTGCCGTGAAGTCCGGGTTACAATCAGGTCACTCAGTTAAAGCGATTCTTCAAGAAAACTGAGAGTGCGAGCTGAAAAAGCGTATAAATGATTGACCAGCGTGAGCACGTCCCCAGCTGAGACAGACTCTTATCTCTGCTCGTCTACATTCCTGTCGGCAGAACGGCGTTGAGTTTTTTTTTTTTACTTTTAAGGATTTGTTTTTAAGCACTTACTCCGGAGGCCTGGTGTCATCGCCGAGGCTGCGGCTGAGCGAGATGCGGTCGCTGGCAAACTGGTTGAAGCAATGGCGGGTCATGCCCTCCTCCTTCTCCTTCTCCTCCGCGGGAGTCAGGCCCTCTTTCTGAAACGCCTTCCCATCGGCGCCGAAGCCGTGCGGGTCCTGAGGCGGTCTCTCCAGGTGAGGCCTGAGCTCGGCTTGAGTGTAAAACCCGGCGGGGCATTTGGGGTCCTGCGTGGGCTGCTCCTGAACCGGCGGAGGCTGCGGAGCTCCGATCTGGAAGCCGAAGTTGTTCACGGCGTGTCGGACCATGACCATCACCTTGTCCCTTTTGTGGACTAGGTCCTGTAGCCAGGGGTCCCCGGCGGATGAGGAGCCCACGTCCCTTTGAAGAACCACCAGGATCACCATGAAAAGCGTGCCGCCAAGGAGAACCAGTTTCAGAGGAGACATCCGGCGACGTAAAAACCGCATATTTGAAGAAGGGTGACGACTTTAAGGCTGTAAAACAGAAAAAAAGTGGGAAAAGTCTCTTGAGTTTGACCCCAGCTGAGCTGACAGTAGACTTGTTTTTTAAAAAAAGAACAAATCCAAAACACACTTTCCTCTCAGCTGTTTTGTCTTGCTACGCTTTCACAAAGTGATTCCTAAATGAAACAAAAGGTGACAAGGCAGGAGGGTAAGAAGAAGAAGAAAAAAAATGCCTCAAACCGGTTTGCGCGTCTCTCCAAGTGTCATAGCAGCTGCCGATCCAGCCAACCCTGCTCCTCCACCTCCTCCTGCTGCTCCGTCTCTTTAGGAGACAGTCCCACAGGAGGGGCGAGCGGAGAGAGCAAAGAGGCGGTGAGAGTGAACAAACACGCCGCGCCTCTCTGCAAACACCTGAATCCACCTGTTCCTGGCCACAGTCCACCAGGGCCCAACGTGGCAACAGGTGAGCTGCGACTCTCCGCCCTGCAGGCGAGTGACACGCTGGCAACTTTTTTCTTCTTCTTACCCAAAACACACACACACACATCATCACAGTGATCATTTGTCAAATGCAACAGGAACTGGAGTCTTGCTACGTGGAGCGTGACCTAACTCCACCTGGACGTGACACAATGAGAGACTGTTTCCTGCAGCGTGAAACAGGATCTCACTGCAAGCAGGACTCTCCTCACTCTTCAYAAGACTCACTCTTTTCTTGGSTCATAATTAATTTACTGCATCCCCAAGACAGCTGGCACATGACTGAGTCTAAAATAAATGAATAAATAAAAAAAACTGCCAGCTTTAAAAGACTGTTGTATAGGCTACTTACCTTAGGAGCATCTTATACAACAGTCTTTTAAAGCTGGCAGTTTTTTTTATTTATTCATTTTAATTACTATGTTGAGCCCTT
>NW_013952405.1:5906055-5921605 GCF_001266775.1 Austrofundulus limnaeus
TTTGTTTTGTTTTGTTTTTTTCTTTAGCTGAGAGAAACAACTTAACTTCATGTTTAGTACAAATCTCCGGAAGTCGATGATAATGAGTGTGTGTGTGTGTGTGTGTGTGTGTGTGTGTGTGTGTGTGTGTGTGTGTGTGTGTGAAAAGTTACAGAAATCCTTACCTGAAACTCAAAGGATGCTGTTGTCGCGCCACACCTGTCCTCTGCTCCTGTCCTGTCCGTCCCGCCAAAACCGACCCCGCGGTTCGGTTCTGCTCGTTCGCTCGGGCTCGCGCTGGAGGTAGTGGCATACCGTGACGGAACAACAGGTGCCATTAAAATCTAGATTTATGTTTAAAGTGAGTCCCCTGCTGGTCGTCGCGCGCGGCCCGAACTATTCATCACGTGAAGGCAGCCAATCAGAGAGAGGCAGCGAAGAAAAACACCATTTAGGGAACAAAACTTAACAGAAGTTGGATTTCTTGAGCGAGAAAGTTGTTTTTTAAATTTTTTTCAAATGTGTTTTTTTTTACATTTATGTGATGAGGTTTTTATACAGCTCTGTGCAAAAGTTTTAAACCACTAATAACTTCTTTATAGGCTACTTACCTTAGGAGCATCTTATACAACAGTCTTTTAAAGCTGGCAGTTTTTTTTATTTATTCATTTTAATTACTAGATGTTGAGCCCTTGTACCAGAGTTTAATACCATGTGCTCAAAAAGAAGGAAAGTGAAGAAGGAGTGGACCACCTAAAATCTATGATGAACAATTATTGGAAGAAAAAAAAATGAAATTATTATTAAATGAAAACAAAATCCTGTAACGCACATCACACTTCTGTTGTATGTTTAGTTTTGAGCTAAACCTTTTTTTGGGGAATCAATTTGCTCGCGTTAAAATATTATTTTTTTGTATTAACATTGGTATTTTTCAAAGATTTTAAAATAATTTTAGTTGTTTATGTTTTTATGACAAACATCCAATRACAGAGATATAAGACCGAAGACTCTAGGCCGATATAAAATATTTGTTTTGAAAATTTTCACACCTGTACAAAATATTTTTAACTTACCGAACTTCTACGACGTGATCACAATTTACATTTACCTATATTCACATATCACTCTATAAAAACAACACATTTCACTCATTAACCAATGAGGATATTGAGACCAACGGGGGGTACAGTCCACTTCAGCATGGTGGGGATCAGACCCTGGTTGACCCCRCTGGAAGATGCTCAAACCACAGTTCTACATTATCCCTGCAGTTTAAAAGCTGATTTGTGCCTGATTGATTGTCAGATCCGAGTCAATTGGCTTAAACAAAGAAAGAAAAGCAATTTCCCCTAAAATATTGTCAGGAATTAGAGAAGAGGTGAAAAAGCAAAGTCCAAAGAAAAGAAAAAATGGTTCTCAAAAATGCTTGAAGAAAAATAAATCAAAAACATTTTACAATCTTACAGGAAAGTCTGACTGCTTGGAAGCAAACTATATTAAAAAAAGAAAGATTTTTGCCCAGTATTGTAAATAAACTGAATACTTTCACAAACTTTTCTTGAACGTTTAGGTTTTTGACGTGCCATCAACTCTGGTCTGTTCTTAAAGCCACCAGGAAGATTCTTCATTTATTAGTAACGGATTTAAAAAATGCTCAAAGTCTTTAATTGATATTAATATTTCAATCTGTGCCAGAAAACCTATATTTCAATAAACTATTACATTTCCTGATGTAGTAAGTTTAACRTCCTGTTATCGGATAGAGTATGACACAGGAGCAGCTAAAACACCTGTGAATATAATGCAGCTCATGTCCCTGTGTCGTGTATCTATTGGAGTAACATTAGTCCATTTTTCGTCAGGGATTAGGGAGGAATTTATGTCACTTAATTAATGATCACCATGGAGTGCTGTAAGTGAACATAGCAATAACCTCATCAGAAATGCATTATTCATGCACAAGCAATTAAATACTCTCTCCAGTACCACCCGCTTGAAACTGTAGCCCGAGAACTGGGCGCAGCTCTCGGGTTGCTGTCACACGACACAGTCTTGATTGCAGGCTGCAGATTGACACGAGGGAGCACGAAAGCCAACTCAAGAGGAGGAAAGTGTTTTTTTTACATATTTTCATTTTTGTGTTTAAATGAATGGAAATCAAACACAGCAGTGCAAAAAAAAGAGACATTTATTGATTTCTTTTAATAAAGGAATATAAGTGAATCGATCATTGCACCCGTTGTTTTAAACGTTGATTGCAAATGTGTTTACTTGGCTTTTTCCTCTTTAAAAGGACAGAAACAAACAACGAAAATATGATTATCTGATCAGCATTTCAGAGCCTGGGACTATTCCTTTAGCAGATGAATAGTACAAAGTGTTTGACCTAAAAGCTTCTTTCAGTAGTGTGAACAAAAAAATCTTCATTATTGCATACATTCATTTAATCATWTAGCTTCAAACAAGTTTCTTGTGTTCGTCTACAAACTGGGGTCAAATACTGATAATGTTGTGAATGTTGGCCCATGAAGTACGCTGACGTTGGTGCTGAATATTATTATCAAAGGCAAATAGCAGACGGAGAGTCTGTGCACTTCATCTTCAGAGTCGTTCACTTCTAAACCCGATCTCCTCCAAAACGCAGCTTCTGTTTCATTTGGAATGAAGTCAGTCATAAATCACAGTCGGGCAAAGGCGCATAAAGGGACATAATCCTCTTAAAAACATYGTTCTGACTCAAAAAAAAAATTAGGAATGGACACACAGCTATGACGAATAAAACGTGCCTTCGCAGCAAAAACGTTTGGCAAGAAAGCAGATCATAAAAAAATCTCACAGTGAAAAGTTTCGGTAGGCCCCTTTACAGATCAGCACTCAGTAACATGTGCCCAAACACACATACAGAGCTCACACACACGTAAAATGCTTTATAACGAGTTTACAATCTCTGTTGAACACAACTCTTCCTTCTTCATTTTGCACTTCTTGATTTTTTTCCTCAAACTCTAAATCCATGGCAGAGAACGAGTGTTCGGTCGTACATTTGACCAAACTACAAACAGTCTTGTGGATGATCAGACTGGAAAGAACAAAGGGGAAAAAAAAGGCCCTGATAAGAAACACAAAAGTCCAAATCAAGGTTATTGTGTTTTCAGTCTGCATATCTGTGCGTTCTTCTCAATCAACAACAAAATGAGGAGTTCAACCCTGTCAATGACAAGACGTTACCGTGGCCTTTGCTCTTCAAAGAGGAATATTAGAGCTGAGTTTGTTGTACTCTTGAGCAGAATTATCAGTGTGATCCAAATCAATTGTTTGTTCTTTGGTTATTCTTCTCCATCACGATTCCTTGCATACATTTATTTCCCCCAAAAAAGACAGTTTTGTTTTGCTTTTTTTGTGACACAAAAATAAATAAAGGCTCCAGATGAAATAGTTGTACTATTGCTCCTTAACACAAGCATAGCCACTTCCATCCTAAGGCAACTGGGCTTCGTGATCTCTTGGACGGCTCGAGATAAAGCCTCGGGACGCGATCAACGACCTACGTGTGTGCATCTGAGAGAGGGTCAAGCGCGTGGACCCGTCTCTGTCGGCCTCGTCCCCCCGTCCCCGCTGTGTCTGAACTGTGCTCATCGTCAAGCTGAGCACTCGGTCTCATCAACGCAGTGGGAGTGCCCCCTCTGGTCGGTCGACACGTCGTTAACTACCCGGGGGGCCGCTGGTGAGGAAGTAGGTGGTCATCTCCCCCTTCCCCTTCACCTTGACGAGGCCGCGACAGTCCAGCTGGTATCCGTTGTTGGCCAACACGTGGTACAGGTCTGTGGTCACCTTGGATTGGACATTGGACACAAAGATTAGGAGATTTAACCCTGCTAAAGAACAGAACCAGCTTCACTCTCAACAATCTCCCTGAAGCGATATCACAGATTTTTACTACAATAACAAAATGGATAGTTCAAATCTTTTCAAAAGGAGGCACCTGATAAAAAAATTATAAACACTTAAGAAAACACAGTTTTGGTCTAATTAATTTCAGCTCAATAGAGACAAATTCAGACAAAAATCCAGTTATAAAMATTTCACAGGATTGTTTATACAATATTTTCTTTCCATTTTGGAATTTCGTAATTTTTAAAATCAAATTTTCTTCAAATGGATAATTTTAAACACTCAAAAAACATATAGTGGATATAAATAAAATTATTTCAACTAGTTCCACTCAACTTAAGTGCAAACATTTGTATGGTTTTATGCAGTTTCTAAACATAAAATAAGCAAAACATAAGACTTTACAAAAAACTTTGTTCAAATAAGTTTATGGTTTTAATAAAACGTTGAAGTCTTCTTTAATAAAACGTTCATTTTGTATTTTTTGAACGTTTGAATTGTTTATATTTTTAAAAAATGCATCAGTCTGTAGTGTCTTAATATGTTATCTTTATTTTTTTCCATACTCATCCAGATATAGAAAACACTAAAACCAAATTGCACTACACAGAACCTCAAATCTGTGTTTTAATTTGAAAATATTAAATATGGGGAAAAAAACTTAAGTACCTTTTAACAGACTTCAAAGCTACATATATTTACAAGACTTTAACAAAAAAGTAATAAGTCMCTTTGTTCTGAATATGATGGTATTTTAATTGGCAGTAACACTGAGTCTACTACAGATGGCAGCGTTGTTCTTCCTCATGTTTTATAAATCCATTCGGCCTGCATTGTGGAAAACTCAGATTTTAGAACATCTGCTAAATGTTTATGAATTGCATGATGATCACGTTGTGGTGGATGCATGGCCTCTGGAGGAAATTTAAATTTCGGTCTACACCCAAAAAAYCTTTAAAGCACAATTTCTGGAAGTGAACAGGACGTCTGGTACTAACAGGGAGTTTGACCTCTGCAGAGGAGATGTTTAAAAGGTTCAACGAGTATGTGATAAACTGTGAAACTTAAAGCAAAAACTCTGACGACTTTTTTTTTGGAGGAAACCTGCCTGAGCAAGGGTTGTTAACAACTGTTAATCAACAGCTAATGTAACAAAAATTCAGGCAAAAATGTTGTACAATGTGTTGTGCTCATAGTATGTGTCATGCTCAGCCACAAACTGGCTGAACTATATGTGTTTGTTAAGGTCACTCAGCTGAAGTGGCCATCTTAAATGTTGTTTACTCCAAAAGTTATTCTGTTTTATAAGTACATCCAATGAACATGTCTGCTGGTTAATGAAGCATTTCACTAAAAGTGCAGACAAATGATCACATACACAGTGACAAAGAAAAAAACTGTAACCCCCTTCGATGGTAGGTTAAAATCAAGATACCTGGATGTAGTCTGGTACTCCGGTGCTGTCCATTCGACTGGCCACATTGACTGTGTTTCCCCAGATGTCGTACTGTGGTTTCCTGGCTCCAATCACCCCGGCTACAACAGGCCCCATGTTCAATCCTGACAACAAACAGTGMAGCTGTGAGGCTTCAGTCATTTAAAGAAAACCACAACAACACGGTCTCTCTAAAAAAAAAAAAAGAACATCAGTCTAATTTGCCCATAGCTAACCCAACAAAGACTGTTCAGGGAAGAATTATCAGATAAAGTGTCCCGAACAGTTTCCTCCATCTTCCAGGCTTACCTATCTTCATCTGGAAGTTGTTGAAGGAATGCTCGTTGATGTATTTCATCTGCTCCCTGAGCCTCATGGCGTAGTCTGCCAGAGCCAGGATGTGCGACCGGCCCTCTCTGTCGTAGGTGGAGTCGTTGAGGCCGGAGGCTGCCATGTAGGTGGAGCCGATGGTTTTGATTTTCTCCAGCTGACGGAACCTCTCTTCACTAATGATCTAGAGACCATGCAATCAGCCACGCACAAGGAGAGAAAATGAGAGCAAGTGTAAGAACATCACACTCCAGCAGCATAAAGCAAGTCACGCTCCTGTTGTAATGTTTACATTTATTTCTTCAAGCAAATCCCTTCTGCATATTTTCTGCCATTTTAACCATTTATACTATATCAAAATGTTCAGCTTGATAAGTAATAGTGTGTGATGTAATTTGTTTTTGGAATTGTTAAGATTTTACAAAATATTTTACTTTAATTAAAATTTTAATTTCCATAGAAATACATCAGCATCCTTTGAATTCTTTCAAAAACATTGTTTTCTTTGAAATGTGCTTGTTATATTTTTGTCTTCTTATGATAGCTTTTAGCTACCAGTGTGCTACTATTAGCTACCCTTCTGCCATTTTTAGCTTTTGGCTATTCCTTTGCTACTTTGAGCTAACCTTTCTGATTTTTTGAGTTACTACAGTTTTTCTCATTTTACATTTAGCTACAGTTGTGTAAATTTTAATTACGGTTTTGCTGACTTTGCTATTTTAAACTTCTAGCTACTAGGGGTGGGATTCTTTTACTCTCTCACGATTTGATTCAATTCTGATTTTTGGGGCCACGAATCGATTCTAAATCGATTTTTCATTCAAAACTGATAATGTGAGCCCATTCGTCGTGTTCCCAAAGTGCTTCATCTTCATTTTGCAAACCTCGCTCACCTCGCTCATATCAAACTTAGACTCATTCAGTAAAAACCAAAATGAGCCCAACTCTTAACATTCAATGAAGACGGGGCCGTTGAATCTCTCTTTCCTCCAGTTTTGTAGTTTCCTCTTTGTTTTGGTGTTTTCTGCACCCCTACTAGATACTGATTTACTTTTTCAATATTTTGGCTACCGTTTTACTTCTTTAAGTTTTTAACTACCACTCTTCTCCTTTTAGCTTTTAGCTAGTTATGATAATTTTAGAAACAGTTCTGCTTGCATTTGTTTTGCCAGTTTTAGCTAATGTTTTGCAAATTTTAGCCTCAAGCTATGGTTTTGTCAGTTTTAGCTTCAGTTCTGATTGGTTTAAATATAACAACTCAGGTCGAGCTGCTTCATCAAATTTCAAGTCATTCAGCACTCAGTATTTACTTTGCATTTTTTCAGAAAATACGTCTTTTTCCTGGTTTCACTTCCCATCTCACACGGCTWATCTTATCAGTTTTCTCTCTCGCATTAGTTACCGAACATCGTACCTCGTCAAAGTCTGCGATGATCTCATTGAGCAGCCTCAGACACTCCACCCCTTCGTTGTTTGCCTCCAGCTCCACATAAAACTCTGAGAAGTTGCTGATGGAGGCGAACATGACGGCGACACACTCACACGACTGATAGTACAACTCGTCATTGAGACGCTCTTGTGCTAGAAAGTGGGCGGCGACATCTTTGGGCAGGATGTTGTGCAACAGACGGCGGTTGTACGCCTGCAGCTCCTCCATGTCCTCCTTCTCCTCTGTGGCCTTAGAGGAGACAAAAAAGTCACTCAGATTATTGGGAGGTCTTTGCGGTAGAGAAAGAACCTGGCCCATGTAGATCAGGTAGGTCATGTCTTTTGAAGGACGCAGCCACTGAATTTGGGCACAGACTATGTTTATTTCACTAGTTAATGGTTTAAAAACAGGCCTTTTTGTGACAAAAAAAACAGGTCACCCACAATTTTAGCTTACTATCTGTGCTGAGATATGTGTCAGCTATCTTAAATTGGATTGACTCCAAAAGTTTTTCAGATCTAATTATTGCTTTGAGAAAATTTCCTTAAAATATACCCAATGGTTCATCTGTTAGAAAAGATATTTAGTTTTTTTTTTCTTAATATTTGAAACACTTTACCTGCAGCTTCCAGAGGAAATCCAGGCGTGCAGTAGACTCCACCTGCTGGCCATGCAAGTAGAGAGCTAGAACAAAAACCATCAGGATTACGGGAATCATGACCTTTAGGGGTACTTTAGTCACATTCTCCAGGCTGAGAAGACAAAGAGTTATGAATCAGTGCATTTATTTGGTGCAAACAAATAAATGTCAGGATAAAAAACTAATGATAGCTCCCTACCACTGTTTTGCAGTTTCATTGAAACTAAGTCTGGAACAAAGACAAGAGAAAGTCAAACCTACTAATCACATGAACCATTTAAATAAAGTAGAACAAAACACAAGATACAACTTACTGTTGCAGCGAATCATTAACAGGTGATAATTGCCTGAGGAAAAAAATGAGAACATATTCAAAAATAGGACTTAACATTCACAAGTAGGTCTTTTACTTTCTAAACCTTGAAAAAGTAGGCCGTTTCCTACCTAAACCATAGCATAGAGACACCTAACTTAAGTATTAGGTTTGCATATTAGGACAAGAGTAAATCTGTGAGTGTTCTTGGCAGCGGACTTACAGCGTTTTGGCAGTGACCAGCAGGTCAGCGTTGTCAAACAGGGCCACCTGAGGCCACTCCACCAGCACGAGGAAGACGAGCTGAATGAGCAGCATCAGGGCCAGCTTCCCGATGCTGCTGATGTGGAGGAACACGGAGCAGGCCAGCAGGGTCAGCAGTACGCTGTAGCTGAAATACTGCAGCCAGGAAAAGACAGGGTTACAGTGATTCTTCTGTCAGTGCTGATGCAGCGTTCACACTAATGTTTTTAGGTTTAAAGTTTCTTCCAAACCACTTCTGCACACTGTGTGCTGTTTTAATCATTCATATGCCGATACATTTGACTCAATCAGGGATAGTGTGCTTAGACTTTTAGTGTTTGGACTTCATCTATTTTTGTCTAAGGAAGTTCTTTTAAGCTTTTAACTACCGTCTTACTCATTGTAATCTTTTGCTACAATTTTTGCTAATATTGGTAGTTTTGCTGATTTTAGCTTTAAGCTACATTTTTAATTATTTTAGCCTTTTGCTAATTAAAGCTGTTTGCTAATTACAGCTGTGTGCTACAACTCAGCAACATTTTTTTTGCTTCTGTTTTGCTCAATCTAGCCACTGATTTGGTATTTAAGGCATTAAGCTACGGTTTTGCAAATTGTATCTTTCAGCAACAGTTTTGCTAGTTTTAGCTTTGTTATGGTGTTGCTGATGCTGCTTTTAGCTCTAGTTACACTGATCTTAGCTTTAAACTACAGTTTTAATTATTTTAGCAATTTGTTGATAATAGCTCTTTGCTAATTATAGCTGTTTGCTACAACTTAGCGATATTTTTCTTTAATCTTTTTTGTTTTTGTTCTACAAATTTTAGCCACTTTGACAAATTGTATCTTTCAACAACAGTTTTGCTAGTTTTAGCTTTTTGTTCTGGTGCTGCTGATTTTAGCTTTAAGCTATTGTTTTGCTGATATAAGTATCCCTTCTGCTTATTTTAACTTGAACGATTTAGTTACCATTCAACTGTCACATCAAATACAGTTTTTTTATTTTTGTTCCAACATATGTTTCACTGGGCAAACAGAAATACTAAAAATGCAAACAAGTGGAGGACCGACCTCTGGGAAATGACACGGCCGAGTCTGACTGGAACACAGAGTCAAACCATCCTCAGCTGTTTTGGTCAGGTTGTGAAGCAGGCAAAGAGTCGCTGTGCTGTTCAGGTTTTTTGTCACGCAGTTCTCCAGTTTCTCTCTGCTGCAGGCAAACTGTCAGGAAATAAAAAATCAGTATGTAGAATCACTGAATGTATGTTAAATGCTGATTTACCGTATCTTTCAAAGTCAACCCTATTCAGCCAAGCAACCTTAGCAAACAAAAAGGCTAAAACTCAGCCAGCTTAACAGATATCCAGTAAAAACTTGATGTGGTAGCAGCTGAGCATCATTCACAACAGCTACTCTGAGTGCAAATACATGTTGCAAGATCTCACAATATTGCACAAGACTGTGTATCATTTATAAAGTTTGACCAAAACTGCTACATGCATCCTTTCAAGGAATAGGCCTTTCATTTAACTGTTTCAATCTGATAAAGCAGCAGCACTAAAAACTATTAAAGGGTACTCGTATTAGGCAGCTTTTACACCACACATAGAAGAACACAAAACTGTTGATAAACATGAAATATTCATGACAATTAAAATAGACAAATATTTTCTTCAGGGCTGTCTTTCACATTCAGTTTACGGATTAGTGAGGAGGGGAGGCTCTGTGGTTTGGGGGTTCCCATAAGAGCATCACATGTGTGGCCCAAAATAACAACTGACCTCATCTGATAAACTGGAACCAAACAGGCGACAGCCTGGTCTGCACTGTTTGTCAGAGTCATTTTAGATACAACTGGCAGTGTGGAAAGTTAAGAACAAAACTTTTCTGTAAATGCACTTTTTGTGTCTGAATATGCTGTAAAAAAGGTGTTTTTGGCAATAAAGCTGGGGTCTGCAACCTTTACAATCAAAAGAGGCATTTCTCCCATTAAATACAATTTGTTCAGAGGAACAAACCAGCTTAAAAGAAAAACAACAGAACTCAGTACGCTGCAAGAAATCAATAATAAACCCTACTAAAATTCTAGGTTTCTAACTAAAAAGACCAGATAAAGCTTTAAGTTTGCTCTGCCTGACTTAAACAGTGACAGATATTCACTGTCAACTTCCATTTTCCTGCAACATGTAGGGAATATTTGTGTTTTCCAGTTAGGCTCTCCAGCATCACTTTTTATTATTACAGTAAGCTAATTTTATGGATTAGGATTTCTGATTGAACAATTTGGTGCATTTTGAGCAGAAAATATGTTTTCATGTGTAACTAAAGCAGCAAGTCTTATTAAAAGTAATGTCAGAACAGAGAGCCCCGCTCCGTTAAACTTGCTCTATATAATAACTGTCTGAAAAAAATCTGTATACGTTAGGTTAACTATGATAACAAAGCATATGTGCCGGGTTTGAGCCCTGGAGAGTTATTGCCCGATTTAATTCCTGGCTACAGTGATATCTTATGAAATTAAACCCAGATGCCTGTAATCCCCCATGGGAAACGGTTCTGGTTTTAAAGCCAAAATAATTCAGAATTTCTTCAAATTAAAAAAAAGGTGGGGGATCAGCAACATGTGCAGGGAGAAAAAATGTGAAAGAACAAACAAAATATAACACAGAAGGTTCGTTTTTCACAATTCATGCCGTGGAACATCTTGAAACAACATGTTCGTGTGAAACAACTGCTTCCTATGTTCCAAAACCACTAAACAAAGATCTCTGTTGCCTACCATGTTAGCAAAGGAAGAGATGAAGAGGAGGAGGATGGTGAAGACGCCCACCAGTGTGCTGTTTGATCGGGACTGGATTATTTTCTTGGTAAGAGTCTGAAAGGCAGCTGGGAAGCGCTTCAGCACAGAAAACAAGAAGATCATTATGAGTGATGCTGGACATGTAATAAGCACCCTTATCTGGAAAAATCTGCCAGAGGGAACCATGTAAGTGCCGAAGGGCTTTGTTCCTTACTTTAATGCAGGAATAGATGGAACAGATAAAAAGGATGTTGGCGAGGATGATGAAGATGCTGATGTAAAGACCGAGCATAAGTGGTGTTCTGTGGAAGAGAAGAAAGGAGGCTCGTTAGGATGTACAGCCCTCGTTAACTCCTCCCAAACGAATCTAAAACACATTTCCTGACCGCAATTCAGTGCAAACTCAGAGAGACAACTTTCTGGACGCATCACTTACTTTGGGAAAATGATTATCTGAATGAAACAAATGAAAAAGAAGACACCGAGAGTGCAGGCCACGTATCCTCCCAAACGATCGTCAACCTTTTTGGAATACTGAGAAATACAAAGTTTTTTTAAAAAAAGACGGCATCACGGTTAGTCTCAATTAAAAAAACACCAAAATTTCATAACTATGCAGAGTTTTTCCTTCATCAAACATGAACCTTTTTCTCGAGGTCGGGTTTCTGAAAGGTGAGCCAAAACTTCTTGACGTGATCCTTCCTCAGCTGGTCGATGCTGCGCGCGTCGATAGCCCGCTTGAGGAACTCGTCCACCTCATCCTCTGGATTCGAAGTCTCCTGAACACAGCGGCTATGAGAGACACAGAACAGGTCACTTTGAGTTTGGTCAGGAACTGCAGGATGGAGGTTGTGACAGGCAGGAAGACTCAGGGCTAATCTGRTATTAGTGCTGTGTGGGCTTTGACTAAATAAAATTAACAGCAGGCTCCAAAGTGAAAGATCTACAGTGACAGTCTGCCAGACAACCTCTAATAACAACTGTGAGCTGCCCCTATTAACAAAAACTGGGGTTGAAATACTCACTTTTCTTTGCTGGAYGCTGCTTCGATGCCCTGAGAAGAAAACAAAAAAACAGAGAGCATAAATCCCAAAACATGTTGGAGGAGAAAAAAAAAGAGAAGGGGAATTTGTTATTGTGCCGTTAAGAGTAAAACTGAAAAATAGACAATGTCTGAGACATCTGCACAGTTAATCCCCGTGAGCCAGACTGATGTTTTAATTAATGCTTGGAGGCTTCAAATTACACCCTCATTGCCCCCAGGGCTCAAACCCTCTGAGATGGAAAGGACAGAGGAGAAGGCGGAGAGGAGAAAGAATGCAGGAAATAAAAGGAAATGAGACTTCAAGCTTAGGAAGAGAGAGAGAGAGAGAGAGAGAGAGAGAGAGAGAGAGAGAGAGAGAAACGGGGTAAAGTGAGGAAAAATGAAGGATCAGAAAAATATCTTGCAGCTGCAGCTTCAACCAGGTTAAACATGATGAACCAGGAGTCCCTCTGAGCCCCGCTGTGACTCCTGACGGTTTGAACTAAACAAATCAATGACTCTCCTCACATTTCCATTGTCCCTRATTGTCTAGTGCTGCAGGCTCTGAGGACATGTGGACATGTTTGGTGCTCAGATTCATTTTAAACAGAGTGCTGTCTAAAATCAGTCTGATGATGTCGTTAAAAGATGATTTCATGATGCCTGGAATAAATTTCTCAAATACCTCAAACTTACAGACGATCCAATAATAAACTGATGCCACAGATAAGTCCAGTTTATTTATTTATTTTAGCCCTTCAAAGTATTTGCATCTCAAATATTTGTTGTAGATTTGAAAACAGTATATAAATATGTTTGTTCATTTTTTTTACTTTTTGCATTTCACTTTATGCATTTTCAGATTTTTCTTGTCATTTTGGATTGGTATTTCTCTATTAATTAATTAATTAATTAATTGCCCCTTCATTCAACTGACACATTATTGTCTCTTTTTTATTATATATTTTTAAAAATGTTTGTGTAAAAGTCTGTATGTTTGAAAATTGTCATTACTTTCATGGTGTTAAGTCTTTTAGTTCAGTTTTGTTTTGAACTGTTGCATAATTGTTGATGTTTATGCTTATTGTGTTATAAATAAATAAATAAATAAATAAATAAATAAATAAATAAATAAATAAATAAACATAATCAGTCTGAAGGTATTTTACCAAACATTCACCTGTAAGAAAAGATAAGTCAGTGATGTCAGAATTGATAACATCACTGAAATGATGAGACGTGTTGTTATCATCACACACGAGATGCACCCAAGTGGAGCAGATATTTACGCAGCCGGGGAGCAGTTAGGGATTAGACGTCTTGCTCAAGGACACCGCAACATGAGAGGGAAATCGAACCTGTGACTTTTTGATCTCAAGACGACAGTCTCACCACTGCACCAAGTTAATGTTAAAATTTGATTCAAACAACAAAAAAGATTGGTAGATTTCAGAATATATGGGAGAAAAACAAGACAAACAGGCTGAGCCACATTTTTAACATGATAACATTCTACATACAAAAACAATGCTAACGTTGCTGAGCAGGGATGTTTTCTGTTATTATCATCATCATCATTAGCGTGTTTGCTTGTTAAAATATGCTTATCTGACAAGTCTTATTATATCTGCACATATAGTAGATATAAAAAATGTTAAATTTTTTAAAAAGGTCTGAGAAGTAAAGTCAATGTCGGCTTTAAGGTGTAACCACTCAAATAAAATAGTGAGTCTACACATTTTTTTGGCAACACAATAGTATGCATTTGACTAAATTTATTCTAAATCTTTTAAAACTAATCATACAGTTCAGCAGATATTAGATGTAGAGAAAGAAAATACTTATATTTTCTTTAAATATCAACCTTTAGCTTCACTTTTAAGTCTAAATATGGTCACTTTTCCCACCAAGTACTGTCCGTGGTAATAACACCAGGCTCTAAAACGTGTTCAAAAATTGTGGCTGAGAGGATGAAAATTCCTAAGAGCATGAAAATTTTTAAAAAGCTTGACTGAGAAGTAGGGATGGTATTAGTGTGGAATGTGAAAAGTAGCGAACAACGTTTGATTAAATAAAAACAACCTTCTTGTTGAAATCTTACAGAAGAAAAATGGCGTTTTAATGATCATAAATGTAGATGAGTTCAACGCAGTCTAAAATTAGACGGCGATATCAAGGCCTAAATAAGGGCTATAGTTCAACTCAACATTAATATTGGGTCTATTGCTCAATAAATCCTGTCAACCTACAGGGTGGAACTAACATTGTTTGTATGTATCTCCACTCACAAACCAAAAGTTCAGCTCCTGACAGAAGATMTTCAGTGTATCCTCCCCTTTATAACACAACATGCAATAACAGCATCTCTGTGCCAAATTAACATGTAACTGACCTGTGAAAAAATTATGAGTGTTAGATTTTTCTTCTAGTGTACTGGATTCCACAAGCTCTCTGACTTTATGACCATAAAAGACAAATATTGTCTATTAGGAGCTGCTGAACCAAATAAAACTATATTTAGATTATATTACAGATAGTGGCGAGGATGGCACAGGAAAACAAGTATAAAAGTGAAGAAGATGCCCTGCACTGTCTTACTGTAAGTGTTTCTCACCATCTTCTTATAGACTTTAGACTCCTTTGTTCTGGAGAATGTTCGATCAGACGCCCATCGCGGCATCAGTCCTTCTGCAGAATTGGTGCGTTCTCGCTGCAACTTGTCCAATATGGCTTTTTCTTCTTTCTGAAAGGGGAAAATAAACACCACAAATACACTTCTCTAAGCCAGGTGACAAGCTATTTTACGGTGTGTGTGAAATCTGGCGCTTATGTGACATTTTCAAGTGGGTCAGGCAGACAATCAGGAACACATTCGACCGTGCCAGCTACCCTTTTCTGGGTGCAGCCGAGCACCAGGAAGGTTTCAATGTTGTTCTCCTTCAGGTAAGCGTTCCGCTCCCCTCCAAACCCCGGCTCTACTTCATAGTCTCCGTTGAGGTACTGCAGCGTGGCTTTGGTGATGTGGATGCGTCTGCACAAACAGAAGTYGGCGCCTGTCAGAGGAAACTTCAATGCAGGAGCAGGCGGAACGGGGAGGTACTCACCCCGCTTTGCCCCCGGCTTCCATTTGGTTGGCAAGCGTCACGTCGTTCGACCAGACGTCRAACTGCCACTTGCGCAGGCCCAGCACGCCGCAGTGAACGCGCCCACTGTGGATGCCCACCCGCATGTTCACATTAACACCTGTCACTTCTCTTACCAGCCTGCGAACACAACAAACACACACTAGTCAGAATAACTCACACTCAGCTTCACAGCAGCAATCTGTGAGGCAGTCCTGACAAGATATTTACGAGGGACCTTTTCAGAAAAAGGCTTTATTTTTGTGTGTGTGTGTGTGTGTGTGTGTGTGTGTGTGTGTGTGTGTGTGTGAGTCTCACCATGGCTTTGCACCAGAGACACCTCC
>NW_013952405.1:5922279-5925886 GCF_001266775.1 Austrofundulus limnaeus
GTGTGTGTGTGTGTGTGTGTGTGTGTGTGTGTGTGTGTGTGTTTATGCGATTCACTCACGAGATGGTCTCAATCATGTCTACCCCCATCTCTACGCAGCAGTGGGCGTGATCGGCCCGGGGTTCGGGCAGCCCCGAAACACAGTAGTAACAGTCCCCGAGGATTTTGATGCGCAGGCAGTGGTTCTCCTGCACAGCGAAGACAAACACACATCAACAACAATAATGATTACAGCAAACGCACACAGCTTGCTAATGTCAAGTAGATGCAYGATTTAGATAACCAATCAGTCTGTAATTAGTGTGTTACACAACCTAACCCAACACCCACTGAGTCTACAGCCTGCAGTTGCATAAGAGGCATTCGGAGGCCTGCAGGTGTTAACAGGTGTCTTACCCAGGCCAGCTTGTCAAAACGGGCGAACAGCTCGTTCAGCGTCATGACCAGCTCCTGCGCCGTGCACTGGGACGCCAGGCTGGTGAAGCCTTCGATGTCGGCAAACAGTATGCTGCGGGTCGGGGGGGGGGGGGGGGGGTGAAAGGTGAGGAAATGAATCAAAAAGAGTAAGAAAAATACATAAATAAAAGTTAGATCAGTCGATAAAAGTACAGAGCGAGCAGCGGGGACACTAGGAGGGGACGCAGACTTTCATTTAGTCCTGACTCGCCTCATCCAGGCTGATGTAGGTCACCGGATCCAGCCCTTCCCTCTGAGATCGRCACTCCTCTCCCCGTCCCCCTCCTCCTCTCCCCCACCCTCATACGCCTGTCTGCATGCCTTTCATTTCTAACTTTTCATACGAATGAAACACAAGGATCAAAACAAAAACAAAGGTTCCAGCTGAAGGTGACAGGTGGTGCTGTGGATCCCTAACGGGCCAAAGGGAGATCTAGATCTCCAAAACAGAGGTCCAGAGAATGTTTGTGTCTTCCCACCATGACAGAGGAGGCTGAGCCAGGATGGATTAGTTTGCCTCCAAAGAATACAGTCACTGAAATGATAAGATTACCACTGATAGTATTTCATCATGGAGTAAGTGTAGTTTTTGGCATCCATTTTTATTAGCTCATTCCTGGTTGTCAGAATACATAACACACTTGCAGTTTATTACACATTATTTGYGTTAATCATTCCGTTGATATTAATGTTTTTGCATTCTTTCTTTTATTTCTTTTTGCTTTACTTATTATTATATAGATTTCATAGTCTGCTTTAAAAAACCTCCCCCTTGCACGCCTCATGCCTAAACTGTACCAACCCAAACAATAATGTTAGTTAGAGGCAGAGGAGGGAGGGAGTATGATTTTGACACTCTTTGGACAAAAAAACAACAACTTGAAACTGATACGAGGGACACACAGAAAACATAATGTGCGTACCTGAGCTGAACATGATGAGATCAAGTTAAACAGATTTTAAAATGATTGTTTTCTGCAGGTTGATATAATAATCCAAGCAAATGTCAGTGCAGATAAAAAGGAAACACCATAGCTACTTTAGAGAATCAAATATAAAGGGCAGTTTATGAGAGTACTATACCCTATAATTATATGGTGATTAGGAATTAACTTGCACCCGATTTTTATCGCCTGTCCGAATGAAATGCAGGCGATTGTGTAATTGCCTGTGTGTTTGTTTGTCCGTCTATCTCATATTTCATAAACCAGTGAACAGATTTAATCAAATTCTTCAAAAGCAATCACTGGATGTAATTCTAAAACTGATTAACATTTGGGAGTCGACCTGATTTGAAATGGTCGCTACMGCTAATCAACAAAGAGCTACARCTCAGTCAGTTTCACAGATRTTGGGCTAAAATTTGGTGTGGTGGTAGCCGAAATCACCAACTCATATTTTGAGAACTAAAAAARTCAAACAAGACATTTGTTATTATTTTCAAATGAAAGGCAGATAGTGCACMTTCTTTCAAGGAATGTGATTTTTTTAGATTTACGTCTATTAATCACTAATAATGTTCATAACAACAACTTTAAACCATTAGTGGCAGCTGGCTACTTGAGAAGTAAATATTAAACTTGCATTAAAGAATCAAAAAACTGTTTTAAATTGAAGATTTTAACCCAGCAGAATGAAGGTTCTTGAAGTTTGTGCTTGAAGTAACATGCCAAAATGTAATTAATTTCATTATACAGCAAATAAACCTTTTAAAAGTATCATAAAAAAGGCTATAAAAACTTATGAGAACCATTAACCCCACTGTAGAAAATTAGCAATAAAGTTTMATTCAGCCACCAGTACAAGAGGCATGGGGTTTAAGAGGTTAAAGACTAAAAGACTAAAATTCAAAGWCAAAAAAGTGGCATAAATCTCATTTCTTACTGATCGTAACAGACTTTAATACAAATTTTATGAACAAATACACACTTCTAAAATTACACAACATAATAACTTTGATTTGTTTGTAGTCAGGGAGTTTTGCTCTTACAAAACAACCCGAGCATCAGTTTGAGCCAAAGACAGCAGGTTTTAATCTTGTGTTCCTGTCAGATAATGGATCGCTCCTATAAGTTTACACTTGGGCAAAGCAGCGGTGATGCAACAGATTATAGCATTAGGTGAATGGACGGAACTTATTTAGGACATCTGTGATAGAAGAGTTCGGCTCGCAACCTCATTTTATTCTCCTCAACTCGGCAAACGCCTCAACAAAATACTTAATCATCACTTAGTTCCTCCAACTCAGGAGACGGGGTGGAATTTACAACATAAAGTAAAACAGTGGGCTCAAGTTTTTATCCAACGTGATGAAAATTATCGTAGTAACGAGCACATTAGTCGAATCAGAGTGAAGTCTAGGCTTTGTGTTTTAAGCCTGCGACATCATCATGACTGAGCTGAATGTGTCTCTGTCTAGGCTTACCTCACGTTATCGTGCTTTTGGATGTAGATCTTGTGAAACATCATATCTTCCTTCTTGGCACTGATATCAGCCTTCATCTCAATGGCAACGTGCTTTGGCAGTACTGATAGGAGTAAGCGCTCCTGAGAGGCAGAGAAGGTGACAGAGAGAGAGAGAGAGAGAGAGGCATTAAAAGAAGTACAGCGGGAGAGAGAAAGTCCGATCATTGTTCACCATTTCTCACAGCGAGAACGCTGAGTGAGTCACTCGTGCCTCGCCAGCCTCTGCGTGGGAACGTGTTAGTCAAACAGAGAGAAGTGGAGAAGTGTGCAGCACTCCCGAGCATATTGTTGACCTCGAAAACTGAGACAAGCAAATTGGACCATGAAACGGAGACACCCATTTGTTGCTCATTTGCATTTGTGATGCATTTTCCTGCAGGATGTGGGAAGGGCTGCCTTCCTGCCTTATTTTGTTTGGACTTACAGGTGTCTCCATATGTGTGTGTGTGTGTGCAGGTGCATGTGCGTGTGTGAGTCTACCTGCTGTTGGTTTTCCCTCTTCAGGTGCAGTCTGGCCTGAATGTATCCTCTCGTCTCCTGAAAGGCTTGTCTCTGAGAGACCTCAGCAGGGTAGTGGGTGCAGATCCCGATCATGTTGGTGCACATAAAGATCAGCACGTTGGCGCTGAGCTGAAAACACACACACACACACACACACACACACACACACACACACACACACACAC
>NW_013952405.1:5927051-5929107 GCF_001266775.1 Austrofundulus limnaeus
TCTTTGATACACACACACACACACACACACACACACACACACACACACACACACAGTCATAAAGGATCCATGTATACACAGGTCTTATCACAAGAATACAGTACACTCTGGCTGACCTGGGTGAGGTCACTGTGTGAAATTGATAACATTCTGTGCAAAGGGAGAAACAAAGGTGGTAAATTCCTCAAAAGTCTGAAGAGTTATCAGATTTGATCTGGTTGAAGATGGTGGGTTCTCAGAAAAAGGACATTTTCATCATTTCGCGTTTTGTCTGATAGATAAAACACTGAGACGGATCATTAAAGTCACACAAAGACTTTGTGACACCAGATTGTACACTGAGTAAAGGAAATTTCCTCTCTCCTTTTACATGCTTTTGGTCTGTGGGAGGAAAACCAGAGTACCCAGAGAAAACCCCAAGCACTGGGTTGCGCAAAACTGTACTGTGTTCAATAAATCATCAGAAAAACTATCACAAATTAATATTTGCCACTTTGCAATTCCTGCAGTTAGTGCTGTGTGATGGTGACCCAGTCTTTCCCTAACTTACGAGCAGCAAAGCAAGCACTGGAAGGAGATAATGGGGGTCGCATTCTGCGTTACTAAAGTTATGCTGCCACTTCGCATTGTAGAAAAGGTGGGTTTTAATTCACAGCTTACAATTTTAACCTGTTTAAACATGTTAGTTTGACTGATGGTTTATAAATATAGTTTTGGAACACAGGATAACTGATTTAAAATCAGAAACATGCAAGTGCAACTTTCATATTAATCAATAGCAGCTAAAGGCCMCATTTATTTGTGCTTAAAATTTTTAAGTCACTTAACTTAAGTAAAATAAATTTCATAGAAATACACTGAGATCTTAKCAGTTTCTTTCAAATATCCTCTGAGATCTACTTCAGCTCTCAGTCTTGGTTTAGCTAAGCTTAGCTTTTAGCTAGGGCTTGGTTTAATTTGGGGGAAATCAAGATTTTTTTTCCCACCAGTGCTCTCTTTGGGGCTTCTGTAGTTCAGGGGTCACCCCACCTGTCCCTCAAGATGCTTGGTACACAACATGACAATATGGCAGCTAGCAAAGAGGATCTACTTTTCAAAAAAGRCACYGTTTCTTCAGTTTTCTGGAACTGGTTAGGTTTTGCAATCTCGGACTTGGAGCGACGAACACCTCACTGCAAAATCTGTTTGACGGCTCTTGATACAAAAAGCAGGGGTACAAAAAAACAGTTTCAACACCTGAAACAGAGGCACTCCGTTAAGTGGGAAGCAAAATCAAAAATCAAATTTGGAATGAAAAAAATTGGAGATTTCTTTTTTTTGGGCCATATCGCCCAGCCCTACCTTTAGCTATGGTTTTGCTAGTTTTAGCTTGCAGCTACTGTTCTGCAGATTCAGCTTCTGTTCTAACTTAAACAAATCAGTTAACAGTTCATTAAATTTTATTAAAGTCATTTGGCACTCAGCATTCACAGAAAATACAGAGTTATATGTTTTCTTTTTTTATTTTACAGTGTGGAGAATTATTTTGAAATTAGGAGAAAAGCTGTGGTCAAGAAATTAAATGACTTTTGAATTTTCACAAACATAAAATTCCCAGAAAGTTTAAACTAAAAAAAGAAAGAAAAACAGCGTTTATGCAACTTGTATTGTCTTTTTTGTGCAGCTTTAGGCAAAAAAAAAAAAAAAGCTTTTGCATAAAATAATACGGTCCATATGTGCAACCAGTGMTATGAGCTGTAAAAAAGTAGTGCACAATCTGTATAGGATTATCTGCGCCTTGAGTAAATTAAACTCAACTACAGAGTGCAGTTAACTTTATGGGGTTATTGACCTTAAAGGCATTCCTCTCTGCTGTTACAACCACTTTCTGTGTCCCTGTCTTTTTTTTTTTTAAATCTGTGTTAAGCCAAATCTGTTAGTGATTTCTTCTCTCACTAGACCACAACCAAGAATGAACATTACAAACTGAGCTCTGGACTTCCCCTCTGCTTCAAAACACACACACACACACACACACACACACACACACACACACACACACACACACACACACACA
>NW_013952405.1:5929264-5932530 GCF_001266775.1 Austrofundulus limnaeus
TGGTAAGATTCTTGAAATAAGAAAAAATTGAGTCAAATCAAGTATTTTAAGAATCTTACCAAGTAAAAATTTCTTACTCTATTGGCAGAAATTTTTGACTTAATTTGAGTCAAATTTTCAGGCTAACAAGACAAATAATCTCACACATTCTGAAAACAAGATTATTATTCTTACACAATCTTCTCTTGTTTAGTAAATCAGTCTCAAAACAAGATCAAAAGACTTTTTGGCTGGATATAAGATTTTAAAACTTGGTTAGGTGGACATTTTTGCAGTGTATTCAKTTAGCTACTTAAACAGAAAAACACAAATGAGAAACTTTTTTTTCCATGACATGTCTCTTAAAGAATGAAAATCTATTGAGGAATTCATACCAAGCTTATCAACAGGTACGACGAATTCCTCGTCAATCTAAGACCTACCTACCTATATTCTTCACGCAACCGCTTGCCACACCGACACTCACTTTGCGATTAGTCAATTGTGCTGTTAAACCAGTCAAAAGCCAGGATCTCCTGATTAGAATGACCAAAGGAGATCTGACAATCCAGTATCAAATGTCTTTAAAGCAGCCTCATCACATTAACGCCAAACAGGTGGCTCTAAAAGGACGAAGCAGCTTAGCACATTTAGGGGGCCCGTATGAGACTCAGGACCACCTGCAGTTCCCACGACTGCACTTTTCAGTAACGTACGCACTTTACATTTAGACAATTGTGTGACTGGGTGGAGTTTAGTGTTCTCCTGTCATGTACTTGTAGGTTTTTTCCGGGTACTGTTGTTTTCTCCCACAGACCAAAAACATGCATGTTAGTTTGACTGTAACCTCTACTGACCCTACTGTAGATGTCAGTATAAATGATTAAATGTCTTTTTTTGTGTCCCTGTGACGGACTTGTGACCTGTCCAGAGTGTATCCCACCTCTCACACAAGGAGATGGAGGTAGGCTCCTCAAAGGATGGATGCTAAAGCCACAGCAATTACTAAAAAAATGTAAACTGGAACAGCAACAACTACAGTTGAGCAGTGAGATGTTTCTATACGCCTGTATACATGCAAAATGGGGAAAAATATGGGTAATTTACAATCTGCAAATCCTACATAAAAATACCATTGTTTAAACATTTTCACCATTGTTAACTTTGCATTACAAGGTTTTCTAACTTAGTTTTATATTTATTTGCAAGTGCAAATAGCAGCAGTTCCTAAACTCGTTCAAAAAGGTCTCTGCAGCAAAAAATATTAACAATTGTTCATAACCTTCCCACACAACCCCAATTCAGAAGATAGGAGCTTTTTTAAGCTCAGTTTAACAAGGGCAATACTTCTGCCTAATACCTCAGAAAAGAAGGTTCAACAACCTTCAGAACATCCCTGAGAAACCATCACACAGTCCACCCATCCTTAACGAGTTTAAGTATTTCCCTTTTACGAGTTTTTAATGATGTTCTTTTAACAGTTGATTCAGGAAGCAGTTTTAGTGCTTTTAGATCTTTCTGCTGCCTTTGATACCGTTGATCATAACATCTTACTGTCATGATTAGAGCTGCTGGTTGGTATCAAAGGCACAGATTTATCCTGGTTTAGAGCCTACTTGACAAATAGGAATTTTTCTGTTCATTTAGGAGATTGCTCCTCTTCTACAGCTCCTCTGACTTGTGGGGTCCCACAAGGCTCTATTCTAGGCCCTCTGCTTTTTAATCTTTATATGTTGCCTCTGGGGTCCATTTTTAATAAACACAGGATTCCTTTTCATTGTTTTGCTGACGACATTCAGGTCTACCTGCCTATCAAGCCAGGTTTGATTAATTCGTTCAAATCACTCCTGAGCTGTCTGAATGACATAAAAATCTGGCTGAAATTAAATTTCCTGAATCTAAATGAAAGTAAGACAAGCTTTGGTAAAGACATTTCTCCTGACAATCTTGGTCCTTTGGCTTCATACAGCTCCTCTGCTGTCAGAAATTTGGGTTTTATTTTTGATAATATGTTTAAATTGGACAGGCAGATAAACTCAGTGGTGATATCGAGTTTTTTCCAACTAAGACTTATTGCTAAGGTGAAGCCATACCTCCCAAACAAAGACCTTGGGAAAGTGATTCATGCTCTCATTACATCTCGTTTGGATTATTGTAATTTTTTGTATGTTGGTTTGGATAAATCTTTGCATCGATTACAAGTTGTCCAAAACGCAGCAGCTCGTCTTTTAACAGGAACTAAAGAACATGAACACATATCCCCAGTTCTGGCTTCTCTCCATTGGCTTCCTGTTCATTTTAGGATAAAATTTAAGATTTTATTGCTTACTTTTAAAGCTTTAAAAAGGTCTGGCCCCATCCTACCTGTGTGATCTCATTAACATCCACACTTCAGTTAGAGCACTTTGGTCATCCAACCAGTTCCTCTTAGATGTTCCTGGATCTAGGCTAAAGTTTAGAGGTGATCGGGCCTTTGAAGTCTCTGCCCCAAAACTTTGGAATGATTTACCTCTTAGCATACGGACTGCTGAGACTGTTGAGACTTTTAAATCTCTGCTTAAAACTCACTTTTACTCCCTGGCCTTTCATTCTGATAGAGTTTGAGATTATTTTAATGATAATGTTTTTTAATGTTTTTCTGTATTTTAAATTGATTTTATTATCTACATTTATGTGTTGCTCAATTGTTTTATTCATTTGGCTTAATTGTGAAGCACTTTGGCCAACTTCTGTTGTTTTTATGTGCTTTATAAATAAATTGACATTAACATTGACATTATTTCAACCCAACTGAGTATCACTGGTAGAGTTTAGACTGAAATGTCTGTAAGTTTCTTTTAAAAACACAAAGTTGCCTCCAGTTTGGTGATTTGAAGTGGACTCATAATTGTAGCCCAGCATCTTACTGACAAATTCAACCTTGATTTCCTTGATTGTCCATTGCTATTATGAGGTGAAAGTGTGGGAAAACATGGTAAACAAAAGCTGAGTTCATGCCAAATGACATCCTCAGTCACCACACTCCGTGTTCAGAGAGGATTTGAATAAATCTGGTGTGTTATGCACGCATGAGCAGCAGCTTTTTGATTCTGATGCTTGCTGCTGCACTCAGGCCTGCGAATAAATCATAAAACTAAACCTTCCTTTTCTTTTACAGAGACGTGGTGAAAGGCTGCTTCTCTCAGTTACACGCTTTTTATAACCGGCAATCTGGACTTTGAGTAT
Organism: Austrofundulus limnaeus; assembly: GCF_001266775.1. Classification (NCBI taxonomy): domain Eukaryota; kingdom Metazoa; phylum Chordata; class Actinopteri; order Cyprinodontiformes; family Rivulidae; genus Austrofundulus; species Austrofundulus limnaeus. The sequence goes on from NW_013952405.1 coordinate 5,932,469, forward strand.
CCTCTGTTGAGGTCAGCTGACCATTCGATCTGTAGATTTATAAATATATACAGTATATATAT
>NW_013952405.1:5932542-5934351 GCF_001266775.1 Austrofundulus limnaeus
CAGTATATACAGTATATATTGGCTCTCAAAGGTTAGCCTTGCTCAACATTCACTTTTGCAGGGATCTCCTGGCGGTGAAGTTAAAAGGAGTCCAAACATTGGCTTATAAGGTGCGGCTCACAGCAAGGTGCTTCATAAAGTCAAGCAGGAGAACAAATGTAGGAAGGGGCTGAAAAAGATTTCTTCTTGGCAAACAACACAGCAGATCCACTCTGTCTCCACTGGTATCCCAGTGGACAATATCCTCAAGCACAAGTGAGCTGAAATGTACATGTGTCCAGATTTATGTGCAAAACATTTATTCAGAGAGAAAATCAAAAAAACTGAAACTGATACACTAATAAATAAAATCCATCTATTTTTCATTTCACGACAGGACTTCAAGTTATGTTCTTTTTTTCCAAGCTTTTAAAGACTTGAAATACATTTTCAAGTAAGACTGAGATCCGCAAAGGCTGGAATTTCAAACTTTAAAAGGCCAGAGTGCTTCGTCCCATAAGTCAACACACAGACTCTCGGGACACTGACCGCTGTTGACATAAAAGATAATCTCCAGAAAATGACCTTTGATAAGCATCTGGAAGTTTTTAAATGTATACCAGAAAGGACCGACAGAGCCCAGACTAAAACCATGAGTCACATCCTAGAGAGATAAAAATAGAAACTACGATGAGACTTTGTCGCGCTGGTTGCAAACTAATTGGGCGGGTTACTGTGATGTATAATTACTGACATAGAAAAGAACCTTTTTCCTTATGAAGATAAATGTTCTTTTGGGGTGTGGACAACTGGCTTTGCCATCTTGGGTTGCTGCCATCTGGAATTCGTCACGACTTGAACCGAAACCAAATTTAGTCACCGGCGACCTGTGAGACCTTGGAATATAATCTTAGTGAAAATGTTGAAAGCAATGTCCATGAAGTTAAAGTAAGCTGGACACAGACATCGGTTTTCTAAACAAATCCTGAAAAAAAGAATGAGGACCAAGAGCAAATCTTCCATTTATCAAACAATTACTATGACAGACTTTTATCTAAAAACATTCATACGCTATAAAAATCGAAAGCTTAATGCATCTTGTTAATGCCTGTATGCATTCAGCTTTCTGCTTTCAAAAAGGACAGTTAAGCAAAAGGAAGCAAATATCAAACTCAGCACAGACAGAAAGGTTTCTCTTGTTGTTGTTGTTGTTCTTATTTAAGGCCTCGAACAAAGCTGTTTCCTAAGAATAAAAACAGGAGGGCTGCATTACTTTGACTCATTGCTTTCTTCTGGTTGACTTCACTTTGTTGAAAAAATATCCAACTCTCACTTTGCTGAAGGGACATTAATCATTTGACCTTCTCCCCTCCTTTTTCCCACAATTTCCTGTTTGAGCTGCGTTAAATAGATGCGCGACCTCGGGTTTTGAAGAATAATATGCAAGTTTATTGACATGTTGCTGCTGCTTTAACCAATATTTATATGTTTCTTGCTTTCTAACAAAAGCTATTGGTATTTATATTTAGTACAGCAACAGTCAATCTGCAAAGAAAAGAATGTTTCCCACAGAAATTTGTTTTGATTATTTTAGTGTGAAGAACAAACTACCATATTTATTCGTTTATAATACGATCTCATGTATAATTTGACACCCCCCCCCCTTTTTTTGAGTTTAAAAAGCATAAAAAATTTAATCCTCAAACTACCTCCAGTGTCATTCAGACTTCAAGATTTTTCAGCCTTTGTAGTCTTTATACATTTTCAGTAAGGACTGTTCATTTTATTTTAACAACATATGTACTAAAAGGTATTTTGACAACATATATC
>NW_013952405.1:5936692-5941086 GCF_001266775.1 Austrofundulus limnaeus
ACATCATGTCGCCTGCCTGGATCCGTGGTCTCATTTCTGGACTCAGGCATTTTGTGAATGAAGCCGATATTTCAGTTAAAATAAGTAAAAATATTTATCCTAATATAGTACTACCCACCCCCCCAACTTTGTGGATGATTTTATGGATTTGATTTTACATATACTTAAATACGGTAAGAGGTTTAAACGCCTTTTTTAAGAAATTGAATTGCTGTGACTTTGCTGGAAAATCTACTCAAGTATTATTTTTAAAATAATTGCAGTCGTTTGACCTGTTGTTGACTAAAGCTCACCACTGTCTTAGTTAATAAAATATCTCATGAACAAATGGACAGATTTTTACAAAACTCTTTAACTTCTGGAGTCAAGGTGGCGGCCACAGCTAAGCAACCTTGTCAAACACAAAGAATCTTATAACTCAGTCGGTTTTACAAATATTGAGCTGAAATTTGGAATGGGATTAGCTGAAACTCATCCCCAACAAACACTCTAAGTCCTAACAGATTGTGCAAGACCTTTATTTAAAACTCTGATATGCATTTTGGCAGGGGAATATGCATTCCTCCAAGGAAAGCTACTTTTAATAAAAAGTAATATTAACTGATTCATCTCTACTTTATCTCTTGTGCACCCCCTTTAATTTCCTTATCACTTGCTTCTGTAAATTCAGCGTTAGGCCATTGGAGACTGTGGACAGGATTGGACACAATGCTCTACTCCCAGCTGTGTCCTCACTAAAACCACCACTTCCTGTCCACTGACACCCTCACAGACACAGCTGCTGTTACTGCACACTGGCTGAGGAACACCAAATCCGCTCAATTAGTCCAACCAATCAGGCGACCAGTCACGTTTGGACTGAACTGTGTGAAGGAGTCCAGACCTTGAACTGTGTGAGTCTGAGCTAAACATCTAGGAATTCCTAGTTCAGCTGCTGTTCTATCTCCTTTTAAGCACAAACATGCAACTTTTAGACTGACCAATGTAACAGGAATAATTAGAGATTCAGCCAAAAGAGGAAAAATAGTTGCTAAACTTACATCACACCATGTCTGACTTGAGCTCAGAGAATGGAGAGTTAAACTACATTCCATGAATTTCTACTATCCAGACACAAAAAGCATCTGCTCACAGTAACGCTTTCAAAACCATTGTCCTTCCCTGGTTAGCCTCTGGAACTATGCACAATAGTGGTGTTTACTACAAAGAATACAGATCAATAATGCAATGAGACAAGTTATAGTTTAAACAGCGGGAATAAATAACTCGTCCTCCACAGGCTGCTCAGTCAAGGATGTGCTAATACTGAGTTCATGCATGTGACATATCTGCCTCCTGAGGCGCCTTCTGCGGAGGTCATGTGACATGTTTATGTTGTATAAGCAGTGCTACATGGGAATATAGACACAAGTATAGACTTTCAACACGTGTTTGGACTAAAGCGTGGATTCCATCCTTTGATTTATGACGTCTTGCACTTACAAGCTACTGTACGGTGCAACAGTGTACCCAAACAAAACACTGCAGGAAATGGGATTTGGGACAAATTGAATGTTTAGGAAAATCTAGAAACGTCAAGTCTTTAGGGAAAACAGTAACATCTTTTTGTTTATAGCTTATTTAATCCTTAAACCAAACATAAACTTGAGCATCCTTTTTCCATATTTTAATGGCTCAATCTAGAGGAATTACATTATAGAGTGCAAATTCCTTTGAATTKACCAAGATTGGGTGAAATTATCCTCATGTGACATAGGTCCTGTTGCTCCATCTGACATCATCCTTCAAAAATGTTTGAATGCCATAAAGCTTAGCAAAAAAAAATAACACAAGAAAACAGCTTTATTAAAAAAAAGTCTACATAAGCTGGAAATAACCATTGGAATGACCTACTTTTTTCCATTTCATAAGCTGGTTGTTGAGAAGACTGAGCAGATTTAAAAGGGGCAACGATAGCCTTCACAGTAAAGACAAAGGCTGGGAAGACTTGTGTACATTTCACTGAGAGGAAGTTTGGGGCCTGTTTGTACAACGATAGTGAACAACCTCACTCCAGTAGTGCACCCTCACCCTTCTGCCACAGCAGCTAAATGTGATGGACACGCTGCTCAGGGGGATTCACGGTAAAAAGAATTGCATTTCAGATCCAAAGACCACCACGACAAAAGAATTCCTCATATGCATTTCTTGGCTGTTTTCCCTGGCAGCTCAGCCTTTAAATCCCTGTTATTTACTTGTACGGAGTCAAATTGCTGTTAAACAATGAACTGTTATTAAAAGCTTGGACTTCCTCATCTTTGAGTCACACGCGTTATTTTTAGTGTAGCTATTATTTTCCCCTCATTATTGGTCGTATTTTTAAGAGCAAATTACAGCTTTCTGATAATCCTAATTTTTCCCATGGCGCCGGAGATGGAAGTCATCCGAGTTTGTTTCAATGCCTGAGGTTGTAATACGGTACGTGTAATAGGTACCAGTGTTGTCTTCCTTGTCCAGAGAGGGTGGGGTTGTGAAAGGAGGGTCTATTATTTGAGCTGCAATGCTGCTTTGGATAGATTCTCTCCATTTGTTTGCAGCAAAGTGAGCAACATGCACATTTTTTTATTAGCCATTGGTTATAATTAACAATGTTTTACTATATATCAGATTTGGTTTTTGTTAACAGGACTGCATAAAAATATTTTAAATGTTGAGGAAAAAAACTTTGCTTTAAGAGGATTTTAAGAAGAAACTTAGCCAGTTAACGTAATTTTCTTCTACTATTAAAATGTGTTAGATATAGTGGGTTTTTATTTCTCCACCTTTGTAACATTTTACATTGCATTCAGATATAAATTAGTTTTTTAGATATTATTGAAAATTTTCCATGGATCAGGTGTTTTAAGTCTACAGCACCACCTTGACAATAAGCCTCTGTAAGAAGATCTGTTGTATCTTAAAACAGACTATTCTGGTTAAATAACTGGTTAATGACTAAGCAGATTTTAAAGTCTTTGTGACTGATTTTTCTGCACATATTTTCAAATTGCAAGTAATTTTCGTTTACACCTGAATACACGTTTAATTTTAGATTTTATTCGGTCTAAATGCATAATTTTACCATTTAACTTCAACCATTTGTTCATACAATAAGCTTATCTGACTTCTAACATTTTTATTAAATAATAATAATAATAAATATTTATCTATCCTGTGCATCCACTGTGGCATGTTTCAGTTTGTTTTAGTAAAACATGTGAGCCAGAAAGCAGAAGTTATTTTCTCCCAGAACAAGTGAGTTTTGGACATTGCCCTACTTTCCTGGTAGACACCATAAATCACTTTATACAGGGTACCGTAACCTAAGTGGCTGCTTTCAGGTTGTTTTCAGGACTAAAACAAATTATGTAAGCCTCAGTTGCTCTTGTGACATTTCATTGATTAGTATTTTACTCACCAGCGTTCGGCTGAGGGGCTTTGAAAGTTTCCACTAGCCCCATGTTCATTGATCTTCTCCTTCTGTTAGATTTGGAAGCAATAACCAAAACAAAATCTCAACATCCTTTGAATATTTTACTATCTCTGAACTATTTTTCAATAGATTCCTTATTTATTGAGAATTTGGAAATATCCTACTGAACTGAACACAAAAGAACTTCATCATCGTTTCTTGTTACATCTGTGACATCATGAGCAATACTCACTGTTTATTTTCCTTATTTTTTTTACAGGTAAACACAATAGGACTCAATTTAAGCATATAGTCAGTTAGATTTATAGCAATTAAAGACATCAACGCAAAAGCCTTTGTGTAAAAGATGCTTAATAATTAGAGCAACGAACACCCACTTAGAGCAGGTGGTCTCTGAAAAAGAAGCTAAAATGTTGCTATTTTAAACCAGCCAAAATTTGAGATGAGCTAAAAGCATATCTTAGTGAACTGGATCAAAGGGCAAAAAGGCGTTATCTATGTTATCCATACTCCAGGGCTGCACAACATATTGAACATTATTGTTATCGGAATATACAAATACGTAGAGTGTATACATAGGCTGAAGCCACAAGCTTTATATATTTACTCCAATTTGACATGATTTCATGAATTGCACATCAGTTTGATCAAGCCAATGATGAACTCTCAGTTCCTTTGATGTCCACCCTCAGATTATATGATAGTGGTCATCAAGAAGTTAAAGCACATGGAAACTGTTAAATGTTTGAGATGACAAAACAGAAAGAGAGAAGAGAGAAAAATATGGGTTTATCTCAACTAATATCATCACAATATTCAATAACAATATGATGACATGTTTTACAGCTCTACAAGCAAAATCAACAAACATCAGTTAAACCAGAGTACTACTAGAGTACAGAGTAATGACAAGTACAGAAGTCATACTTGCATTCATATATAT
>NW_013952405.1:5943529-5947541 GCF_001266775.1 Austrofundulus limnaeus
AGCATTTATGGTAAAGGAGGGAGTGAAAACTAATCCAAAGCAAGTCATTTAGAGCCTAATATTTGCAGCTGAATTTGCTCGGAAAGAAAGAAAAAATTAGCACTGAAAGTTTTCCATTTCATTTGTAGTCCAAAATGCATAAAATATTAATAAATATTTATTCAATTTCTGTACTGTGGAAGTGAAAGTCCTTGTCAATATATATCTATTATAGGCCATTTTTACCCAGACACCCAGGTTAAACGGACAAAACAAAAGTCAAGGCCTTCGCATAAAACCTTTCCTCTTTTAAAACTCGACAGAAGGCAGCTTCAAAAGAGGAACTGAAGTCCTTCCAACTGTTTGCCTGTAAGGTGATGGAGATACTTCATGTGAGCAGCAGCAGCATCACATCGCTGTTCCTGAGAGCACTTACACCTCCTTCATCTCTCTGAAGAGACCCTACACAGACGAGAAAATCTCGGCGGCGCAGAGATTTTCAGGCAGGCCAATTGTCGCGAATCAATGGAAGCAATCCCCGAGAGTAGCATGAGCTCAATCTCATCTTGTTGCGAAATAAAAGGTCACTTCATCTGAGAAGGGTTGTGTGAGAATGGAATTGTGAGTCAGAGAAAAAGAGTGGAGGTAGTAAAAAAGAAGAAGAAAAGAACGAGAGAGAGAGAAAAACTGGCGAGTCTTTTACAGTGGGGTGAGTCACCCTCGTATTATTTCATGTTCTCCATCGGCGGTTGTCTGCTTGTCACCACCGTTAAACCCCCACAAACTCCCACCTCCCTTTCTCCGTCGTGGAGGTCTTCTCACAAAGACGGCTTTTGTCCGGGCGTCATCCGTTTCGCATCTTCTCAGCGCTGATCCTGCACGAATGTCGCTGTGGGGAAAAATTTAAAGGAACAGGCCGGGAACACGAAGGGGCCTGGAGGAGGATGAGGTACAAAACCCAAGAGTGACACAAGGAACCCCTGTGAAGCTTCTTGGGATTACGTTTTCACTTCTGGGGTTTCAGATTTAACTGCACCTTGTATTTAGAACATTTTAAAAGCTTCCCTGTTAAGTTTGCTCCTCTGCCTTGTTTCTCACATGGGTTGCATTAGCTGATCGATGCCATCTGTCTCTGCCATAAATCTACTCCAGGGTTTCCTTTATTTAATGAAGCGTCCTTCCCGTTAAAGTTTTTTTGTCTCAGTTCAGCTCTGCCAAACCTCGCTGTGTTTTTAGTAAGAGTGGATTTCCTGTAAATTAGCCTCTTAGTCTCATTCTTTGACTGAACCCTTTGTAATCCATCTGCGTGCTTCCTAAATGCTCTCTGCACGTGGGTCTTCACTGAGTCAGACTGAATGGACTTCCTCGGTATTTAYGCACAGCATGAAGCAGGACTAAGAGTTGTCTGTTGACGTTGAGAGGCGACCGTAACGTTGAGGTCAGCCAATTAATTTGACCAATTATTGGCATGCTTTTTAAACACTCAGTATCTGCCAGGCCTGAGCATACTAAGCCACTTAGCAGTCCAACACAGCTGTGGGCAGCATAGTTTGGTTACACAAGCCAATCAAACAACACTTCACACATTAAGGCTACCCTTAATGGCTGAATTGCTTTTGTTGGCACAACACTAGTAAACCCCCAAAGGAAGCTGACCAAAATATTTTTGCTACCTTTTGAAAGAGCAGTGTCATTTCTATCAGTGCAAATGTCACAAAACCAGGGCAGGTGAGGGCTCGAGGACCCAAATGGTGAAACGTAGTGAGATAAAATGGAATCTGGAAAACACAAAACCCTGCAGTGAAAACATTCTGACAACATGAGGAACTGACTAAAGGAAAACCAGGACTATAAATATACTGCAGGATGATGAACATGAGGAACAGGTTTTTTTTAATTATAATTTCATGGAGGGCGTGACAAAGAGATGGGGAGGCATGATAGCCAAACGATGTGACACTACCAAATAAAACAGAAAAGTAAAGGTGATTAAAAAGAACACAGTCTAAACTGACATGTAAAAAATTAGCAACTGTTGCAGAAAATGCTGAGGCTTCAGTTTTGCGATATCTAATATCTTTAATTATAAATAAGATATCGACAGAGTTGTATAAAGTACCACAAAGTGATACTTGAGTAAAAGTACAAGTATCTTACCAAAAAATTACGTTGGTAAAAGTTTAAGTCTCCTTTAGGAATATTACTTGAGTAAAAGTCTTAAAGTATCTGATAGTTTTTGTACTTGAGTATTAAAAGTAAAAGTAATGATTTAAAATGAGCAGTTAGATTTTCTGTAACGACTTTTATTAGGAGGTGACCTCCCCAGAAAAATGCACAAATGACTTTCATATTAAAATAATGTTTAATTTATGTTAAATTTAGGATGTACTAGTCCAGCTGTTTCAGTTTACATACATATATTAAGGCTGCCCAAACCTTTTCCCCAAAATGAAAATCTATCTGAGGGCTGCGGCCAAATGCAATAATATATTTCATGAAATACAAATACTTCTTAAGTACAGTCCTTTTATTTTAATGATTATGTCCTGCTGGAGTGTGACATGACTCGTTTGTGTACAAACTAATACGGTATCAGAATTTCATATATTTATACTTCTCATTCAGCCACAGTTAAATTCACTCTATCTAGGAGGAACTATTTATATGGATAGTATTTACTTTTTACAATAATAAGCTGGAATGAAAACAAGTAAAAGTGAAATAAAAGTAACGACTTTCTACTTCTTGCCTTTTTTAAAAATGTAAGAAGTAAAAAGTACAGATATTTGTGTGAAAATGTAAGAAGTAGAAGTAAAAAGTAGGCTGAAAAATAATTACTCAAGTAAAGTGCAGATACCCAAAAATTCCACTTAAGCACAGTAAAGAAGTATTTGTACTTAGTTACTTTACAACTCTGGATATCGATTAACTTTATCAACAACAACTAGTCATTAAAAATCACACATTTCCCCACGTTTTTACATTAATCTATAAAACACTCTATAAATCCAAAAATGAGTTCAAGTGCTGCCCTCAACAAACGAGTCTGAGGTGTTTTAGCAAACAGAGAACAGCCTGTGGTGAGGGTCCAGGCCCTCAGACGCTCCATTATCACAGGACAGACAGAAACAGCAGAGCGTTGCACCCATTGTCACCCTGTCTGGTCTGGGGCATGAGCACACAAACTCACTAAAGCAGCAGAGTTATGTCAATGTTACCTTTTTTCAGAATGGCTCCACSTTTATCTGGTTGCTCAACAGTAAATAAAACAAATAAAAAAAATCCTATCAGGACCTTTGTTTACTTCTACTTGCAGCATTTTTCAGCATATTTAACTCCTTAATAAGAAGGAAAATAAAACTCGAAATGTCAAAGACATCCAGCAAAACAATACATATATTTTTGATGAACTATTTGCTGCACTCTTAATGATGAAGAGACCTTTATTATGAGATTAAAGACTGGAGAATTGTGGAAAAAACACATAAAGTACTTAACCAATTAATACGTGAAATGTGTCTTTTGTTTAATTAAATCTGCTACTAATATCCTTAAAAACGACTCACACACGTATACATGAAATGATCCAGTAAAAACACAACATCAGGATCAACTACAGATAAACTGTAAACAACTATYTGATATTTTGGACTTTGATTGGACAAAACAGCATACAATGTGTATTTTACACTTGTTTTATGTTGAATTAATCCTAGAGACGTAGCTAAAAACTAACAGAAACTTAGCAGAGGTGTTGTACATATTGTGAAATCCAAGAATATATTTAAGATAAAACCTATTGTGGTGTGCATATTATTTACACAATCAAAGTAAGTTCATGGAGAACACATAAGAAAATGTAACAAAGAAATAATAAAGATTTTTTTCCCAGTGTGCTCCAAGCTGATGTAATTACAAACTGTTTCCAATATGAAGAAGCACTCATTCTGTTTTCCTAAATAAAATCATTGCACAATCTAAAACACGCCACCCCACCCTGTTTCATTTAACTACAAAAGGCTCTTTGTTTTTT
>NW_013952405.1:5948016-5952104 GCF_001266775.1 Austrofundulus limnaeus
TATATATATATAACAACAACTGAAGACCCATGTAAAAAAATCCTAGAATAAAGTGATTCAGCAGGAACTCTAATAATTTTAAAATCAAAATATAGCAATAATATTATATTAATAAAAATATATTCATACATTTTAATAGACCTTTACACTACAGTGACCCTGGCGTCACTTACCTGTTTGAAAATAAACTGGTCGTCCTGATTGAGCTGCCAGGAGGTGACGATGTGAATGGTGGACAGGACGGTCCCGCTAAGAACCGCGGCTCGCATTCGGACCGGCAGCAGAGTGTAGATTATATAGATGAAGAACACTGTCCACCAAATGCCCTCTGAGGCACTGCGGGGGGACACCATCAGTACCCCGAAAACCTGCAATACAATCAGAACCCCGATCACCAGGTAGTTCACGATCCACATGTAGTCCTGGTGGAAGCCGTAACAGTTGCACGCAAACATCATGGTGAGGAAGAGCGCCGTGGCCACCGACAGCACTGAGATGTAGGCCACGTTGCGGCTCGTGTGGACGCAGTGGAAGGTGAGCATGACTCCACACACCACCACCAGCACCCCCATCAGCATCGTCAGAGAGCTCTGGTTGAGTCTGAAGAAATAGCGCTGGTACAGACGTTCCAGCTTGGCAGACTGAAACTTTTTGGATTGGAAAACCCACAAAAGCCCCATCCAGCAGTCTGCTGCGCTCATCCTCTTACAGCTGCCCTCTGCTGCTTCGTCCGATTCGTCTTTTGTCGCGTCCTTCAGCTCGCCGTCTTCAAACCCCAGGTCTGCGCCTTTTAGACCCAGGTCTCGGCCACCGACTAGCCTTTTCCCATAGTGGTCCTCCTGCCACCCACAGCGCAGGCCAAAGCTGCTTCCGCTGGTACCTGCTTCGCAGTGGTAATGCTGAGGGGCCGCATTAGGGATCTCTGAGTCCTCCGGGTCCCTCAGGCAGCTCATGTAACGTGGGTTGCATAGTGACGAGCTGTCCTTCCTCTTTTTGCCATTTCGCTCACCCCACGCTGTCTTTTGCTCATTCTCTCTGCCTACAAAGAGGCTTCTGGCCCACGACATCCTAAAGGAAAAAAAAAATCAAAAGCTATGATTAAAAGTAATCGAAATGATGCCAAACACAAAACTAATCCAAACTGACATAAACTGCAAGAGATAACTGTTTAAAGGTGTAACGGTGCTTTCACCTGTGTGGGCTTTGCTGTGTGTGAAAACACTGTGCTCTCTGGCCCGGCCACTAGTTTATCCCAGCCAGCAGACAACATGAGCTCAGACTGGCCAGAGGCATCAGAGGTGTGTCTGAGATTAAGCTGCTCTGCTTTTCTTTTTGGGTCACCACCTAGCGTCTCGATAAGTCACCCATGTGCCTAAAAATGTAAAAACACAAAACAAGCAAAACGAGTGAGTTTGAGCAAAAAAATAAAAATAAAAGTTAAAATAGTTCGACGGGTCAAGACCATGAGAGACAAACACTGTTACTGGAATCCCTGCGTACGAATGCAGATCATTTTATGTGAATCTAAATCAGTAAATAACGTCTAGTGAATAGCTTCTACTCTCCCTCGTCACCAGCAAAGTCCCACTAATTTATATTTCCTCTCGCAGCAGGTGCCACCGGACAATTCATCATCAGGCCGTAATGTGGAATACTGCCGTATTACAGCAAACTCTGCTGATCATTCAACACTGGAGGCTTTCGGATCGCCGGGGACAATCGCTCTCAGTGGAAATGGCACTCCGCTCCTCTCTCTCGCCGCAATCTGGGCCCAGCATCTCGAGTGGCTCGATTTGACAACAAAGACCCACTGAGTGGACACCATCGCAGATCAAAAACTCTCCGGTCCAGATTAAATTGTGCGTGCTTTCCCCCCGATTAGCCTTGATGACTCACTATAGCTGGCTACCGGCTGCACACGTCAAGGGCACCGCTAACCTCTAAACATAATAAGCAGATCTTTGTCGGGGCTAAATCAGCTGAGGCCTAACGGTGAGAAGAGCACGAGCAAAAGGCACAAACCAGCAGCTTGTGACGAGTTACTGAAACACTAAAAGCCCAGCATTCCATGAAGAAATGCATTTCACCCACATCAAGAGTCTTTTGGCTAAGATCACATGTTGTTGATGAGTTAAAGCCCCCTGCACCTTCATAATACTGAGCAATCTCAGAGCTAACCATATCAAACTTTAGCTTTAAATCCATAAAAATGTTTGAATTGTAACCAATTCTGTGTTGGCTAACTTCAGCTTTCCTGGCGGCCATCTTGAATTAGACTGTCTAAAAGATAATCAGTTTTAGATTAACTTACAATGATTGCTTTCTAAGAAACTCATTAAGACTTGTTTTGTGGTTCATGAGATAATTTGATAACRGATGAACAGGAACGACTCTTATCAGTTAACGCTAACGTTTAAAGCAAAGATCCCAGGTGATGATAGCATGTGTAATCAAACTGGCTGAACTGTAGCCATGTTGGTGTTTTCTAATGTTGGTGGCCATCTTGAATGGGTTCGGTTCCAAACGTCAATCAGTTGTAGGCGTGTATCTAGTGATTATTTCCTGTGTGTTTTAATTAAAATTTGTTCAGTGGTTCACGTCATATATTGTTAAAAAAAAGACACAGTTGACAACAAATAATTAATGGCAAAAATGCACAGGGATCAAGCTCAGCTCCAACTTTTAAGTCATTATCTGCACATTTGTGAAAATTATAGACATCTTAAATGGGGATGACTCCAGAAGTTAATCAGTTCAAGATGTACATCAGATGATTATTATTTTTTTAATCTTTCATACAGGTTTTATACAGGTCATTGAGACAGTCTCATTTACAAGGGAGACCTGTAAAATAAATGTTTGGCATCAGATGCTCAAACATCATAAAGTAATGTTGCCATTTAAAAAAGAGAAGAGGTCAAACAAAATCTACAGGCTTGAAATTATGATTTTTCTATTTTCTAACAAATTGATTGAAAGATTACTTTCTGCAAGTTTTCATTAAAATGTGTCCATTATAGTTCGTGAAATATTCTGGTAATAACTGAACAGAAACACACCAGTTAGGGGTGTCCTGATACTATTTTTTTTTTTGTGCGTTTTGTTTTCTAGATTGAGAAGTACATCACTGTGGGGACTTGCCAATACTGAGTACTGATACTGAGGACTTAATTAATTAGTACTTAGACATTATACAATGCCTTTTCAAACACACTTCTTTTTAAGCAAACAGTCGGCTGTCTTAACATCACTTGTGTTTATCTTAAAACATCCTCAAACAACTATGAACTTTTTTTTTTTGCCCTGGGTTACTTGAGTAGTGGATGAGGAAATGACATCACCAAACATAGAAAATAAGAATTTGAGAGTGGTATTAACACAGACACTGGCAAACGCATTATCACCCAACTTTTTTTGTTGTCAGACATAAGAAATATAAAGCTGGGTGACACTTTAAGCTTGGTTTGTGTCACTCCTTTAATAAACAGTTTATCACCATRAGACTGCTGATCATATATATTATTTATGAAGTAAACAGTTAAACAAGTGACCCACTCTTTTAGTGCATTATTAACTAAGTATTTGACACACCTCTATTATATTTAGGACAAGTCAGACGCTTCTTATATAATCCAATTTGCAGCTAATATGCAGGCATCTATCATGAACTGAATCTGGATCACATGAGTCAGCCATCCAGCATGCATTACAAATTAACATGGTCATGCTGGCATTTTGGAGGGGGGGGGGGGCTGACAAAAAGCTATTGTTGTCCTCTCCCCCCCTCAGGTTTAACATGGACCATTACTGCTGCTGCCATCATTGTTGAAGGTGGTGTTAGAAAACATATTTAGCAATTGGCCCTGTCCCTCTGGTTGCGGGCAAAAGCGCATTACATAACCAGACGCACCAAGAAGCCTAGAGGGAAAGTCGACTGCTTTGGTTGCACGCGGACGCGCGCGTGTGTTCACACCTTCAACTACAGGTCACCTGAAAAGAAGGAAATAAATGTAGGCAAGTCTGACTTAAGTGTGGCGCAAAAGATTCAACTTCAGTTATGATGTGGACTTCAGAGCACAGTTTGGGCC
>NW_013952405.1:5952502-5955170 GCF_001266775.1 Austrofundulus limnaeus
TTTTTTTTTTTTTTTTTTATTCCGACGTGCTGGATCCTCTGACTGCATTTCAGTTCAGACAGCAAATTAACAATGAATGTGCACACAGCAGCTGCCACAAAGACCCAGAGAGACCGACAGACAGAGAGGGACTCACCATCGGATATCCATGTCATGTGAAGACACTACATGACCGCAGTGGAGCTCCAGTCCTGCCCGGCTCCTCCGTCCTCGCGAAGMCGCCGCGACACGCTTCAGATGCGGCTCGGTTGGTCGGTCCGGACTGGAAGAAGAAGGCAGCTGAGCTCTGGGACGCGGGGGAGACTGGGAAATGAGGACCAACCTTCACTATTCCCTCAGTCTGAGCTCAGCTCTACAATCCTGACGTCTCTCTCTCTCTCTCTCTCTCTCTCTCTCTCTCTCTCCCTACGAGGACACTGCGTTAACTTCCATTTATTGCGCGCGAGCCTAAACTTTACTGCTGGCTATTAATTATTATACAGCTCAACCCTTTTTCCCAGGGACGTGGCGTCTCATTTAGACCGGGTTCTGGTCCCACTGAGGTCAGTACTCCCGGCAAGGTCATTCATTTGTTCCAGAAAAGGTCCTAATGATGGAACAACAACAAGAACGCACGCGCGCGCGCGTTTTTTATTTTTTTCTTCCACGTTGATTGTATTTACAGTCATGCGCAGATGGCGCCCCCTAGTGGTCATCTGTGCTATTTTTTTAGAAACCTCTTCCCATTCATCTTGTGAAATTTACTTTACAACTTGATAAAGGAAGCCTTAACTTTTGTTTTTAAATTTCAGTTCAGCTATAAACTCACAGAATCAACAAMAACACACATTAAAGACAGGAAGTGGCAGAAAACTATATAAAATTTAAATAATTATGTTGGCAATAAAAGTCTATGTATAGATTTTATTTTAGCGCCATCTAATGGTAACGATTCATAAACTCACCTCAGATGTCTTATAAAAGTGTAAAACAGGATCTACTCCACATSGTTTTCCAATAAGAGCTGTTTTTAATCATTTTAACAACAAACGTGTTGTAAGATTGTTTAATGTCAATATAAGGATCCAAATAACTCACATGATTAAGATTTATCTGTAAAACCTGTTGAGCAACTTTGGTGTTGACACAAACTGTTGACTTAAAGCAACCAAAACACCCTCAAGAATCCCAACAGGAACATTAAATATTTGTCTGCAGCATTTCACTGCATATTGCAAATTAATAAAATGTATTGTTCAGTGGGTTGTTGTGTTTGTCTCAATATTTGTTTTACAGAGAACTGCAACGCTGCACATATAAAGCAAATAAGAATAAATTGTCATCCTTGATTTTTTTATTAATTTAAACGGTGCTTTACAAATAAAAATTATGAAAATATGCGCTGGAAGTCTTCTTAGTGTTTGCCTCCAACATTAACAAATCTCTAAAAGTGTTTCAAGTCATATTTTTGGCCTGTTTTTTACATTGACCTCTTTTGAAAATGTCTTTCCAATTGCTGCAATATGTGTTTGTGATGCTCGTTTTGTTACAAAACACCTTTTCTTTTCTAGTCCTCTGAGTCTGGGTGTTTTCTTTACAGTCAGTGTTTAACCTTTAGTAGTTTGTTTTAGTTGTTTTTGCAAGTATGAGCTCATTGTGCCAATAATTACTCCAATCTGCAAAACACGACTGGATATTGCACCATTTGTCTTTCATGGCAGTTCTTTCTTAAAGTAGTATTTTTGCCTAAATGGAAACACAACTATGCTCAAAACTGGAAAATGCTTCGGCTTATTTTTTCATTCTATTCTGGACAACACTGCATGAACTCAGAAACACTGTCACATATCCTTGTCTGTAAACACAGTTCACCATGACATCAATAATGCATAACAAAGAAGTCATATGTAAACACCAGCCAGAAGCACCTTTGTCTTCTCTGGGCCAAAGCTCATTTAAAAATGGACTAAGGGAAAATGGAAAACTTTTCTGTGGTTGCACAAGTCAAAATTGAAAATTATTTTTAGAAACCGTGGATGTCATGACCTCCATACTGAAGAGGAGCAGAACCATCCGGCTTGTTGTTGGCGCACAGTTCAAAAGCCTGCTTCTCTGATGTTATGAGGGTGTATTGGTGCCTCCGGYATGGGCAGCTTACATGTGTGAAAATGAACTATCGATGCAGAAAAGTACTTACAGATTTTAGAACAACATATGCCCCCTTCCAGATAACATTTTTCATGAAATGAAAAATACGGCAAAGAAAAACCAGAACCCACAAGTATGAGACATTTCTGTCCAAAACTCCAGCAACATTTCCTGAGTTTTACAGACTGTCATGGTTGTAAACATGGGCTTTATCAAATTTTTGTATTGTTGCTGCCATAAAATTTATTACCTTAATAAAAAATATATAGATTATAAGGTGAAGCACACTAAATGGATTTTAGTCATTTATTTTGTACTTTTTGTTGTTTTTGTTTTAGACAACCAACAGTAAATAATAACAATATAGTTCCTGAAAAGTGTTTTACAGTGCTTCTCAATTCACACACTCACACACATACTTCACACACTCACACACATACAATCTGATATTGTTTTTGTTTCTATTTTATGTTTTACTCTATATACAACCCTTTATATGTTTTCACTCAAAGATTGAGGGCAGTGTGTGTGTGTGTGTGTG
>NW_013952405.1:5955195-5959051 GCF_001266775.1 Austrofundulus limnaeus
CACAAGGACAAATCACTAACCCTCCAAGTGAAGGACAACCTTCATGAAGAACGTTCTCTTGTAGTCAGTTTGTCCAGCAGGTGGCAGCATTGCTTATTAATAATACACTCATCTGCTCTCTATGTTCCATTTTTTATATAATTTCTCTGCAGTGAAAGTAAAAAATGTTTTATATTGTGTCTTTTTTTTATCCTTGACTGTAAATGTATAAACCTGTTTACGTTTCTTCTGATTTTTTTCTGTTCACCCAAACTGAGCAAAGTGAAATAAAGCTAACCACAAACAGCATCTCAGTGGGGCCCCTCTGTGGGCCCGTACAGACCRTATGTGTGACTTTCTCCCATGTTTCTGACTTTGGCAGCACATATACAGTGAGCTGCCTGACAGAAGCGGTCGATGGGCTCTGTGTAAGTGGAGGTCGTTTACAGGATGTTTGAGGGTGAACTGCTGGATCAGTGAAAACTGAGGAGACAAATCCTCTCTGCCTCAACACCTTTAGGTTCTGGGGACACAGAAAGTCGGGGGAAAAAACAGCATCACAGTAAAACAAAGTTTTATCAATCACTGCAGAAAACAATGAGTAAACGTCGTGACCTTTGTCTCGACTGTTCTTTTAATTTTTCCATTTTTTGAAATCTTCTGCACACTTTTGGCCCCTTTAACCATTTATAAATCAAACAACTCTGTTTCAGCTCGCACACCTCAGTTTTACAGAACAGGGTTTTACAGGAGCTTAAAGAATCAGGCTAAATCTTGACATTAAATTTTGCTTAAACATGTGTTCTGTCTTCGATTTACAGCTGAGTTAGAGCATCCAGGAGCTCTGACACCAACAAATTATCAAATATTCAGGTTCAAAAATAGAATATCTTGTTATGACTGGTTTGAGAGAAGCAAAAAAAATGTAGGTTTTGCATAATTTATGCGGAAAGCTGCAATGTGTCCTCCTGCATGTTTGCATGTATACAGGGATTAATCGTGAAGATCAGAAACTAAACTATATCAGAGCACGGATTTTTTTTCTCCTAAAAATGTTTAGATTAGATGCGGTTTCTATCTTGAATAGATGTTTTTTTGTCTTGTTTGAAAACATTAAATTTATCACCCAACTTACTGTAACACACAAGATTCCTGAGAACATAGGTGCTTAAGGACGTGGGCTGTTTTCCTCTTTTGTTGGGTGTTAATAATCCTGAAACTACATGCACTTGTCTATTTTTTATCATATTGCTATCCAAACATAAATAAAACTTTCACACCATCTTTGATGGCACAACACAGCCAGGTTTTAAATCTGTCTAAATCTTTAGCAGATTTTTCTGTTAAAAAATAGAAACTGTGTTGCAAATGATGATGCAATAGCTACAAATGATTCAGCAACATGTACAGTATGAACACAACATTCATCCATTCATGAATTCCCTCTTATTTTTATAAATCAACTCCTAATAAAGAGCAGAGAATCACATCGTCGTTATGAAAAGTGATGAAATAACAACGCAACACGTCAGCAGAATCAAACCCTTTTATCTTCATCTTTGTTGTTTCTTTGAGTGCCTTTTTTAGAGCTCATTTAGGTTTAATTGATTTCTTTGATGAATTTTTTTTGTGATATTTTTTGCTTTTGCTTCATGTATTTGCGCATCTGAAATGAAGTCAGRTGTGCAGAGGAAACTGGAGTTTTGAAACAAATCAATTAAAAAACTTTAATCAAGCAAGAGCAAACAGGATGAAAAGCATTTCATAAAATAAGACAAAAATCCACAAAACCCAACAAGTTGGAATSTTTGCTGACTCGCATTTGACTGACTGTCACTGAGACGTTTTCTCTCTCTTTTTGAGGCTTCCCAACGAAAGCTGACAGTGAGATAATCCATCATACCTGACACCATCAGGGTGTCCATCTGCATCTCTGTGAGCTTGTTTGCCACMTGGAGGGTCTGGACGGTGCTAAAGGT
Organism: Austrofundulus limnaeus; assembly: GCF_001266775.1. NCBI lineage: Eukaryota > Metazoa > Chordata > Actinopteri > Cyprinodontiformes > Rivulidae > Austrofundulus > Austrofundulus limnaeus. The sequence goes on from NW_013952405.1 coordinate 5,957,154, forward strand.
GACTAAGAAGTCCAGACTGATGACCTTGTGCTGCCAGCCTGCCTGCCAACTTGGAAAAGATCCATCGTCTTTCTGCTGTTGTGTCTTTCTTTGAGGAAAGCTGCTCARGGTTTGGTCTCTGCAGTGACCGAGGTGAAAAGTCTCTCAGCATGTCACAAAGGGGTGGGGGGCTTTGGAGCAAAAGAATTGACTGCATCTGAGTCTATTTTTTTACGCAACTGGGTTTTTTCTTACTTTGATCATAGGTTGAATCGGTTTGGTTGTCTTTATTTTCGTATTTCTCTTCGCCTGCTACTGAAAGTGAAACACAGACACGCAAACGCTCATGTCTGTGTTTGTCTGTAGTGTCAGAAAAATATCTCATAAACCACTGAACAAAGTTTTAATGACTCTTTCACTGAGTAAGCAGTAAAAGAGTCATTAAAAGTTGTTGATATCTACATCCGATTCCCTGTTGAAGCTGACTCGATTTAAAATATACTTAGCATATAAAATACACAACTTTGTATTTGGTAGATCATATTTTGTAGTAACAAAACCTTTTGGCAATAAATCTTATATCAGCACCTGCGGGTAAAGCTCAAAACAAGTAAAATAAACTGAATGGCAGAGAAGATTTGGCAAATTTATCATGTGCACAACCCACAKACTGAGCTCTACTGTTCATCCCACAGATACATATTCCTTACAARTGTGGCACCACAAAGAAGTTTGTGTTTTCTACCAAACACAAACTAACTTACTTTTTATATTACCATAGCTGAATGTCTTTAGGTTACACAAAAGTAGCTACACTTCAGGGAATTGCACAGAATTTGAGGAAAAATGTAGTTTTATAGTCATTCACAGCAAATACTCCACAGCTGATCTTTTCAAATATCACATTAGAAAGCATGATGTTAAGTTGAAGGTTTGACTAAAACGGCTCCATTTCTCATCATCTCATCCTAGAACTCTGCCATTCCTTTATGCAAAGTGTTTGATTTAATAGGAACTTTGATTTAATTTRATGTACATAACTTTTATGTACTGCTCTTGGAATATTGAAATCCTCACCTTTGATTTTAATTATTTGTTAGTGGTTAATATTTACATTTGCAGTCTAAACAAGTCTTCCTGTGTTGAGGTAAAATTCACTGCTCCATGAAAAAAACACACACCAGAGATTATGTAAGGTGAGTAAATGTTTTATTACCATTTGAAGCGCTGCTTGGTGACACTTAAAGTCATTTTAATGGCACGTTTGCTTCGACCTGCTTGTTTCAAACCTGGGTCAGGAACATGTTCTGTACCTGCATGTCTCCAAACAATCCAGTACAGCTCAAAACCTCGGGGTTTGACAGAAGCTATGGGTGTCATCTCCTTTTGCTAACAAAAAAAATCAAAACGTAGCCTCCCCAGTGTCTTAAAATAACCCCTCATCCATAATGCACCAGCAGCAGCATCTCTGCCCACGGAGGCGCTTCATGCGGGACAGCCTGACAGACGTCTGCACTCAGAGCTCAGCTGCAGCTTCGTATTCTCCTCCCTGCTCGCTGCAAAGCACAGTGGAGTTGAACTTTCCAAACTTCCTTCATTCATTCATATTTTATTCACATCTTCTGCACAGGCAGAATCTGAGGGGGAGCCTCATCCATCTTGCTCTCCTCTTGTTTTGTTATTTTTTTTCCTCTTYTTTTTTACTTGATCCGATGTTTCCAGCAACCTTTTATATGAATTACAGATCTTAGTCATGATGAGAMTTTTTATATTAAGGTTCTGTGAAGCCAAACCGCTTAGCGTGTTTTAATTAATGTACTTAAAGAGATCCCCGGTTAGTTGTAACATTAGACTTTATTTAATAAACATATATTTTAACTGTGAAATAAAGACTGTAAAAATACTGTAGACTGTTTAGT